>NC_088788.1:15472608-15808912 GCF_949628265.1 Cloeon dipterum | reverse complement strand
CATCTTACAAAAGTTAATTATGTATGTCGAATCGATTTTATGGGTATGTACACCATATTAATAACTAATAACTTTTACAAGTAATAGAGCAGCTCTTTTTGAAAGAAATATTATGCATGAAAAAACACATCAAATAAATTAAACTTTTTATTATTAATAAAAAAATCAAGTTGTGCGTTGAAGAGTTTGAAATATGTGTTCGGCAGAGAGGAAACGCGCGTAGAAACAATGGAAACGCCCAGCATGGCAACAAATTCAGATGATTATTGCCTAAAACTCATTGAGAGAGCCGCTGCGGTGACGTGACGTCGGCGTTTTATTGCCTGGATCCTCTCTTTAATTTCGTCGTCCCCCGCGCCGCGCGTTTGTTTGCATGCTTCCCTCGCGCCGCAGCCGAAAAATAAAAGACGAAAATCAGCCGACTGACTTTTCTACTGTCACATGGCGAGATTGCAACGCGATATCGTTTTTATTGACGTGCGGCAACTTGATATCGCCTCGTCCACAAGTGGAATATAAAAATGGAAATAAAACAGCATGCAGCTTTTGCCGGCGAGGGGGTTCAATGCGAAATCTCGAGTGCACAATATGAGGCTCCGCCGGGAATTGATGAATGGTGCCGGAATGGCAGCCGAAACAAAGGAAGCAGATGAAAGGGCAAATGGATTTAGTAATAAAACAAAGCACACAGGCACTTTAGCTCGGCTGAATAATTAACTTGCTTCTTTTTCACCCTATTCAGTTCGAAAATTACTTCAAGTGGATAGATCATGAAGCTTTGACTCCAACAATGAGCTCTTTTTGAATATTTAACTCAAAAAAACCACGAGATTGTTTTGGATTAACCTGGTTTTGCGTTTGATAATCTACGCGGGCGAAAAAACATTTTCGAAACAACTTTTTCGGGCATTTCAACCTTGGGTAAAACACCGCGGACTCTTTTTTGCCAGACACAAAAGAAAAATTTCCACGGCAACGTATAATTTTTAAATTTATTTATTATTTCCATCAACAGTTTCGTCAGTTTCCCATGGTATTCATCAAGTCAGGATCAGCTTTGAAAAAGATCTATCCGAATTTTTTATGCGCCTCGACACAGTGACATCTGCGCCTCCCCGAGCTGCGAATGTAGCGCACGCGGTTACATACTCTCTCAGGAGGGATCGACAAAGTGACTCATTCGTCCCCCTTTTGAAAGTCGGCGTGTCCATCAATCAGGCCCTCGAATCGGCTCTGCGGCTGCGGAGGAAAGAATTCACCTAGTGCCATGCGAAAAATGTGCGGCTGTGACGCACGGGGGTGGACCTCAACCGAGTCACCCTTGAGGCATTCGCGCCGAACAAAAAAGATCGATCGATTTCGGCTTTATCTGCAGGGGAGGCGTGCCCCTGATTTTCATCCCCCGCGCCTATGCCGATTTTATAGCCGCAATAAAGACAGCAGGATGTGGGTGCAAAGTGCATTTTCGCCGCGCGTAAAGTTTGCTTGAACGGCACATCAAAGGCGTGTAACACAAACAAAACTCTAATTTCGTGCCACTAAATTTTCGTCTCCTCTTCGAACAGTGAAAAGTGGTTTGCTTTTGAAATGCATATCATGTTCCAAGCCAAAAATAAATGCATTTAAAATTTTGACTCCTCTTCAACGTAAGTTGTACAAAACTGATTATCGATTTATTATGTCACCGCTTTGTTGTTTGGGCCATCACATAAGCACGATTGTTAGTATTTTGAAAATGAATATTTTTTTATTTTTCTGAAATTAATAACTGAATTAGGATTTAGAAGAATATGTGTAAGAAAAGAGTTGAATTTTGAGATTTTCTCAAATGTCGCGTCTTAATCTTAGCTTTCCAGGAAACTTCGCCCTCTTCTCAAATTTCCCGCAAGTACGCTTAGTGGTCGTTTATCACAGAAAATAGATAAACGTTGTGTTCTATATAAAAATTGCATTATTTGCAAATATCCGTTCATTTTTCTAACGGTTAAACTATATAGAAATGGACATTTTATCGTTTGAATGCTTCGAATCCTGAAATCCTGCTGTTTTATATATATGTATTTTTTTAAATTTCATCTAAGGTTCAGTACATTATAAAAATCATCACAAACTACAACGGCTACAACGTAGAGTTTTTTTTGTTATAGTTAATACCCAATTACTCTGGACATTGACTTACTTACACCGCATTAAAAATTTGTCGCGTTTGACGTCAGAAGTACTCTTTGAAAAATGTACTTTTATTCGTGATTCAAAAGCCAGTACTTTTCCTACCGATTAACATTTACGCTGACATATTCCTTATAGTGACCATGTCCTTTAAAGCTTTCTAGCACATACACTTTTCTACATATTAGAGCAATAACACTTTTACCAGTGAGGTCACCGACTCTTCTGGCAAATAAAGAGAGTGTAACTTTGCTCGGACTGATGGGTAAACAAAACTGAAGGGCAGCGTTGCATTATTAAAAGGCGTGCAATAAAAATTAATGGCCTCCTTCAATTAAGAGAGGCGCGCGCGATAAAGTGCAGCCGCAAGAAATAAATCAGAGAAGGCTGGAGATTCGGATCTAATCTTCGATGAGCATGGTTCTATTCTCGGAATAATAAGTCTGGTGCGAGAAGGTTCGGGAATCGAAACGTTCAGGGTTCTCCCCCGCACGTGGTTTCGCATACGAATATTATCTTCGTCGCGCAGAGAGGAAAGCCTTTTTCGGACCAGTTGCCAAATAGGGAGGCGGAGGAAGTGTTTGTCCCGATGGCGTGCGAATGTCAACGGACTCTGTGGTTTCCAACCGCTGATCTATCTAATAATTTAGACTTTTTAGTTTCATTTTTTGTCTTAATGGGAGAGTTGGAATTTTCCAATCTGTAATCTTAATTTCCACATTCTTTTATTAAATTTCCCAAAATTTTAAGTAATTTTAATAGATTTACGATTTAGCAAAGAAATGGAATTTCAGTTTCTACTGTGCCAATCGATTCCTGAGGGTCGAAGTAGGCTGGGAAGCAGAGTTACTTAGTCGACAATTTGGCACACGAAGTGCCAACCCTTTAGGAATCATTTAGCACCGTCTAAAATGAAATTCCGGTATTAATTTATGTGTCTTTATAATTGGCTAGAAAAAACAAAAATCGGAACAGTTCTCAAAAGAAACACGACTTGTGAGTGCGGCTTTCACACAATAATTAAATCAGAAAAATGAAATAGCGAGGCGTTCTTTAAAATGATTTAAAACTCACGTCGGAGGGTGGCAGCCCTTGCGCCAAAGGTGCGTGCATCGAGTCTCGTCGGCCTGCTGCAGTTCGGAAGCGAGGATTGGGTGAATTAATTAAGCGGCTGTTATTGCCGCAGTGAACATTCGACTTTATGACGCACGCCGAGCCGCATATATGAAGGGGAGACTGTTCCTCGTTCCTTGCTGGACATTTATTCTCGTTGCTCTCCTGCTGATTTATTAGGGAGGGTCCTATAAACGTTTGTTTATTGCGCATTTCCCTGTCCAAACGGAATATTTGCTCGGGGAATTCCGCGATAAATAATTTGAACTGACTCTAATTTCCATATAATTTTACTAAGGAAATTAGATTCAATCTAATACTTGAACTGATAAGTTTGATTTTATACATAAAAAATTAATTAAAAATCATCTCGGGTTGATACATATTACAAATTATATTTCTCGTATGCTGGTTGAGTCTTAGTAACAAACAGTCCTCGAAAAACTTACGCTGAACAAATATACAAATTTTGTTCAATTTTACTCTTCAGTTGAATGAATTTGTGGTGAGACTGTTTTTCATATGTGTACATTTTCTTAAACGCTTAATAAATAATTTTAATTAAAGAAAGTTTTTATTCATTTATTTTTTGTATGATGATTTGGTTAAGAGTTTTATTCAGTAAAAATAAACATTCTGGCAATTAATATAAATAAATATTTAAAGCTTGAAATAGATATTTAATTTATAGAACTTATAAAAATGACCTAAAATGGCTTTGTAGCTTGTGTTCCACACGTTAAATTTTTTAAAAATCATTTATTACAAAAGAAAATTATTCAAACTTGGCAAACTTCACATAAAAGATGCACAGCTCAATATTTCCAAGTGCTCAGCAGTCTAAATGTCGAATTTACATTCCATTTACGAGTCTGATACGATGATTTATGATTCGTCAAAGGCTAGGCAGTAGGCAGAGGAGTGACTCACCCTTTTTGTCGTTTTTACTCGACGGCAAGCCCATCTTTTTCTTTTTCTCGGCACATTTCCATTCTGTCTGCCGACACGCACCTCTTTGCACGTCTTCGCTCGCACGTGACACTTTTTCCAAAACGCCGGCCGTGACCTTCGGCGGGTTAAAGGAGCCGAAAGTTTACCACGCATCCAGCCAAAACACGCAAATATAAATGCGATGTACGTAAAAAGAAGGAATTTTAATAATGTTTTTGCAATGCTCTCCTGTAATAATTTGTTTTGATGGCTGGCCGTGCTATTAAATTATTTTCTGCTCTTCGAGTGTGTCACAGAGCCAGAATTACTGCTCTCTATTAAAATGCTCGACAGCATTCTTTGCTGCTGGAATGCGAGCCAGCGTTAGAATCTAAAACACCAATGGAGCTTGTATATGTAAAACGCGAGAAATACTCACGGTGCCAAGAGAATTTATTGCACTTAAACTAAAACACAGTTCAAAAACCTGATGCCACTGACATTAGTGGGGAAAAAAGGAATTTCACGACTCAGAACCTTTTGGAAACATATATTAAATGCCATTTTGTTTGGAAAATAAACGTTTTAAAAGTATGATAACGAAATATAATACAAATGCACCTGAACCTACGCATTTAATATATATTAACATTTCTCTTCTTAATAAATTTCAGCTTATGCACTTTGATCTTTTGATATTTTTAACTTGAAGCTAAAACCATAATTTTCACCCTTTTCGAAGCGATCGTACATTCAAATTCATTTTGCCCTTCATTGGACTAAATGTATTATATTCGACAAGCCGTTCGGGTTCCGTTGAAATTGCGCAGTAAAATCAATTCATTCGTTGGTGGCAGCGATTTTCGGCCCATTCTCACTTTCCGCTGAGTGTGTTGGTGGCAGTTTCGCCAGCCAGCAGTGAATTTTCCACCAGAGCTTCTTGGAGCAAATCCAATAACGCTTTTCTGCTCTCACCGCGCGGGAAATGAAAGCGTCTGCATTAACGGAAAAGTGTTTGCCGAGCGAAATATCCGTTTCAAGCACTTTTTTTATCAATTCGTACAAACCTCGATCGCTTTATTTCCAGGAAAATAAGCACACTCGCCGTACTCGTTTCGTACGCTAATTGGTGTTCCACTCTCCGCAGATAAATCCCGATTAATTATGCACGCGTAATGGCCGTTTTGCGTGCGTGTGCACCCAGCCGACCGGCCTCGATTTGTTTGCTCGATGCAGTCAGCGCACGTGATGTTTTTTAGCAAGTGACGCCCACCCACGCACCTGACGCCACCAAAAGTCGCTTTCATTTTTCCCCTTCACGAAACAAATGCTTCAAGAAGAAAGTTTTCCAATTTAAACAGTTTTTGAAAGACCAGAAAATGCGATATGTAAGATTGAAAGTTATTTTTATAATGCTACAGAGTAAGATAAAGTAGAATGATAATATTTTTTCTATTCCACATTTTATGAATTATGTTAACCGGTCTAGTTTTTATTCATTAAATTCCTTTGCAGATAAATTCGAATTTTAAAATCATTTCAGAAAATTATTTAATCAGGAATGTGCATTTTCCTGCAAAACAAATCATTGCAAAAATTCAAATTTAGTTTTTAACATCAAAAGAGAAGCCTCGTGAAACAGCAACAGTTTTCAAAGCATCGCCGTAACCAGCTTCTCCGATCAATAATTAGGGTTGCATATTGGAGAAACGCTTTTCTAGTGGGACGGGTTTGTGCTTTTACGGTGTCTAGTTACCCTCGGTGGGCATTAAAGCGATCGATTCGCGATATGCGTGTGTGCAGAATCAAGTTGCCGAAACTCCTTCCTAAAATAACGTCTCGCGAGCAAAGTGAAAAAAGATGTTGTGCCTTGAATTTTTTATTTTCCATTATGGCGAATGAGGTTTATGACTGCACGTTTCCCTTGTATTTATTTCACCCTCCTCGCTTTGCTCAAGACGAAATATAAACGAAACGTTAAATAAATATAGCACATTTTCGTGGAGCCGGAGGGATTGCAAACGTCATTTACGTTGAATATATAGGAAAACCATAAAAGCTTGGGTATTATTTATCGTTTTCTTTCCTCACACAAAAATTCAGAGGTGTTGAGAAAACTGCTATTGAAAAACAGTCACTTATTCTCAGAACCGCAGAAAGATAATTCAAGTAATGCCTTTTAGTGGTTCAAGTGACTCGACTTTAAGCGGATATGAGGATATTTACAGAACAACATTTTGCATTTATAGCTCTGTCAAAAGTGATCATTTGAATTTATTGACTCGTGAAATTTATAAATTATCAAGAATTCAGCTCTGATGAATTTGAAATAATCGAATTAGCACCAAGTAACAGTTAAATTTCAAAATTAGTTGTGCTTTTTTCACTTTATTTCTATTTCTCTCGTCAGTGTCCGAACTACAAGGTAAATTTCCCTTCTATTGAAATAAACCATGATTATTAATAAAAATGAGACAGTGCTTGCTTTTTTTCTAGAGTTTACCATGCAAACTTTGGAGCCGATTTTCTCAGAAATTGAAATGGCAACCAAGGGAAATTTTGCTTTTTCCCAATTTTAGTCAATAATTTAGCAAAGATAGGAATGCTTTTTCACAGTTTGTTCACTTTAAAAGTAGATTTGAATCAGGAACCAAATCGGTGGCAGGTATACTTAATTCCGAGAAGTGCCTTTCATCCGCAGCGCAGGGTGGTCCATACTCGCGCACCGGTGAAATTTAAATCCTTTTTATAGGTCACCTTTTACATCGACACACGCACGCATATACTTTATACTGTGCCTGTGCTTGCGGGTGCAACATGTAAATTAGTCGTGGGCGGGGTCATTGCAACCGAACGATGATGTCAGCACGCGAATTACATCACTCCCGGCTGGCTTTATTTTTCCTTTCGCTGCGCTCGCCAGCTCGCATCATTAATTAAACAAACCGGCTTTTGCGCACCCTACACGGTCGACGCTAATGGAGAAATGCGCTTGATTAGCACTCCGCACGTCTATTTATTATTTATCCACGCTCACCAGTGCTCATTGATGTTTCGAATTCTTTATTTACGGCTGCAAGAGCTGATTTATGAGCCATAAGGTTGTGATCTTGTCACTTGACTCGCTTTCGCTGTGGCGCTGCTGTTTGGATCTGCGAGTCTAAAAGCCAATCAGGGAATCGCTCCCTTCGCACTGGTCGGCGTGTTCTTGTGGCAATCTTTGCTAGAGTTTCAATATAAAAATTGTGTAGGTTTCCGCCGATTTTCAGCACGTCGTGTTGAATTTTCGATCAGATACTCTGACCCCCAAGAAATCGATCGGCATTGTCCAAAATTAAAATCCAGTGCTTCTTTAAATTGCATGATTTTTATTATATACGACATACGCCTTTAACCTGTTATCTCTGATGTCAACAGGTTGCTGGGCGAAGGACAGGTGGAGAGAAGAGACTTCTAGAGGGCCTGGGTGCGATGACGTGAGGCGGGCGCACACTTACCGCAGCCATGCTGTCATACATGCTGCCCGGCGATGACAAGCCCCTGGGCTTGCCGCCCCCGCACCCCAACTCGCTGCCCGGCGACCTGACACCGGCCACCAGCGAGGAGAAGCCGTCCCCACCCGAGAGCAGCATCTCCACGGCCAGTTCGCTCGACAAACCACGTGCCAAGTTCGCTGGAATCAACGGCACCAAACACGCAGGGCTCAAACGGTCAGTACCCTTCTATTATCGTTTGTATATTTTCGCATTCCGTGTTGCTAAATTTCTGCCTTTGCTTGGAACGTTTTGATTTGAAATGCAATGAGAAGAATTTGCGTTGGAAAACACGATTGTTTATAAGCAAGCTTTGAATTTGCATTGAAAACAGGGATAAATTCCTTTTGAGAAAGCGATAAAATTTATAAATGTGAGTGTTTGTCTGCCAATCACATTGCCCTTTTGTAGTTTTAGTTTCCTCTTGTTCCTTCTCAAAGTCAAGCTTAGATATCTAATTCCAAAAAATCAGTAAAAATGATGTAATTAAGAAAGTAATATTTCAAAAGAAATTACGCTCTTTGACAGCTTCAGCTTTCTAGGGGAGATCATTACGAGTCAGTGCAGTTTTTGTATACTTTTTGTTTGAAGCTAAGATTTGGTTATATAAAATGTTTTTGCTATAGAGACCTGCATAATTTAATAACAGCGTGAAAACTAAATCTTGTGTACCAAGAGTCAATTTTACAAAACCGAGTACCGCAGTTATTGGCGTAATTAAACATATGAATTGGCTAAAGAAAGTATATTCATTTTTCTAAAAATTTAAAGCATATTACATTTTGCTCACATTCAACTTTCCGCATTTTAATAAATAAGAAAATCAGCTGTCGTCCCAAACTTCATCCAAATAAATGTCGTTTCAGTCCTTTGGCTCGCGCCCGCAATTTTTCACCGCCGGCAACTGCGATGGCCAAGGTCGAATCCAACGCCTCCTAACGCAGACACAATTTGTCTAACAAACGCATTTCACCCTCCAAAGATGCACAGGGAGCGTTCATTTTTAACAGCCGCAAATGAATTTCGGTTGAGAAAAATGCTCTCCTCGTTCGAGAAGCGTCGTGCGGTTTGTCGCGTCGGTCTAATAATAGTGCCGAGACTGAAACTCACTCTCGCTCTGGACCATAACTCACGCCGCACCGAAAGAGAGCGAAACAAAAAAAATCCGGCGCCTCGTCCGAGGAATCTCATCGAGGCTTGAGGTTAATTTTTACAAGGTTGTGGTCACTCTCACACTTTTGCTCTCATTGCTTCCTGGTTTGCGCGAGAGGCACGACGAGAACGCGCTGTTTTTGCTGGTGTTTAGACGAGAAAAAACAACAGCCGTGTTCGTGATGTTTTCAATTTCGTCCGGCTGTTTAGGCAAAGAGGCACGCACGCTTTTAACTCTGAACGGGCAAAGAGGAGCACGATGAGGTCATGAGGTGCCAATTTTCTCTGCATTCTGCCACAAAATTCTAAACATTTATTTGCATTGTTCAAAGGGTTCAAAGTTTGAGTAAAAACTTGATAAACTCAAATTAAAATGCAATTTTAAAAACACCTGTAAATCTGTCAATGTTTTAGGTTTTATTAAATTGTAAAAATTGTGTCTTTAGCCCATTAAATCATACAAATAGATTTCCCTTTTTCATGTTTTACGAATGTATTATTATTTGAGATATTGCATTATTTATTTAATAGGTATAATCAAACTTATTATTCACACTAAAGCTTTTGAAAAAGGGAAAGTCAGAGCAGTGTCTGTGTTGGTTTGTTTGTGATATCATCAGCGGTAAACTTGTTTTAGTTGTTATCTCCAGATGTTCTCGACTTCTGGAAGAAAACTGTTGAAACTCCTCGGAATTCTAGCCTACCAAAGCCTTTTTTTTACTTTTGTATACACGAACATAGCTGGTATCTCTGGAGTCTGAAAGAAAAACGTCCTTTTCCTCAAGCCTCTTACATCAAGTCGATTTCCAAGACACAGCAAAAAGTGCCGAGTCTATTCTCTTTGAAGATTCTCGGTCAATTCACCCACTTGACCCTCGGTTACAACCGTTTTTCTATGCAAAAAGTGGCTGTTGATGAGCATACGCTGCGCTCGGTCTGTTTGTGCTGGTGGCGGTGGCTGTTTGCGCCTCACAGAAGCAAAGGTGGCTTTTTTCCACATAATAATATTTCGTCAGAAAGAGACGAGAGGGTGAGGAGCAGAGGCAGGTAGGTGTCTGCTCTTTATTATTCGTGCGCCAGGTCAGTTACCACGAGTGCTTGCTTTGCTTTTGCAAAGACAAAGCGCGCCTCTCGTGCCACCATCGATTTTTGTGCGTATACAACTCGTTCTCTCCGCCATCAGAGAGATAAGGACGAAACGACGCCGGCGCCAAGCTTTATCGTGCGGAATAACCAAAACGTTAAAACATAATGTCGCGAAAATGGGTTTGTGGAGGTGAAAATTAGCGGATTTGCTCATGTTATCAACTTAAAGAAAAGCATCAAATCTGCCAAAGCTGTGTCATGAAATTGTACGAGTGAAGAAATGCAGCTGATAACATTTTGTAAACAATAAATAGAGATAATTAATGACTAATTTATTTTAAATACTTGGCATGATAAAAGTATGACCAACTGTATATTAATTTTATGATTTATTCTTTCCTTATAAACCAGGTTGGAGCTGGTAAATTAAAAAAAAACATATTTTTCAAATAAATCGTATTAATTTTTATTATTAAAGGACCCCTGAATTGATCTTTGTTGTATTTTTTTAATTAATGAATTTAATTATTGCGAATCTGTATCAATTATTTTCAAAATACACTTTAGTTTTCTGACTATCAAAGCAAAATTGTTTCAATCGTTCAATTCATGGGCCTTTTAAAGGTAATAATTACGATAGTTCATCTAAGGAGTAATTGATTTTTTATTTTATATTTAAAATCCCATTCCCCATTCATTGCAACTACGCTCGCGAACAAATTATTTCTGCCTCAGATTGATTAATCGGACGGCTTGGCGGTGGGCAGCTGGCTAATTAGAGCGATTGTCGGACACAATAAATTTAGACTTTGGATGAGCCATATGCTCTGCTGCTCGTCCAAAACGACAGAGACAGAGTGCATGCATGTTGCGCTGAAAATTTGCGAAACTCGCTAAGTCGACGCTGCATGTAACTCGCGTTTTAATTCAAGAATTGCGACACTCACACACACGCCGCCAGAACACAAATTGAGCAATTTAAAATTCTATTTGCGGAGTTTATGCGTTTTATGACAGGTGCAGGACATTTGATACAGTCCCTCGTCCACGCACGAAAATTGTAAATAGGGAAATTGCAACAGTTTGCTCTAGGATTATTTCGCTTGTAAATTCATTTATTTATTCTTTGCGAACGCTCATAAATAAAAATTGATTAAATTAATTAAAAGTATTGTAATCCGCGAGTCAAAATTTTGCGAAAGTTACTCTCATTCCTTCTTTAAAAACTCAGAATTAAATTTTGTTTTTTGCTACTCTTTGATTTTATTTATTTTTCCAAGTTTATTTACGCAATCGATTTCAGCCATTTTTACGACGCGAAATCCCAGCAATAAACCGAGACGATTCCTATTTAATTCTGTGCACGAGGCAATGCGGAGCAGACATCAGAGGATTTTTACACAAGAGTCACGCAACGACTCCATTCAAAATTAGCAGCGTGGGGAAAATCCAGCGCAAAGGGGGTGTATGGGAGGTCCGAATTGCTAGCAAATCAATGGGCCAGGTGCGAGGCCTTATTGTCTTCTTTTATAACCCAACGCCGCCGCCGCCGCTTTTAATATTCTTCGCGGGCCGCCGTCTCTGTTTGTTTTTGCTCGGCTCTGCTCGCGTCTGGCCTTTTATTTTCGGCATATTTTTTTGCAGTTTCCACCGTGACTTGCGGCTAATTGAATTTTCACTCGTGACATGTTAAATTCTTTGGAATGCTTATGGCCAAAGTTTATTTAGCATTCGTGAGATAACCATCATTTCATGACAAATTGGTGGTAAAAAATATTTTTTGTCTAAGCTATAGAGATTCACAAGCAACAAAATAATTCATTATAGGGAACTCTAATTTGCTCGAAATTAGGTCCAATTAAATATTAGACGTTAGATTTGTAGTAAAATCGTTTCAAATTGTTTTTAAACCGGCTGCAACTAAAAATCTAAAAATATTTCTGCAAGTATTTCAATTGCTAAATTTAATAAAAAAATCCAATTAAATCAAAAGGAATTAATGGCATAAATAGTAAACTAATTTTAATTTGATTTTTAAGATGTGAAATAGTTTAGCATTAATCTGAAAATAATGAAATAAGATATTCAAAACAATTTAAAGCCTGTAAAAAATTCAAAATATTTGAGCCGAAAATAAAATTTGTTGATGAGCTATTTGTTTTAAATAAAAAATGTTTAAAACAGTAAAAGCAATAATAGTTTTAGCTTTATACAAAATTTCACTTTAAAATTCTTTGGTAAATCTCAACAAGAATATTCATGAAAATCCGTGGACTTAACGTGCTTCTAACGAGAATCAGATTCAGGATGCAAACGGAGCTCGAGATCAGAATGCTTCGCTCGGATCAGTAGATGACCTAGGACAAGGGAATTCCAGTTTAGCGTGAACGGCAAAAAGCGGCAGCGCGGCGAAAAGTGGTCTCCTTTCCTCCCGGCTACGTTATTATTATACGTGTGTGTGCATTCGAAATGTACGCATATCTGCGGTCGCGCTTGCTGTTAACGGTAAATAATTACCGCGGTGCGCGTCTGCAGCGGATGATAATCATGCTCGGCCTCGCAGCCCTAATTAAAACGGCACGTATTTATTTAAATTGTGCACCGAGTGCAGAAGCAAAATCGATTTTTTGCGAAAATTGCCTCTCCTCAGGGCTCCGTCTAGTTTCAGCGCCGCTCCACAGATGGCGGCGAACTATTTTCGACCGGCAAACGCAGTTTTCGGCTTGTGGTTAACGCGAGTCGAGTCGAACCCAATCATCCGCTTTAATTATATTTTCCAACTGCGGTCCGGCTTATTTTTAAAAATATTTTCAGCTTTTAGTTCACAGTAGTAAAGTAAAAAACGTCAAGATGCAAAATCGAGCGCGACGCTATTCTGCTCCTCTTGCATTTGTGGTGTATCATCGCCGAACATGTTCCCAATCGTGCCTTAAACTAATGAGTAAGGAAAATATCAAAGCCTTGGTGACGCTTGGCTTTATCCAAAGCTTTTACAAGCAATAGGAATTTTTGTAAGGGCAAAGGTCGTCCCTGAGTGGCTAGCCTACTTTTGCTGGCTGCGACGGTGGAGCGATCTACCCTATTGATTTAATTAATAATAGCTTCATCAGCAAGAAGTGAGCAGCAGCAGCTGCATAATTAATTAGATGTTTTCCTTGTCTGCGATGTGCACAAGGGGAAGGTTGCAAAACTGCTGTGCAGGGAATTAGTTTACGGTGAAGCAACTGTAGCAGCACAATAATTTGTATCTTTGAGAAAACTGAGACTTTAATTTTCAAAATTCATCGGATCTTCCATAACAGAAAAACAGATTGTTTAAAATATTACGAACTTGATTGTTCAAGGAAATTATACTATATTTTGTTTAAATTTTTAAAGATATACATTCAATTTAAACCCATAGTATAATTTCATAATTTTGCTTGCTAAAAGTAAAAAATAATTTCAAATTCAACATCTTTTATCATTATCAATTTATCAGCCATCTTGCGCACTATTTTTACTGGTTTGAATAGTTGCAAATTTGATCACGTACCCTGTGGTGGAATATCATAAAGTTCTCATATTGTGATGAGGATTTTAGCTGTTTAAAAATAAACAGATAAATTATTTAATGAATCATGGCAAAAATATGAAAGACGTGGATTTTAATGTTGAATTTTTCCCGATTCCACCCTTTTGGTCTTTATACTCTACAAAATTGAAAAATGTAACATACAGCTTAGTAAGTCAAAATTTAATTGATTTTCTGTTTATAGATAACTACAAAATTTCTTAAAAAACTTGAGTGAAATTTTTGTATAGTTAAATAAATTTAAATTCCCGACATTTTTAAAATTTTTATTTTTATTCATCAGTCGATTTCTTTTCGATTTTTAGGTGCTCTCCTTGTTAGCCGAATTTTGAGGATATATATGACTTTAATTATAATAAATGAAGGATTTTTAAAGCATGATATTTTCCATCAACAAGTGAAACGTTTTTCATGATGCAGAGAATGGTAATTTTACTGAAATTACGAAACGCCCTTTTTGCGGGCGAGGAGCAGCTTTAATTAAAACGCCGCCTTTTCAAGCAAAAGGACGTTTTCGCGCAGCAGAGTTGTGCATTTGGCAGGTGTGGCACTGAATTTGCGCAGTTTGCAGCAACAAGGATCGTAATGCGGATGCACTCGCTGAAAGTGGCTCAGCAGCTGCCCCGGCCGGGGTGCGAACCCTGGACGGATCGATCGGCCCGCTCACCCTGACCTACAATACTTATGCCGCGCGCTACTTTGCGCACAATACAATTAGCCGAGAGGGAGCCGCCGATTTATTATTGTTGCCGCCCTGTCAATCAGCCGATTCATTGACTCGCTGCGCCGTTATTTGTCTCCGCTTTTGTTTGCTCTGCGAGCCGACAGTAATTTCCTCTTCAAATCAATTGCAGTTGGGCTCCAATCGAAATTGTCTCAATTTAAATTACTCTCTACCGTTCTCATTCTCATATTCAATCGATATTTTTTATGTTCGTTTAAGAAAAAAAATTCCAACTGTCGGCTAGATTATAATGTGTTTCTTTTTTATTGATTCACAGGACACAGCATTCCTGCATTTTTAAATTGATACATGGAGTAATGAAATCCTGAATAATCATCACACTCATCTATATACCAAGCTGTAATTAAATTAAATTAAAAAAAATTCATCCAATTAAAATTCACATTTTGCGAGTTTTTGAAGAGGGAAAAGAACAAATTGGTCAATTCAGTAAAGAACAATTCCAGGACATAATTGTTTCGAATCGTTTTAAAAAATTTCTCACAGCTCCGTGTTACAGCAACCGGTCACTCTCTCATTTGTGCGCAAAAAGCAGGCAGTGTTCGTGCATGGCAGCCACTTGCGTAACAACAACTCCCGTGCACGTAATGCGCTTATTTTCGGCTTATTTGCATCACAGTCCAGCGAAGGAGGCGTCATGGCGAAAAAAAGCGCAGGTTTCTTCGCGCGTTCTCGGCTCTTTTTCGCTGACCTTGGTGGTAATTCCGCACAATAGAAATGACCAGTCACGCCGGACTTCTCTGCTTAAAATCACTTTAAGACACGTGCAGTACACCTCCGAAATAACGAGCTTCACCAGCCCACCACTAATTTTAAAAACAATTTAATAGTTTACTCACACTGAAAACCAATTAGTTGAACAACCACTCATTTATATTTTTTCATCAGTTTTAAAATTAAAACAGTTAAACTCATTTTTTTTATTATTAAATTGTTACAAGCAAGTCATGCGACCCGCAATAAAAATGAATATGGCCCAAATAAAGCTTGATTTTATGAAAACTCTAAGAAATAATTAAAGCTCTGTCATACAAGTCGTTAAATATTTGCACGCTATTTTCTCAGAAGAATTGGAAAATTGTGGAAAATCTGAAACCTTTGCATAAATATAAAAATGGCATATATCATTCGATTTGTCTCGCTGAACAGATTCCTGACATGATACGTTTATTGAAATGCGACCCCTTAAATTTTCAAGAAAAAATTGTAGTTTAAAATTTGTTAAAATTTAAATTAACGGAAGTATTGGATCTATTGAACCATAAATAACGGGAACCAGTTTCCTTTGACAAATTTTTATCTATTTTAAAACACTATCGAAAAATCAATGAAAGGTACGATACCCTTGTTAACAATTTGAGCGGATGAGCAAGGGACAAGGGAGAGAAGGCTGGGCTGGAAATTGGCTTTTGTCTTCGTATGCCCCGTGGGTGGGCGTGGGAGTATGGGTGCATCTCTCATTTATGCTAATACTGCACTTACTTGTCTTGAGCACGGTGTGTGTCTTTTCTGTCCTTGACCTCGGTCCATTGACGTCACGCGAATATGGTCTCTCGTAAAAAAGGAGGCAGGATAGGCGCTCAATTAATCCCTGCCCGGCCATTGTTAGTGCGATTGGCCGCACCACGTGTGAAAATCTTTTACGTTGGCCGATCTCGCTGCTGGCGTGCAGGAATCTCAGCGCGACAAGGACACGCTTTACGCCGACCATAACCATAAACACACTGCGCTGCACCGCACGCTAAGGGTGCCAACCCACCACTAAAGTTCAATGCGTTTCTAGGAGTGAAAATTATTTTTCCCTGTTAAAAGGAAGAAAAAGTCCCATTTTGGTCCGCTTGGGAATACATAAGGATAGGACAAAATCCACGAAATTTGGTGTTGTAGGAGAGCTACAAACATAATTGGTTGAGGGGTGTGACTACCATTGGTGGTTGAAATTATTTTCCGAAATTATCTTGGCGGCTTGGTTGGTATAGTTATAGTTTTTGATCAAGGTTTGTTGATGCGGCCTGGGATTAATATAGGATTAATTGTGTAACAGCAATTTTTGGAATTATTTTTGTACTGGACGTACAGTCTTTCAAAAATATTTCTTTCCATCTAGATATTTTCCCACTTATCATCTTAAGAAGTTATTTCCTGTATATTTAATTAAACATTTACTATATTAACAATTTCATTGGCTCATGAGGAGTGGAAGGGGTATGCAATGGCAGCGCCAAGTGGCCGCCTTGGTGTTTAACGTATTTTAATCAATTTTAAATAAAGTATAAGAGAATGACTACCAATTGAAGGAATTCTTCGTTAATTTATTTAGCCAGCTGAAATTCAAAAGTGTCCAGAGCGTTTCAGTTTTTAAATATTTTTCTGCCATGATTTTGTGTGCCAAATATGTTCTTCTGGGATGGAAATCGCTTGGCATCCCTTTTGCACCACTTGCGGGTGGTGGCTGGCCAAATGACCGTGTTAGCTGTGCAAGCGAGCCATCTAGGTCAGGCAAATGTCAATAATGTCATCTCGTGGAAGTGCTGTTCGTCATTACATTCTCCTGGCCGTGCTCTGATTTGATTATCACGCGACCCGTGGAGACAACTCCAAAGCCCATGCACGCATTTCAACTTTCTCCAGCCATTTTATATAATGCCGAAAAAGGGCCTGAGATAAATGCATTCCATTTCCCTCTCTATTTTTTATCTGCATTCTGGCGACATTCCGGTGTTTCTGTTGAAATAGAGAGAAAAAATGGAGTTTCTCGGTCGAGGGTTATCTGATCGCAGTTGAGCTTTGTGAAGATGCTTGCCGGCGCTTTTGAGAGTCTGCTACTTGCTTTTTGCTGCCAGCGCGCAACAATAATTTTTACTCTTTTTATTATCATTTCTCTTGCGCCGTGAACAACTGTATCTTCCCCGTCAGGGCTGGCTGACTCCACCGCCACCACGTTATAAAAAATAGCGGTTTTATTGCTCCTCTGATAATATTGAAAGGATCCGAGCGTAATGCTTTTTCAAAGTAGGTTGGTACTGCATTGTTCAGGGGGGAAAATGTATCTTACTCTGCAAAAAATTGATAAAAGCATGGATTTTCCGTGTGAGTTTCCTAGAAAAACGGTTTAAAAGTTTCTAAAAATACGAATTTTTGTCTCCCAACTTCAGTCAGTTCTGGATTTTTACTTTTGCCCATTCCCATTTTGATATTTATGCTTTTGAGAAAAATCGTTTACAAATATTGTTTTTTTCCTTTGTAAATTAGAAAAATCTTCTTTGAAGAAAAGGAGCAAACAAAAAATCTCATCCATTTATTTCCTAGACTATTGTCCAATAAAAATTATTTTCACACATACGGTCCAAATTCTAATTAGGCCACGTAAAAGCTGTTCTGGCCCTTTTGATTGCTTTCAAATGAGCAGCAGTAAAAGCTTTTGAAGAAGGCGGCGGTTTGGTTCCTCTCTCTTTACATTCACATGATGTCCGCTGATTAAAGCATTAATCTGAGGCGACAGTTTTAAACTCGGCTCCTCAAGCTGGTGGCACGCGCCGCAGACTTGTGCTTGCTTGTCAACGATGCATTTTGTTTTGGTGGACATGGGCGCATTTCCTCGAGACAGCCATGACCCATTTATCTCTGAAATATGTGCGCGTCCACTTGCAACACAAGACAAATAAATTAATCTCGAGCCTTATGCTTTTCGACGCATCTGTTTGTTTGTTGATCCTCTCTTCACAGCCGTAAAAAGCAGCAGAAGGACTTTAGGAAATAATATACAAAATTCGAATAATTCCACCCACTTTTTATTGTATTTTTAATGAATTGTTTTAAACATTGGATTTTTGTGTGTTTGCAGAGTTTCCTTTGGCAGCTCCAAAGGATCGATGGTGGAGACCCTGGTGTACGAAAGTCCTCTGCAAGAGGAACCCGAAGAATCGGCCGCTTTGTTGCCATATGATTCGGATGAAGCGGATAAGTAAGTATCTTCTCTTTCACTCTTTGTAAATTTGAAGATTTGGTTAATTTAAATTTAATCTAATTAAGGTGGTTTAAAAATAAAATTGGGAGATAAACCGAGGATATAAGAAAAGCAAAACTTTTAAATTGGAAAGGGAACGTTAATTCAATAAATTTAATTCTCTCAATCGGGGTAAATTCACCAGTTGGGTAGCCTTTCGATTTTAAGGCACTTCCGCTGCGATTTCAAACCCAATAATCCTGCCACTATTCATTCTTCACTTTACATTTTTTCTTTTGACGTGCTGAAAACCAAAATCGGTTAAGCCAATCGCCGTAGAATCGTGTAAAACTATTTTTTGAAACAAAAAAATCTTTTCCATCGTTTCTACGGTGAATGGCTAGACAGATTTTTGTTTTCAGCACGTCTAAAGAAATAATTCTATGTAGAAGTAGAATGCACAACAGCAGGATTGAAACTGCAGTCGCAGCGGAAGTGCATTAAAATCGGAAGTCTGCGGTGGCGCCATCTGTCGGAGGCTTCAAACACTAAATGCCCAACTGGTGAATTTATCTGAAGAGAAAATAGTATATCGACCCATGTGAGCATGACTGGCCAGCACTGGGCTCTTTATCAACGAACGCATGAACAAGTTTCACTTTCACTGCTCCGAGAATTAAGTGGGCCACTCGGCACTGTGATAAGACTCTCGACACCGGTTCACTTTTGTATTTTAACGTTTAACGCATGCGGCCATTGTTCTCGACGCGATTATTATTGCCGTGTGCTCGGCTCGTCACAATGGAGCTGCTCTGAGGGGACTTGCGTGCGTGTTATTTTCTGCAATGCATAATCTCATTACGCGAGTTGAACACCGACTTTAGCGGAAATCCCGTTTGCACGCGGAAAACTGCAATAATGCGACTCGGTAATGCAGGTGATTCGACTCTACAGCGTAGAAGCCAATTAAGTACACAATGTTGCAAATCTAGACTGCGAATGTATATTTATAAAATTATGGAACTGGAAAGAGATTGATTTCTGGTTTATGTTTCATTTCAATTTGTGCTATGATTAAAAAGGTCTGTGGGGAATTCCACTCATCATGAATACTGGCTTGTCTCACCACGGAGCCATTTTTTATGTTTAATGATAATTTTCATTATCAATTACGGTTATCATTACTGAACAAATTTAACCAACAAACTTGTTTGAACATTTTTCGAAGGCTTAAAGCGTGATTAGAAAGACCTTGGTTTTGGTAAAACAATCTTGATATCTGTTTGAATTTGCACTCAATTTTTTTAGCTATTTGCCATGGACCTTGATAGAAAATTGTGGCAAAGTAGAGGGCAGAAAAAATGAATTTATATTATAATTCTGAAATGGTGAAGATTTTTTATCTAAGAAAAAAACTAATAAATATTTATTGTGTTTCTTGGGATAGAAGTTAGTAAAAATCAACTGGATGTAAACGGCACAAATCGAGGGTAAAAGGAAAGGGTTGAAATAAGAAACAAAAAAGAGCGGTGTCATTATTATTCTATGTCAGTTTTGCTTCAGAAAAATATTCAGTCTTCCCCCTTTCTTCGGCTGATTTGAATCTGGAGTCCATGAGCTCCAATTTGAAAGCACACTCACACGTCAATATCTGATTGTGATTGAGAACTTTCCAAACGGTCAATATATTTATTCGCTTCCTGCGGGGTATGCGTGCCGGTCGGGCGTGCGCGTTCGTCGGGTTGCATAAGGTGCGAGCCGTGCAGGCGTTTCGCTCGGACTTGTCACTATCGGCGCAATTATTTACGGCGGCAATCTCGCGGATTGTGCTGGCGGCTTATCTGCGGCAGCCGCGCGCGTCGAGCTGCGATGGTCACTTAACGAGATTAGCAACTGGGCGTGGAGTCGGCGCCAACAGCCGATAAGAAAGAACCTCCGATCGAGCAGAAGAAGAAAACAGCACCTACAACACAAATAAAAGATAAAATAGGAAAAAGGGACGGCGCAAAATGTCGGATTTAATTAAGCTGGCCGCGTTTTCGGCGCTGCTCCGTTCTGAAACGGATGTTTGGCCGGCTGATGGCCAGCCACGAAATTGAGCCTTTTTGGCATGAGCTGCGGAAAACGCATTTCTATTCTGAAAACACATTTAAGAGCTTTAGAGCCTTAATTCCTTTTGTTAATCATCGGTTTATTTGAGTATTGAAAATGTGTAAACTCAATTAGGGTGTTTTAAATATATATTGTTGTTCCAAATGAGCACGAAATATGATTTAATTTAGTTGAAAGTCATTTAAAATAACTTTAAACATTTTAAATTGTTTTTAAATGATTCAATTTTTCAAACTTCATCTGTACTCCATTTCTAGAAAAATTGTGCAGGGTACTCCGTTATTCGTTTTCGATTTTAATTTTAGATCCTCGCTATTATCAGAAATGTGAACTGATTTTTAAATTTTAAAGCAATTATTGCCAAATCAGCAAATTAAATCTAACAACGTATACAAATTCGTGTGGAAGAACATGCCCTAGATTTTCTCATTTTGAAACGAAAGAAATTTCAATGAGAAAACGAGGGTTGCCGATTGATTAGCGGTCATTTGCCCCGGGCGAGCGCGTTGGAATTTTTGTGTCGCGGCACGGAAACGCAGGGAAGCGTGCTTGCACGTTGTGTTGTTGTCGTTTGAAAATAAAAAGGTCGTGCACCTACACAAAGCTCCCAACTGGGTCACACAGACCAACTTTTAATTGTGTGTGCACACGCTCCTCCCTGCGCGGCAGCATCTATTTGTGCCACTATTTGCCATTTGCGCGTCGTTCCGCGGAATGTGATTCTGAACAGATTTGCACGCGCAGCGAGAGTGTAATTCGTGCCCGCGAGGCCGCCATTCGTCAAAATGTCAGGGGCGCGCGTTTATCCTGTCCCCGAGCGGGTGACATTTGCATGCCGTTCCAACAGAGCCTGGAGCGAATCGCTTAGCTCGAGTTAAATAATAATAATAAGCTGATCGGGGATTACCACTAAAAAATTAAAAAATTACCCCGTGGCTGAACTTTTTTAAAGCTTTCTGAATGAAATTTGAACATTCATGGCATGGGAGAGTTCTCTCCACTCCCAAAAACTTATCTAACCAACAGATTATAATTTCCAACATTTTGTTTTTCTTGGAATTAATTATCCGCTCAAGAAATAATTAATTTTTTTTAATTATTTAAAAGGTCATGCACGCATTTCAGGCAAATGTGAGTTTCATATATTTGGATTCTACTTATTGCAGATCGTGATTGAAAATCTAGCTTATCTTACAAGATTGCAGAGTTTGCAGTTTTTCTGGCCGGTGTTTTCTTTAAAAAACAAAAATTGAAATCCGTACAATATTTTCTTAAAACCAAAAAAATGAATATTGAACGACTATGAACAGACAGTAAAGTTCTGTTTAGAAATGGTAAAATTATATTGTTTTTAATTTTTTATTTTTTTCGTAGCGATAAAATTGTCAATAAAATAACTTTGTTATAACAGCAGTGTATTAAATATAAAAAAATATTCGAAAATATCACTAAATTTATCTTAAACTGTATCAAATAATATTCTTTTGACTGATCTAATGAAAAAATAAAACAATAATTGCAAAGTGGCCACTATTGGTTAATGCCGGAATTAATTGATTAAATTGTTTGAACTGCTTTATGAGTCTTTGATGCCTTCAAGGAATTCCAAATTTGTATGTTACAGCTGATTCCTTCATAATTTAAATCATGCGGTAAATTGAGATGTTTTTTTTTAATTAAAAAATTCGCTGTAAATAAGTCCGGTAATTTCCGAAAAAAATAATTTGTGCAATTTACCGCCCCTTTTTTAAACGCTAAATAAATAATTTTGAAGAGAGAAAATTTCATAAACGAATACAATGTCTGCTTTAAATGAAACACTTCATGAAAGCTACAAAAATAGTTCTCATTGTGAGAATGGAGCCAAAAAGCTGCTTTCCATTGCGTTTGGCTGCGAAAGATGGAGTTCCCTGGCGTGTATGAGCGTTACGAGTCGTTTGCCGCAATTTATCGAGCTCATGGCGGCAGTATAACTTTTCATATAACACACACCAGTTGGCTGGCAGAGTGCATAGAGAGTGAGGTCAGCGCCAATTAAGTCACTCTCCGGCAAAGGTCGACACCTACGACGCGCGCGGCTCGGGTCAAACAAAGGTCGTCAAGATGCACGAACAATGAAAAAGCAAGCCAGGCTCCGGCCGCGTGCGATTCGATCGCCGGCTTTGCTTTTACGCCACCGCCGCATGTGCAAATAATTCTTTTTACTGCCTCTTACTTAGTCTTAGGCGGCGAGAGGAAGAGAAAAAGGTTCTTCGCAAGTTCGCACCTTGAGCCAACAAGTAGTGCCGGCCGGGCGTTGTTCCTTTTGTGCTTAATTGACTGCTTTTTTCCTTGCCAAAATAAAGATGTGCGGAATATATCGCTTTAAAGAGGAAATTGGTTTTTATTAAAAAGGAAAATAATTGAGTCTCTTTTTGGTCCTTTTAATATTTTAATTCAGGGTTTGATGTTTGATTGGTTATGTTCGAATTTTTGGAAGAAATATTTGAACTTTGTTGTGAGTAGACAGAAAGTTATGGCAAAATTTAAAGTATTACTGCAATGTATTAAATTTCCATTATACTTAAGGTAGATCATTTTCTCCACGTAATCTAAATATTTTTTTTCATGGAGAAAAAAATTATATATTGCATTTCTTGAGTAATAAATAAATTAAAATTTAAAAGTAATAATCGGTAAAAACCAATCGTGAAAAAACAGGTGGCAAAAGAAAATGCAGCCTCTTAATATTTAAATTGTTTGTTTTTTTCAAGAAAACTGGTTCATGTGAGTAATTTTGTCAGTACTTATTACGCCGCACTTGGTGAGATTCCAAGATGTATAGACAGAAACGAAAATGACATAAAAAACATCCTAATTTTGCTGTCTGTATGTATTTCCTCTGCATGCGAAGTACTAATTACGACAACAATTTTTAAAGATTAAAATTGACAAATTTTCTGCACACTGAGCCAGAGGAAAAGATTCATAGAACTACATAATTAGCCAGAGCATAATTTCTCGATTGTTTAAAAATGTTTCTCATTCCCAGCAAATTCTACGAATTAAAGTGAAGGCTAAATGAATGTCAAATAATTCAACGCTGTTATTTTTTTTAAATTAATAACTTCCATTTCGTCATTTTACAGCAACAGTAGTTGCAATTACAATTCACTGCCAGACTTATCGATTAGCCTGGACTGTTTACAAAGCGAAAATAAACAACAATAATATCATAATAAATTGAGAAGCAGCGAAACTGATCAACACGCTCGCTGCTCCGTTGCGAACTCCCCTCGCGAGTTGCGAGTGGACCGGTCGGAGCTGTCGGCGGCGCTCGTGCTCGTTCGGTGGGCGTCGGCTGAGCGAAGCGCATCAGCCGCGGTCGCCGCCCCATCGGCAAGCAGTCGAAGCACAGCCAGCAAGTAAACAGCGCCCGTCGCGAACTCGTTTGAGGAGACTCAACCCTTCGGAGCAGCAGAAAAAGGTAAACAGGGTTGCCAGTCACACCGCAATCTTAAATTATTCACGATAGAAATGGTCAAATTACAAATTTCGCCCACTGCACTTTTGCTGAACGATTAGGGTTGATATTTTTGCCATATTTACGAACGTGTACGTGTCCGATTACTGTAATTTTTCCATGAATTTGGGTTTTGGGCAGCGAGAGAGTTTAGAGAGTGAGTCTGCGGAGTGATCGAGTGTGTGGTGTGTTGCTCCGCAGGAAGAAGCAGCCAAGATGGGCGAGCGCAAGGGCACCAACAAGTACTACCCGCCCGACTACAACCCTAACAAGGGCGGGCTGAACAAGTTCCTGGGGACGCACGCATTGCGCGAGCGGGCCAGGAAGATCCACCTGGGCATCATCATCATCCGGTTCGAGATGCCGTACAACATCTGGTGCGACGGCTGCAACAACCACATCGGCATGGGCGTCAGGTACAACGCCGAGAAGACCAAGGTCGGCATGTACCACAGCACGCCGGTGTACCAGTTCAAGATGAAGTGCCACCTGTGCGACAACTACATCCAAATGAAGACGGACCCTGGAAATCTGGACTACGAGATCGTGAGCGGCGCCCGGCGTCAGGAGAACCGCTGGGACCCTTTGCAGAACGAGCAGGTGGTGCCTGAGACGAAAGAGACGTCGCGTCGCATGGCTGACGACGCCATGTTCCGCCTTGAGCACCAGGGCAAGGACCAGGGTGCCGCCGACGCCGCGGCACCGCGCCTTCGCCTCCTCATGGACCGCGCCGAGGAAAAGTGGAAGGACGACTACGGAGCCAACTGCGCCCTCAGGGCCGAAATGCGGGCTCGCAGGACCGACCTGAAGCGCCGCGGCGCCGACGACGCCGCTCTGCTGGCTCGCAGCGGCGGCCTGCAGCTCGACCTGGCGCCTGAAACCGAGGAGGACCGCCGCCTCGCCCGCCTGCTGACACTGGCACCGCGTGAGACTGGCGCCGAACGCCTCCTGCGCACCGTACGCGCCATCGAGGCCAAGCCAGCCCTCGATTCCGCCTTGACCGACACCACCGCCCTCCGCAGGCTCGAGGACAAGGTGGCAGCACACAAGCCCCTGGCGTTGGGCATCAAGAGGGCTAAGCCGTCCTCCTCTGCCACCGCCTCTTCCTCCTCCTCATCCACGGCGCTGTCCACGCTCGTAGCCTACGGCTCCTCGGACAGTAGTTCGGACTGATCCAATCCAAAGAAATGTGATTAAGACTGAAATGTGTAAGACCTGAAAGCGATTACTAAATGCAATGCTGAAGTTATTCCAATTTTTTATTTTAATTTAGAAATTAAGTACACCTCTTTAAGATTACAAAAAAAATTATGCGAATCTTTAATATAAGGCGTATTTTGTTTAAATTTCAAAACAAGCTGTTAGGCTGTGAATTATAAAAAAATTGATTTCTAAATTTTCTGAACTCAACGATTGACACCACTTTAAAGAAGCAATTAAAAAATTATGAAAATCGGTAAAGTTTTTTTAAACAATTAATTAGGTTTTTGAAACCAAGCAAAACAATTATTTAAATAATTTCAAATTATGTCAATCGTTGATTTCAGGGGCCTTAAATTATAAATTATTTATTAGGTGGCTTTAGCGACGAAAGAATTTTGAGTGATCTCAATAATTGACGATTTATTTTAACAAATTTATGAATCCGATGAAATTCTCAGATATTTAACCATGGGAAATTTAGTTGTCAAAAAGGTTCAGAATAATTTTTATCATTAAACCGCCTTTTTGTCAAATTTTTGAAAAAATTGCCATCCATCAGGAGCACCATTCTTGTATTTTCCGAACCCTAATTGTTGATCTCGATCGAATTGTCGTAGAAATACTTCAAAAATGAATTATTGTGCGGCCGCACTTGTACGCGTTCATTCCGTCTGCGAGTGTGTTAGCGTCGGTGCTGCGGTGGCCCAAATCGAATTTGCAAGTTCAGCGCCTGCACTTGGTTCTAATTCGAGCTGCCCCCTCATGCGCCCGATCGTCCGGCGCGGACAGATTATCTTTCTATCGCTCATGTGCACCACCGGAAATAAAAAAACGCTCACACAAACAAGTTCAAGTAGAAGAAAAAATGGTGTTTTTCTCTCTCACTCTCTCTTTATCAACTGTTATTATTCAAACAACGCTTATAGAAGATAGCGTTTGTTTTTCCAGCGTTTGTTATTCCGCTGCCACAGCACAGAGATGGACACTTTATTATTTTAATGAATTCCTGGGCTTAAGAATGCGTAAATGGATTGAAAGGGGCGCTTGATTGTGTGGGAATGAGACCCACTCTCGATTTCGTAGCTCCGGCTTGAACTCTCGATTCGCAGCCGACTGTGAGCTTCGTCTGTGCGCACTCGCACACTCGGGGCCCTCGTTCAACGCAATTGAGCAATCGATTATTTTTATCACTTTTAAAGGCCCGCTCGAAATGCACGCAGTCCGATGTGTTCGAGTGTTGGATTTGGTTAATATTGGCATTCGAATTAAATTATTTAAAGTTTTTAATTTTTAATCTGAAGATATCATGAGCATTAAACTAGAAGATCTTTAAAGACTTCTAGATAATTATTCTAAGGCCGCCATTATAGATAGCTTGAACGGCTTTAACAAGATCTTTAAATTTTAAAGAGCTGTTCCCCTGGGACTTGTTATCTTGACAGCCTTTTTCGAATAATTAGGGATGTGTAAGCAGTTTCTATCAATTTTTTTCTTCGATGTTCAGGTCATCAAATGAGTACGAATCATGAGTTTATACGCATTGAAATCGATGATATCTGCAAAACCAGAAAATCGCTGATTTAATCAGGATTTTACATTATTAAATCGCAGTAAAGGTCCATTTTTACGAGTATCCCGCGCTTTTTGACCCTTCTTTTTAAAGTTTAGGGAAGCCTCGCCGCCATTTACAAATTCCCATGAGTTCTAACTGCAAAACATCAAATATTACAAATTTCCCGCAATTTCCAACACGCACCACACCTTTTTTAATTTTCCAGGTAATTACGCATTCATTTCAAAGTTCCCGCGAGTTACGCCCTTCTCCATTGATCGCTTTCTCACAGATAATCCGGTGGATGTATTTTTCTCGATTTAAAAAATTCAAAATTCAATTAAAAAATTGGTCATTTTTCAACGGTTATTTCGTGGAAATCTATTACTTCCCCGATGACAGTTTGCAAAATAAATTAAATTAAGTTGAACGTTTAGAAATCGACTATTAATCTCCTTAAAACCGATAAATAAAAAGATTGTGTTGTGCCATAAAAAACTGATTAAAATAACCGTCGATTTTGAGCAATTTAAGAGTCGAAGATTTTTCTAGAACAATTTAAATTTTTGTTGTGAGAAAGGTATTATTTTTATATTAAAATGAAATTTACTTTCTACTAATTTCAGCAAAGTTAAATCTAGGATTGCGAGTCGCAGTGTCCCTTTAAAAGTGTCCCAAAGGTTATCGACCTTGCATCCTCAATTCCAATCGACATTGCCTCGTCATTGCGGCGGCAAATTTAAAACTCGACTCTACGAGTGAGTGTGTGTGCAAAAGTCGGCGATGACATCAACCGCTTTTGCAACTGGGCCGGTGTGCATCTCTTAACCGTGTGCTGGATGGCGGCGCTCATTCGCTCGGCGCTGGCAGGCTGACGTAACGCATTCAAAATAAATAAAAACACACACGCGGCGCGCAGCTCGCGACAGTGGCGAGTTGAAGGCGCGGCCGTTCGCTTCGTGGCTATTTCGGTTGTTTGATCCACGCAATCCGCCAGTGAAATTCGCTTGGTCGCAGTATAAGCAGCCAGCATCCAGTCACGGTAAATCAGAAACAATTATTGTACTTTTCGGACCGAAAAACCGCACCTCTTGTGAGGATTTTTTATCTTAAATTCTGTGACGAGGCCTAATTCGTTTCGAGGGTTTGAAGTGGCGAGATTGTTGCTCAATCGGGCGTCGCGCTGGAATTTTAAAATATCTCCGGCCGGGCAGCTGCTCTTCTATAAACTATCCTTCCATTAGATTCTGGAACCAGGCTTTTGCATAAATAATAGTGGATAAAAGTGAAAGTAATTGCGCGCACACAGCCAGCGAGCTTGACCCCGGGAAAAATTGGGCAAAATGAACCGAATCGAGTCAATTAAAACCACTCTCCGTCCTAATAAAATCTTACGCAACAGATGACACACTTTAAGAGCAAAAAGATCGTCAGTTATTGAATTAAATTTAAAATAAATTATAAATAAACAGGAAATTACGCGCTGTTTTGATTTCACCGGATTTCACAAACATTTATTTTATAATATGCATTTATTCATTTCTAGCAAATTGCTTGTATTGCTATTGGTTTAGAAGTTTGTTTAATTTATTTAAAATATAATTAAATATTCATTTGTTAAAATTAAAATAATTTTTAAATTTGAAAATCAATTTTATATACACTTAAAAATATATTTTATTAAATTGCGTTTGTTTTACGTCTCTTCCCTGAAATGCCACTGCAAAAAAGCTGTCTTAAACTAATTAACGTCAGTCTTTATTAGCATTTTTATGAAACAATAGACGAGGAGCACTTCTTGTTTTGAAATACAATTGAGTTGATGCAAATTTGCAGTGGCGCGGCTTGAACAAAGAGCGGCGACGACACCTGTTTGCCAAACGCTTGCGGTGTCGACGAACTCGCTCGGATTTATTTTTTCTTTTTTGTCTATCACGGTCTGAATTCAACTCACGGAAACTGAAACGTGCGCCGCGATTTCAAACCAGCCAATCAATCGTGATGCGCTCCGGCGAACAGGAAATGCTAGCGCCCTCGTCCGTTTTCGATTCGATTCGAAAGCAGCTGTGGTTCGGCACCGACGCTGGCCCCAATACTTAGACTGCATTAAAGTTGCGGATCAATAAAATGTTAGGAAATATTAAATCCGGTATTTTATAGCAATACGATATTTTTTCCGGCTGCACGAAAAATATGCCAAAAATTCCTTGATAGATAATTATTTTCGGCTCTTCAAAACGGACCCAACACGTGAACAATACTAATTTTTAAAATCAGCAAAGGTCCAGAACATAACTAAAACCTCAGGAAAAATATCAAACACGCATTTAAGGGGCAATTATAATTTATCTCCAAATTAATTTAAACTGTAACTTACACGGGAGAAATTTCCACGGAGTGAATGTCCTTGGCTTGAATCTGCGTGGAGAGGATTTTTCGAATTGCTGGGTGCAGCAGCAGCACACTCGTCTCGGCGTTGGCTGCGAATAATGTTTGGGTGAAAGTTGGCGAGGTGGAAAGGTCGGAGGAGCGTTGCTGAGTGCAAACACGATTAGTCGGCGTGCATAGCTTGCAGCTAGCTCTCGCGCATTGTGTTTTGTCTTCAGCAATGGCATCCAGATCGCCGACGCCGCCCACTCTTAAGTAAGCCGAACTTGAACTCGTAAAAACGCCTTTTTGCGGTTTTTATCACTCCTTTCGGGCATTTGGGTCGTCGGTGTGGGTGTGTTCGAACTCAATTCCGCGCCGCGACGTGACTCGCTCTGTCTAAACGTTTCCATTTGTGCTGTTGCAGCGCCGCAAAGGTCCGAGTGACTTTTTTCCAAGCCGAGAAGCCGCTGAACGTGACTTCGCCAGAGCCCAACGAGGAGCAAATACCTCTGGATTCTGACATGTCAGCCACAATAGTGACCACCCTGCCCGACGGCCACCCTGCCTTCCACCGACAAGAAAGGTTTGTTCCCTCAATTTTCCACTCAACAACTTAACAGTTTAAAAATTTAAACATTAAAAATCGGAGTCTAGTCAACGGAAAAATTGATATAAATATAGTGTGATGTCTTCAGTTCAGTGTTCAGTGACATCAGTAAAATTTTAAAATTAATACACCTAAAGCTGGCATAGCTCCAGAAAAAATTAGAGGGCTTAATTTGAAATATTATTTAATCTCAAATCGATGGAAAAAATGTAATGTAACAAACAGCTCAGTATTCTATTTTATTTCCAATTATCATTTTTGACGGTTCTACAAAGTAAAATAATCAAATACATGAAAGCTTATTTGGAAAATAAACCTATAGATAAATTTTCCATCATTGTAACATATATATTATCATTAAAAATATATTGTGCAATATAGAATGAATTGAACCAGAATTGGCTATTATTCTCTTTGAAAATTTTAATTTGGAACGTAATTTCAATATTGACCTACAATAAAAGAAAAAATTATTTTCTCTTTGAAGATCTTTAAATGTGATACTTTATTCCATAAATACTTACCCCTTGGTAATTTTCTTAAATTAAGCGTCTCGTTACTTTCAGCCTCTGGCACCATTTTTCACTCTTTCCTAAACTAAAGTCGTGAGCCCTGGCTCCTGGCTGTTTGAAATAAAAGAATTGCATCATAATGACGGAATGAAGGCTCTAGAGGATTGTTAATTTCGGTGTGACGCGCGGAGAGGCTTTTTTTGCAATTGCTATCTCAAGCGAGAGCACCCTCGAGTGAGTCGTTGGCGCGGTAATTGCACGCGGCGCGCAAATGTCACCTTCTCCGTCGACGCCCTTGAAAAGAGGCCAATCGAGGGAGTGAATGACAGGGACAGGTGCTCTCTCGCTCTCGGCACACGGCGACACACCCCTCCCATCGGTGGGCACCACGCCCTTCCTTTCGCTGTCATTCGCCACCCCCGCGTGGTCCTCGAAAGAAGCGTTAAGAAAGAAATCATGCTTCCGCTCCGATTTCTGCGGGTGTCCTCCTTTGCTGCTCGTCGTACGTGGAATACGAATTGATTTGCAAATACTTGGAGGGCCAAAGAAAAATTGTTGACAATTTTATTTAATCATTATTGAGAGCATTTTAATGTAAAATTAAATCATCGGCGCTATGCTTGTTTATAAAATTGATATAATCTTTCCATACAAATTATTTTCTACTCACACGAATGATTTTTGTACTCAAAATATTCCCTATTTTAAATTAAAATGAAAAATTCAGGTCACTCGGAAATAGCAAAATTAATTGTGTGTCAGTTGAAATAATTATTTCCTATCTTGATGCGTTAGCTGCCAATTGAGGTTGGAAGAGGTGATTCAACCCTCGGCCTGGGGTGGGGGTTGAGTGCCGGAGCCTTGCCGTGTTTATGACTTGGCTAATAAATAGCCGAGCGCAGAGTGTCAAAAGTCTTCTCATCACGGGTCAGTCGACAAACATTGGAAACGATGGCCAAACACGCGGCCGGCCGAAATTGTAGCCGGGACGACGTGCGTGCGAAAGGAACAGGGCACAGTCACCCGCAATTTGATCCCGAATGTCAGTCAAAGTGGACAATTTTTTTCATCGCTCAGTGGGAAACAAAAGCCGTTCCTCTCCCCTTTGAATAAAACTGTCACTAGATTTTCCTGGGATACCTATAGCTCCCTAACATTTTGTGCTTTCTACTATTATAATGTTCTTTTAATATTTAATAGGGGCACATCTCACAAAAAAGGCTTTCAAACATAATACAAATAATAAATATATACAAATCAAAATAAAATGCGTGTAATTTAGGTGTAAAGGGGGCGTGTCCTCTAGCCTCTTCGAAACTAATTTATTCCAAAAATAAAGAATGAGCACAGTTTGAAATTCGGAATGAAAAAATACGAAAAGAAGCTTTTATTTCCAAAACATCCCTTATCTTTAAAAATCTTAAAGCTGCTGCGTCTAAAGCAAAAAATGTCCCACATCGAGAATGAGTTTTTTCACCCCAAACGTTGCAGCTTGGGGTGCAAACTTGAAAGCTCAGGGGTGGCCACGGCATCCCCTTTCGCTCTTTCTTTGGCGCACTTTTATCGATCGGCGGTGAATTCGAGCGTCGCCCCCGCGTCCCGCAGCATCCCCGAAATGTGCACCCCGGTGAGAGTGCAACCGCGGATGCAAGTGCACAGCGGAAAGTGCAGAGAGAAAGCGTGGATGCGCATTTATTTCGGTGAATCGACCCGCGTGGAGGAGCAAGTGGAAAAAGGTGCGTGGCAGTGTCGGTCGGCTGACACGCGAGAGGACGGGCTCGGGCGGCGGGGAGGCTGCCGCTTCCACCCCCGGCCCCGCGAGGGAGCTCTCTGCTCTTTGCTCGTCAGTCGTGCCGGAGCCACTTGCCGGACTTAACGCACACTCTCGCCCGATGAACGGAGGAACAAAGTGCTGAGAGACGTGCACCATCCACCCACGATGCCCAGCTACAATCCGGTCTCGCACGGGGGCTTCCTCTACTACGTCGTGCCCGTGCCCAACTCGGACAGGTACCCCACAAGCCCCCCAGCCCCAGCCGGATTGTTCTTGGGGTTCGAATTCATTGAGTAGGCTAATTCCTAGCGAAAAATGAATTTTCTTGAATTTTTGGTCCTCGCTTTAATTCAAATCCGGTGGGAAAGTTTAGGGTGGAAAAGTAATTTTTCTTTAATTATTTAAAATTAATCTCATAGCTGTGAATTTTAGAGGGATATTTGTATAAAAATTGTTTTTTCAATCGATCCAGATGGTTTTGGTAAATTAATAATAAAATTATACAAAGTTCCTATTTTTGTCATAATAATAAAGGAATTTAGTAAAAAAATAAGACATATAGCTGTCAAAACTATTCCGGTGTTATTTCCCAAAGACCTCATTTAGGTAAAAAAATATGCAACAAACCCTAAAAAAATAGAAAACAAATTAATAAATTAAGAGCATCCAAGATTTAAAATTAAAAATTCCACCTGAAATTTTGAAAAAATCAGAAACATTTCTCCCTCGAAGCCAAAAATTATCTGCCATATCGTACAGAAAATTCCGAAAATTCATTGATTTTAATATTTTGAGTACAAAAGTTCTTGTTCCTCTTCCGTAATATAATTAATACCAAAACTCTTCTAAAAACCAAAAATTAGGCTCTCATGCAAATACATGCGCTGGTTAAAAATAAATTCAAATTTCCCATCATGGCCTTTTAGCTTTATTTTTTTAAGACAGACATCCGAAATTAGGTCACACCCAGCTATACGTATGTAGAGCTATAGTTAACAAGTACAATTAGCAGCGTCGACAAAATTCCGTGTCTCGAGTGCATGAGGAAGACACTCTGCTGCTTTCGGCTTTCGTGTTATATTTTATAAAAATGATCGATCCCAATGCTCGCCTGCCGAAAGGTGCGGGCTATAAAAGTAATCGGGGCGTAAATCTATGTGTGTGTGCGAGTCTTCCTCGCGGTGCACGCGAGACGTGCGGCTAACACAAACAAATCGCGCAATTTTCGATTTTAGAGAGAGAGATGCAACTCGACGCCCTGCGCCTGCCGCGCACGTTAAAAATAGAGCTTTCCTCTTGTGCGCCTACGCTGCTGGTTGGCCTGTTCGTTCGTCGAAGTTCACGTTCACAGTCGAAGCGTGACTTGTTGCCGGGCGTAAAAAATAAATAACTACTGGTGCACCGACCGACGAACGAACGCCACCTCCGCGCAAGGCTCGTCCCGATCGCGTTATCCAACACCGGAAATTCCTCTCGATTTACCGCAATTTGTGACATCATGCTTTCTCGTGTGAAGCGCCACAGACCGTGAAATTTTCGAATTTTCAAATGTTTCAACCAAGCGCGGCAGCTAAATTAAAGTAATGTAATATTTGTTTCTTGCAGCAATTAATGGACATTGAACCTCTTCCTGCAATTAAAGAAAAGTACAAAATTCTTGGTAGATTTGTTTTTACAGGGTTTCATTTACTCACCGCCAGGTTTTATTCACTAGTAGATTTTTTAAAATTTCTGCCGCAAGAAGAGTAATAATTTATTTTTATGTTTTCCCGTAGCATTAATTTTTATAAAACATAAAAATAGGCAAGGTAGAAAATTAATAAACAGTAAGTTCAGTTTTTTTCAAATTTTAAATTAATTTATTTGCTAACCGGAATTTTTTGATAAAACCAATGTGGGATTTTTGCAACCCTTGGCGCCGAGACCAAATTTTTGAGTAGTTATAATTACTCGACTTTCTAAGACATCAGTTGCCGTGAAACGATTTCTTAAATCTCGTTTGCGCGGTGATTGAAGGGATTAACTGTACTGGCGAGTCGCGTCCACCAACCCATTTAGCGCAGGGCTTGACAGGAGAAGCGGCTCTGAAAATAACTCCAGCGCACTGAAAAACACGAAACTCCGTCCTTCCTTCCGAAATGAGCCGCTCGCGTGACATTTGTGTACATGGCATATGCCGTGCGCAAAAGGCCAATTATTAATCCACTTTTCCCTCTTGGCGGGCATCGAGTTTCCCGGCCGGCTGACCCAGTGTGCGACGTGCGGCGCCGCTCGATAAATCGCAAATGCTGAGAATGATGGCTCGCGGGCACGCTTTTTCTCGCACCCTCGCCTCCCTCATACCGAGGGTTAAAATTCAAGCCGCAAAACGGATCATTTTGCAACTCGGCGCCTGTTTTGCATTAATTTTTATTTAACATCTTTTCTCCCTCCGAAAGCGCTAAATTTGTTTTGAAAGCAGCCAGCATAACGAACGTGCTTCCGTGACATTTTTACACAAACCTGTGCGTAGATCAAAGTTGCGCGCAAATCTGTGACTTTCAAAGTTGACAAGGTCATCTCGATTCTTTGTAATTCGCGCCTCAAGCGGCCGACATACGCAGGATGTTATGCCAAAATTTTAGTCCTCTCTGATGCAATTCTTGAGATCTACGCAGTTTTTGTAAAATATGAAAGTGGTTATGGTTATATTTTTCTTTTCGTTTCAATTGGAACACAACAGACTAGTGGATAGCAAAATGAGGTATTTAATTTTTAAATTATTTTGCACTAGCCTTGGCTTTGCACTCTAGTTTATCAATAGATATTTCAGAATTTCATAGCTTGAACGCGCAGTGAATCTTCTTCAAGTTCAATTTAAATATCCATTCCATCCTGTTAAGTGAAGAAATTTATTACATCTTCCATGCTCGAAATAATAAAACAATATAAGTTGCCCTCGTTCTTCTGTTTATTCTATTTTAAATATAAATATAAACTGCGTTCCACACATTTGATCATACGGTTTCAATTGAGTCATATTGATAATTTGCTAGAAATCGCGTCATTTTCAATTCTAGTGTGAACAATTATATCATTGATGAGGCATGGGAAATTCGAAAAATGGAACTTTTTCATTTTGGCCATTTGAAAAAGTATATCTATTTTAAATTTCTGGACTATTCAGCCTCTATTTCATATTCAATCCTGCGGCTGCACATTTTAGACACGTACATAATTAATTTGTTGAGCTGAAAATCAAAATTGGTGCAGCCAATCGCGAAAAGAACTACAATTTTGTTTTTTTATTAGAAAAAAATGGTTTAGACGAAGTACCGGAATGTACTTTTCGATAGTTTCAATTGATTTCTATTGAAATTTTCAATAAAATACCTTAAATAGTGCGGTGAGGCAAAAAGAAAGCCACATCGGGCCTAGGCTCCTATGCGGACACTCGGGCTTTATGTTATCCGCTCCGCGATGTTATTGGGACCCAGTTAGCTCATTGCCCACGAAATATGCCGAACAGAAGTTCTAAGTTCTAAGACCAAAATTTAACTGCATGAAATTGGTTCAGATATTTAAAATATGTTTTTTTCGCTCAGCCTGCCAAAAATGTAAATGAACGGTGAGGCCATCTGTTAGCGTCTTTGAACTGCAAGTACTTTTCCCCAAAAAACAGATTTCAACAAATTTAATTTTTATGAAATCTGCAAAATAATTATGATTAATAATTAATAAAAAATTGTCTTTAAAGATTTTCTGAAATTTAAAATTTGACAAGTCTAACGATTGGAATCTTTCTGTCGAACAGCACGGACAGCGGTTGGGACAACCCGTTCCGTCCGGACGGCGACCTGAGTCGGGAGGCGGACGAAATCGTGGAGATGATCAAAGGCGGCAAGCCGATCACTCCGACGACGGCCACGAGCGGCCACACATTCGACGAGGCTGACGTGGTGGCGAAGGAGGCAGCGGCCACGACGACGACGACTGCGACGACGGTGGCCGGTTCTCCGGCCAGGCCGGCAACGGCGGCGGCCAACGGAGGCAGCGGCAAGGCCAACGGGGGCGGCAGCGAGGGGGTGGAGGTGACGCACGGGCGGGTGGCGGCGGCGGATGCGTCGCAGGTCGAGCACGTAGTGCTGAAGAAGAAGCCGCGCTGCAAGTGCTGCGTGATCCAGTGAAAGAAAGACTGACTCGGCGGCCAGCAGGCGGCCACCTGGTGGCGGCCGCCCGCCCGAGCACGTGAGGAGGCATTTTTAAACTCAAGAGAGAAGCTGAGCACGAGTAAAATTAATTCGGAATTAAAACAAATTTAAAGAAAAAAAGAAAGAATGAAAATCGATGCTAAAAAAAATGAAAATACGAGAGAAAGAGAGATTTATTTTTTCATGTGAGTCCCAAATCATATGTGTTGTTGTTGCTTGTGATGAAGATGATGATGATTATGATGCGAGTCGGACATGCGAACAGACCGAGCACATTTCCTCCCTGGCCGAGAGAAAGAAAGAAAGAAAGATGGAAGCGAGAAATTTGTACAACTTTTCACGTTCAAAGCTGGTGCTTTTCCTTTGGTTTTCGGACGCATACATATAATTCTTATTCGATCTGCTCGTAGTCGTATGTGTACATGTACCATAACTACATTGTGATTCTCTTTTATTTGACATTCTCTCACGTCACAAGGCCTGCCACATGTGTACATTTTCGGTGCTGGATTTTGGGATAGTCCCTGGCTAAAAAAAACTAATGCTGAACGTAGTCACTCTCGGCAGCACAACACCTTAATTCTTTAATTTTTATTTTTCCTTTTAAGTTTTGTGATATAAATTTCTGTTCTAGTTACGTTGTTATAATTCAAGTGCGACAGGGACTATCTGAAAATTCTTGTTGTAGCCTTAGGAGGAGGAAGCAAGGGCCGTTCACAAAATATTAAAAAAAAAATAATGAAAAGAGTAGTGTGATGATCGGTGCGCGAAACTTTGTGAAGAGTCCTCGATTTTTATCTTGTCCTGTTGTGTATATATATATTGCTGCTGCGCTATGATTATTACGACGATGATGATTACTATAATTATATTGTATTGCCTCTCATGGTAGCGTCTTGTCTAATTTATTGTGTAAAAAGCGGAAAAATCATGTACTACTGCGTAACGAGAGCAAACATCATGTTCCACACTGACTTATATTCGACAACAGATTAAAACTATGAGAAGTATAACTAAACTTGTCAATAAATACCACAGTACGAAAGCAATTGAAACATCCTGCTTAATTTTCGCCTCTCTTTACCTTTCCTTGCCTACACGAAATTTATTATAAAAGTCTTAAAGTGCGATTTTCATGTAAATATGAAGCACAAAATTCCTGTTTCACTCCCAAGGGAATTTATCAATACAATTGTGTAGAGACTAGACCGTTATTAAGACTTGCTATCATTCTCTGCATAAAAAATTGAATTATTTTAATACTGGCCGCAAAATCTGGGAAAATTGCCCACATTAAATTTTATTTCCCTATTTAACATCTTGAAAATGAAGTTTCCAGCAGGTTTTCAGATACTTTTCTTCCATTATAAAGATTTCATTAGAGAGACATTGACAAAAAAAGTGAAAGCTACATTATATAAATATATATAAAGTGATTTTTGAGTTAGAGTATAAATCAGGTTGCAAAATTCCCAGAATTCATAATAATGTACATTGTTGGGAGTGTCTCGAGACACTGAAACGCCTGCAAAAGATTAAACTATGCAACGAGCATTGCTTCGATGTGGAGTTGGTTGCATATTATGCACCGCAGCAATCCCGAAAAGGAATTTTTCTTGGCTAGAATGCCCTGAGGAAAATTAGATGACAATTTTTATTTCATGATCTAATGATTAAAATTTTTAATGTATATAGAACTCAACATCACAATTACTTTTTCCTGGCAGCAAACGTGAGAAAAAACCGGAAAAAATCACAAAAATTTCTCAGGATGTAAGAGCGGCTCCATCTAGTAGGCACTATTGAAAGACTCCAACGATGTGCGCGCTCTCTATGGAATTCTCGTTCTCGCTCTCTTTGCCCCGAAATTTTATTTCAAAACGTTGCTGGAAACTGTTTTTTGAAAGTGCCATAATATTGCAGGTCAAATTACGTCAGATCGGAGGAATTAATTTAAATTAAAATCAGCTCAATTTGGCTCATTTCGGCTGTAAATCGATGCTATTTTCACGCATGCGCGTTTTTTATTTTACATAATGTATGTCCACGACCACTCCCACTCATAAAACTACTCGCATGCTTTATTTGAAAAATCTTTGAGTTTACGGAGTTTACTTCAGTTTACTCACGTGTTTGGACTTGGAGGACTGAAAACTGATAAACAGGTAACTTTCTTGAGTTTCCTATCTATCAGAAATTATTACAGAGTGATGTTTTGAACGTTTGTGGTGATATTTTCAGGGAATTAAGGATTCAGAGCTGAAAGAAACAATAACACAAGAAACATGGATGGAGCTCGCCCAGCGATTAGATCATCAAACAGAGGATTTTTCGGCGTCTTCAAGGGGATTTACAACGATGAATTCCAGTGGTAAAATTTCAATTCCCGATTATATTATAATATACTCACACTTTACGCTAACTTTACACTCTCCAGTTTGATGGGAAGGATTATTTTTAATGCCTTATCCTATGATACCGAGACGTGTGTTGGTCGAAAAGTGTGAGTTCGTCAGTTATTCAGTACACTTTCCACTCATCTTTCTTCCCATCAAACCGGAGAGTGTACAGTTAGCGGAAAGTGTGAGACCACCATAAAAAACCATAATAACAGATAGATTAAAAATGTATATCACTGAGAGATCTTATTGGCACCGAATTTTTGTTGCTGCAAAATGAAGTTATTTATAACTGCAGAACCTTAAGTAACAAATTATTTTTTTCATCAGGTCATTGGTGAAGAGCCTGGCTATGTTTGGTGTCGGCGTTTGGGTTGCTAGACAGTGCGACGGCGTCGATCTCATGTCTCCAGTGCCACCAGCGTAATTCCTCAAATGTGTGGTTGTTGCTAAAATTAATGATTCCGTTTCATCTGTTTGTTATGTAAATAAATCAGCTAGCTATAACTACACATTGCTGATGTATGGTGGTGACTAAATTAGCATCCACCCCTGTGCCAAAATTTAGTTTGTGCTAAAGACAAACTTATCTAGAGTTAAGGGGCCACTTATCGAGACACAAAATGCACGTGGACGCTTAATAAGTCATCGCCATATATTTTTATTTTGCAAATTTTTTACAAAGTTCAAAATTTAATTGCTAGTTTTCTTAGTTTTTCAAAAATTATTTCTTCTTGCTCTAAAAGTTAATTTCGGATATGTTCACGAATTTTTTGGTAAATATGAAATTTCACAGGGCTTTCAGAAAATGTTAAGTACATATCTGGCTCTACTATTTACAATTTAATCCTAAAAATACCCACGAAACAACCCTTATGGGATATTTAAAATTTTTTCTGGGATGTCACGAATGACCCACCGATCAATTGAACTCATTGAACAGTGTGTACAAACAAAATTTCAGCTTAATTGAGATATAACTATAACTTTATATCAATTTTGAAATTTCGGGCCAATTTAACAATCTTCAAGACTTGCTGTAATCGTCAAATTGAAATAAGTCACCACTGCACGCGGTTCAAAGGTTTAGCCAAAAACTTAAACGTCAAAATCCTTGTTCGGATCACAGCAGTAAAACTCAACAAAAACTTGTGGTTTTCAGGGGAGAGTGAATGAATGAAAGAGCGAGGTTTCATTTTTTCATTATACACATTTTTAATGTCTTAAGATTTAGATGCGAAGGAAATTAAGAACAAATACATTTTCATCTCATAATAGTCCATATGTACAACTCATTTATTTAGCTTACATCAAGTCCGTTACACATACACACTTTTGTTTCCTTTCACGTGTCAACTCAAAATGTTTTGTGTTTTAGTCACTTTCCATTCATTTTTGCATGCGCGCGCAGAACAATAATTAACCCTTAGCTATCGATTCGCCCGCGGGTAACGAGCGAACTCTAACGGCCTTTCTCACCCTCTCGTTTAAAAGGAATTATATAATATAATATATTTGAAATATTATTTTCCGTCGTCAGTGTGAAACTTTTGTGTTTTTCTCACAAAGTGAGTGAATGAGTGAGTTAGTTACTCTCGAGAAAGTTTTGTTGATTTGTCTGAAGCCTAAAAGGTACAACATTGGGCATTTCTCTCAATCGCATTTTGTCAGCTTGGTTTCTTGTGTGTGTTTGTTTGTTTGTTTGTGTTTATAGCTCTCTTTCTCTCCAAGTGTGGGAGGACGCGAAGCATTTCGTCCTAGGATGATGGTTTTGTTTTGTTTTTGTAATACAGTTAAAAACTACACTTCTCCTTCTGCCTCTCTTTCTCTCTCATCACAATTAACGCAGCTTGTGATATTCCGTTTTTGTATGTTTTAAAAAATTGGTGCTTTTACAGTAGACACATTAATTTTAACATTTTTCTCTAACATTTTATGCTTTTTTTGGCCATCCGTTTTTTCTCGATTTTTCTGGACATAGAGTTTACTCTTATTGTTACAGGCAACTAATGTAAAGCTAGGCAAGCGGAGGGCGGCCGGGCAGTGGGGCCGGACGCCCCCCGCTTTGGAAGAGGCGAAAATGAACCAAGAATCGCGTGAAATTTCTCCATTCGCTCCGTTAATCGCTACTAATTAATTAATTAATAATTATTTGTATTATGGAGGCGTGTGTGTTGGTCGGCCGGGGCTGCGCGGGGGGCAAGTGAGGGGGTGAGATCAGTTGCAATTTACACCGGTTAATTATTGTCACTGTGCCCGCCCGCCCGCGGCCCCCAGCCTCCTCGTCGGGTCAACGAACGGTTCGATTGCATCGGAAAAAGAGAGAATCAAGCGCTATTTCCATGCTCTGCGAGATGATATAATAATTATTTATACATCGCTTGCAGTGTAATATTAAATATGTCGACACATTCACGCCATCTAACAGATTGGGGCCTTGCTACACACATACAGCTCTAAAGCACTGAGGCGTCAGGTTGCGCACGCGCCGGTCCGGCGATTCACTCGGTCCGCACACACGACCCCCCTTCCGCGACGGAGTCGCCACTGGGCCTCCCCTGCACAGCCGGAGTTGCGGTCGATCAAGCCGCTTTTTTACACGCGTCCGCAGCGAGAGGGGAGGTGCTGCAAAGGGTCAGAGCCGCGGGAGTGGGGGAAGGGTCGCCGTTCTTTGCTCTGATTGGGTGATTCCGAATTTTGACCAATTTTTTATACAATGCGCTTCCGCGCATTGTAATAAATTTAAAGCATTTTTTTGCATCACATGTGTAGACTTTCAAGAAATTAGGTAAAATTGACAAATTAAACTTTTCATTAAAGTTTTAAAAAAGCGTTACAGCCAAGTTGTGAAGCCTATTTGAATATACACCAAGTAAATTAAAAATAAAAAATTAAAATTTTTGTCCTCTCACGATGATATTTTGGTATGAGGAGCAGAGTCCATAGATATTTTTTTTCAGCCATGTTTACTTTTTTTTCAATTTTTAACGATTTTGGACTCTGATGATGGCTTGCAAACCGAAAGAATAAATCCAATTAATCTTTCCATTGGTTAGAAGTTAGAGTATATTCCACCAAGCCATATTTTTTATATTTAAATCACTAGGTTTTAACTTTAAAGGCCTAAATAGACCTGAATGAAAATTGCAAGCAGTATTTTGGAGAGTCGAAAACTTGTCTCCTCAAGGCGAATCTCTATACACCAAAATTCATCTCGATTGGTTGACATGGATTTGAAATTAGGTACCTCCGTCATAAAAAATTAAAATAAAATAAAAAATTGACGCAAAAACATCAATTTTCCTTTAAAAATAATTCCATTCATCGTAATCTGGCAATTATTTTGACTATTAAACTTGATAACACGTTTCGGAACCACCCCTGTGAGACAAAGGTCGCGAGTGGGCAGTCAGATTCCCACCTGAGGCGGCCCCCGGAGGGACGACAAATTTGAAAAAGCGCGTGTATTCCAAAAACAGTCATTTTATCGAATTGACCCTGATCAAGGCTGGGCGCATGGGTGAGGTGGTGGCGGCTCTCTGCGCGATTTGCGACTGGCTCAAGGGGGGTGGGGGCTGCTCCTGGTTTTCAGTTCCCGGAGGCGGGGGGTCCGCACGCAGAGCACCGAGCGGCCGGGCGGGCCCCCGGGAGGGGGAATGGCAGAAAAGTGGGTCGGAGCAGCCTGGACCGGAGTGAAGGGGCGCGCGGACCAAATCTAAACTCGTCGACCGAAGGGGAAAGGAGGGCACGAGTAGGAGCAGAAGAACAGGAAAATTATATCTCTTTTTTTGTTGTATTTTTACATACAATTTGTACTTTTTTCATCATTGTTTTGGAAAATAAAAGAAAAATAATTTTAATATATCATATAATATATCTCCCATTGTTTGCTTATCTTCGTCATCAGCATCTTCTTCTTTGTCTCGCGTTTACAGATAGTAATTATTATTTTGTGATTTTTTTTCTTTTATTGAGCCAGAGAATGTTAAATTATTTGTTTGTGATTCCCGAAAATGAGAAATGTTTGGGAACAGTTGCAGTCTTAGCTCTGGCGGGAGATTTCAGCGTTCATCGTCATTAATTATTCATTTTTTTCATTCAATTATCAATCGGAGGCGCCACACCTGCTTTTTTCACTTCATTTTTCAAGGAACATATTCATTGTAATAATATTAAAACATAATAATCATCATACTGACAACAAGTACGGGTGGGTTCAATTCTTGCTTGCTTCCAATTCCGCGGACGGCCCAGGCTTAGGAAAAAAATATCTTTTTCTCAACGACCGGGTACAGTTCCCTGGGCGAGTCTCAAATAGCTTTCCGAAGAGAGACTTCTTTAGGTTCCAACGCACGATTCAAATAAATTATGTACAATTTACACAGCGAGTTTTTAATTTACACACACGCAGAGTGAATCGATTTGCTCCTCCTTTGCAATTAGGGTTCTGTATTCTGACTAGGAAATAAATATTTAACGGTTGGAAAAAAAGTTAATCCGTTTTGCCTATCAAAAATCAATAGGACTGCATTAAAAATTCCTTTCTCATGTTTTTTTGGAAGTGTAGCGCCTCGTACTGGCATTGATTTACTTGTAACTGTTGTAGTGGTGCACCCGCAGGCGCTGGCTCTTTCTTGTTTGTTATTCAGTGTATGCATTTTCTTTCTTGTTTAATAATTTGCAGAGCGACGAGGGAACCGAGGCCTGGTCGCGACTCTAGTTCTCCGTCGGGTTCCCACTGAAAGAAAAAAATATATTTTAGTTCTAAGGTCATGGGTAAGGAGCAAGTAAAGGGATGTGCAAAAATGGACAATTTTTTATTAAAAAAAATTATGAAATTTTTTAAGTCTCGTTGCACAATAACTATTTATGTGGCTTAATTGACTTTAAGGAGAAATATCAGTATCTGAACGTTAAATATTTTATTGTTTTGCCAAGTGCCACCTTTGAAATCACCACTTTTTTATTTTTCGCTTATTTATAATCAATTTCAACGAGTTAACCGGTGGAAAAAAGAACTGATTTTATTGTGAGCGTGTTGGATTTTTTATTTGAAAACACGTTGACCGGATTCTCTGTGAACAGCGACTACTGTAAAAGGTGGAAATATTACATGGGGTCGTAGTTCCCAGGAAAATTTAAAAAGGCGGCAAGGCGCGTGTATAAAAAGCGCGGGAAAATTGTTAAATTTAACGTGTTTGCTGAGATTGCAGCTTATATTTCGATTAAATTGTCGTTTAACTGATTTTACAAAAAGAATGCTTTAAAACTCAAAAAATTTAGTGCTCATTTGATAGTAAGAATATCATGGCTGCCACAGAAAAAAATTGTTTGCACATCTCTATCAGTGGGCAGTCACTCACTCGAAGGGCAGGCAGGCTAGGCGAACTCGCCCAAGGTAAGACGCGAGGCGGACATGGCGACGCCGCTATCGCTAGACGTCGACTGGATGCTGCCCTGGTCATCGGAGCTCGAGTCTCCGTCGGAACTTTGGTTGCAGCTCGTGTAGCCAGTCACGTCGACCTCATCTGTAACAAGAGAAACATACGCATATAATTTAGGTTTGCTATTTCACAAAAATAAATTAACAAAAAAGGAAAAATGAGAAATTTTGCAAAAAAAGGGTGAGGAGTGAAGTTGCATTTTTGCTATTCGTTATTTACCAGTAGCTTGATTTTTATGTTTTTTCTTTGCAAAACAGCACTGCAATTTAAAAAAATCTGGTTTTCGCAACTTTGGGAAGAACTTATTAATAAAAACAGTAAAAGCATCGCACGTAATGTTTTGGCTCATTGATATTTTCTTGAAATTTTGCAACAGTTCATTTCAACAATTAAATAAGGACCAAGTAAAAATATATTTTCAGATTTCACCAAATCAAACGGTTTGGCAAAAAAATCGCTTCATTTTCATTCCTTTCCTTCCGATCAATCCAACGGAGTGAGCTGAAATTCCCTTGAGGCGAAATAAATCCTAATTTTCAAAAGGGAGACAGACGGTGCTCCCTACTTGAATAATTATTTACACTTTGGAGCCGAGTTTTTCAACAATTTACGGCAGCCCGGGAAAATTTATAGAGGCTATATTTTCGACATATTTTTTTAAGAATTTCATAGTACATACGTATTCACTTTTAAGAAGTTTCATTAAGAAGAGATTCTGTAATGAAGCAACACTGTGATTTTTTTTAAACGATATACAAAATTTCAATTCTTAAAATAATTTTTCAAGTTTGTAAATAAACAAAAAATAATGTGAACTTAAGGCGAATCCTTTCACGCTTTCCAAGGTGAACATGGTGTGCAAAGCCGTGCATAATTCTCCGCTCACACAGAGTATAATCGTTGCGAAAAGCTCGAATTTGGCCTCAGTGCTGGCGAAGCCAGCAAATCTCGTTAGGCAAATTGCCAACAGCAGCAGAGGCAGCGAGGCTGTTGCATAACTTTGAAATGAACAAACTTGCGCTTTTGCCTGATCAGATTAAAGAAAGCAGTCGAGAAGATGGGCCGAGAAAATGTGCAGTGCCTTTCGAAAAAGACCCGCGTATTATCATGGTGGCGTATCGCGGGCGTCAGACGTTTCCCGGGAAAATCACATATATGGCAATTTAAATGTCATTCGTCAACGCGATAGCGATTTTGACACGGCCTGCAATGATAAGCTGTGGCGGTCGAAACGAGCTCCGAGCGAGCAGTGTTTCCCCGAAAACTCTATATGTATACATAATATATTTTATTTGTTGTTTCGCGAACGGCGCTTGCACGGCTTCTGCAAACAAACGCCAACCACGTGATCAGAATTCGCCCAGTGTGCGAAAAATAGACCGAAAGTCTTTGACTGATAGAGCGAGTGGGTCGGTTGCGACACTGAGCCAGAAAAGCAGATTTGCTTTAGTTTATTTACGTGTGTTGCTAATTGAAAGAGCCTAGCGCAACACATTTCCTTTCGGACGACACAGGATTCTTGTTTCCGCGACCAGAGTGCTCTTGATAACGTCGCTAAAGACAACTTTGATGGTTTTATGCTTCCTGCGAAGCTTCAGCTTTTAAGCATCGCCCAAATCGACCGTGTTCCAAATAACAACTCACGAGCTCGCGAGGAAAAAAACAATCAACGAGAGATTTTTTATCAGTATGGTAGATTTCAACCAAGGCTCTTAATGTCCAAAGCCATTAAATACTATTCCTTTTGTGTGTTAAAGAATAATTTACTTTTGAATTTATATTGCAGCTCTAAAAAAGGTCAATAAGTTTGGTAAATTTTAATTAGAAAATTTTTATCCTCCTGAATTGGAACATTGCAGCTTTTGAACAAAAAGGATGAGTAATGATGATGATTTATTCTGCAGAAATATTTTCCTCGAGCGAAAAACAAAACCTAGCGATATATTATATTTAACCGATTTTAATACAAGCGCACGAACAATGAATAACAAAAAAAACATAACAAATTCTTATTTAACTGTGCCACAAAATGAAATGACACACATAATATGATAGTGCCTAAATTAAGGCGAATTCGGGCTTGGAACGAGGTGACCCGGGCACAGGGGTCAATCGGAGGTCGTTGACGCGGCGGTGGCTGGCGATCGGTGCCGCCGCGAGATGGCTCCGTCTGCGCGACTTTCTATTTCCGTGCTGCTGGTCTCGTGAGCGAGTGAGTAAATATATCCGATTTTGCAATTGCGAGGGCCTCGAAAGGGCGGAAAATCGGAGAGGAAAAAGGGGAAAGAGAAAATCGTTCGCGCTGCGAAAGGCGGCCAACGACACCACCGCGATGAGTTTAAGTAAACGCAAGTCGTGGCGTGATCCGAGCCTGCGTCACGTGATCCAAGGGCCATATGGGTGTTGCGCTCCAAACGCGATCTGAGCAGCACTTTTTTCTAGCAGTGTGACAATCGCCCACTGCTGTCCGTTTGCAGAGGAGAAACTTTGTTTGAATGTGGCCTACTGATGTGTGAGAGGAGTGGCGCAGAGACTCATCATTTCTCATTTCTCGTGGAATTTAAATGATCAACTAAATTTAAATAGGTCCCGATTTTAGCTAATATTCAAATTTAATTGCTAAGGACTATATCTTAAAATTTTAATATATGTTTTCGAGATGAAGCGAGAAATTTTTCTAAGACCGTAAGGTCGGATTTATTATAATCAGTAAAAAAATGCAGTAAATAAATAGCGAAATACATTTTTGGAAAATAATTCTGATTCTATCTGCAGATTTATTTTCCTACTTTACTCCTTGTCTTTCATTACATACATTTATTTGCGGTTAAATTTGGGTTATATAAGATTTTTTCAAGGTCTAAATTGCGTGGTGGGGGGGGGGGGGGGCAGAAACTACCCGTGCACGAATAGGATCGTGACTCTGCTGTTGGGCACCCCCTGTAAAATCCATGCCGTATTCACTTGTATTCACTTGAGCATTCAAAAAGGGAATAAGCAACAAGCAACCGCCCATTCATAAAAAGAAAATTTTACACGAAAATTATTGGGAGAAAAAGAGGTTAAAGCAAAATGGTTTAGAGGCGTGACCACCAGGGTGTATTGGATTTATTTACCCCTCCCCTTGGATTTATTTACTGTGTCAACCAAACGCTATTAGGACTGCAGGTAGTCCGTTCGAAAGGCAGTTCTATAGATCCAGCTTTTTTGACGAGGCCAAGGATTGGCCGAAATTGCAATACAAAACAGTTCTAGATTTATTTTGTTATTACTCTCTCAGCACATTTTTTTCTCACTCTATCTAGGTTTATTTTCCTATTTAATATCTCAAGAAGTTTATTTTATTTTAATTTGACCAAATAATGAAAATTTGATTGGGTCATAGGTATGGAGGTTGCGATGGCAGCACGAAGTGGCAGAAAGCAGCCAGAGAGATGCTTTAAGTTAATTCCTTTGTGTTTAATTTATTTTAATATATATTAAATTACAATAGAAGAGTAAAAATACTTTTTAATTTCTTATCCCATTAAGACATTTTTTGTCTTTTAAATTTTTTTAATTTAATTTTAGAAATTGAGTTTAATTTGAATATCAAATTAATTTTTTAAGTTCGATTTTGTTCTTGATTTTTCTCGTGGTTTTCTCCATCGATGTCCCACAAATAAAAACAATTAATCCCATTTTTGATCAGAGTCATAGAGTTCATAACGTGCGGGGTGCGAGTGGGGTGGACAACGCGTTCGGGAGTGGCTTTCGTTCGTTCATTCGTCCGTCTGACGGAATTGATGGAAAAGCAGTTTCTTGGGCATTAATTAGTCATCACGGACGGGTCTTCCGGGGCGGCGCCTGATTGTTTCACGCAATCCCGTGACGAGATAATGCGAGTGAGGGTCTGCTGGGATGGCTTTTGGCATGTCGCTGCGTTTGAACGCCCGAATTTACCCGTTCTCTCGATTAAAAGCAAAGCACATCCTGCTAGCCTCACAAACACTCGCACAGAGATGGATGGATTATTTTGGGATTTCGGGCGGAATGCGTATGGCTGAGGCGATCCACACGACTCGGCCTCAGCGGCCAGATTCTCACATTAGGCCAGAAAAGAAGGAGTCAAGGTCGCGGGAGAGAGAAAAGAATTCGGGCCTCCTACGCTCTCGCTAGGACCGAAGAGCACACCTGCCTCCGGGGTACCGCTGCCGCCACCGCCGAGAGGCAGAGAGAGAGAGAGAGAGAGAGAGAGAGAGAGAGAGAGAGAGAGAGAGAGAGAGAGAGAGAGAGAGAGAGAGAGAGAGAGAGAGAGAGAGAGAGAGAGAGAGAGAGAGAGAGAGATAACAAATAAATAAACGCGCCGAAGCAAGCAGCCCCCAATGCGGGCGTGCAGGTGGAATTTTAGGCCTCAATAGACACCCTCTTTGCTTTGCATCGCATCCATCCACCTGTTCTTTTAGCTGCACGCAGCAATAATCCAGCCATCCGTTTAGATTTTGACCGCAACACCCAACATCTAATAGCATTAATGAAAAATATCTGAGATCCTTTAGTTATGGTCATAACATGGAGCAGATTTGATAGCTATATGGTTGCGTTATTTTAAGGGTCATGTTCTTCAACAGATCCTTCACACTCAAGATGGAGTTTCTTAACAAAAGGCATCAAAATTAGTTTTGACGAGTTTTGAAACCAAAATATGGTCAACTGAGATTAGAAGAGAACATACAAAATAATTCTCACAAAGAGATAGAAAAATCAGATCTCATTTTGGCTTCAAACAGGGTGAGCCCAAATTTCTAGTCTCAGCCGAGTGTTCCCTTGCATAATTTCAGCAAACCAGAGTATTAATCTGATGCTTCAGTCTTATAAACTCCATACGGGAGAGCGATATTATATATATGGTTATCAAATTTAATAACTTATTTCTTTAGCACGCAAGTTTCGTGTCGATTGTTTCGGAAAAATTTAACACCACTCTTATAGACAAATTTTTGCTCATTACTAATTATAAGAGAATATTGTAAGACGTTTCAGAAATTTAGCAATTATATACAGATCAATACAGGTCCTCAATTTAAGGCTAAAATTAAAAATAAATCAAGCGTGTAGAGGGTGGATTTGGAAAACCTGCTCAATCGTGTATTCCAACTCGATTTGTCCAGCTTACGAGATTGTTCCGCCTAATTAGACACGAGAGTGTCACAAGAGCGAGCGTTTCGAGTCAAAGGAGACGACTTCCCAACTTCAGTCGAGTTGAAAGCTCTGTAATTACATTCAAATACTCGACTTGCTCGTGAGCTAGGCTAGGCCAAGCGCGGCCGGAAAGCGTAATTGTTGCACACGTAGTTCAATCCTGAAGCCACGCTTTGACAAAGTCAGTTAGAGTGAAATTCACACGCGTGATTTTCGAGTTTTCTCACATCAATTTGGTTCCTTCCCTGCGCGTAGAGCTCTTTTGTGCGGTTGCCGAGGAAAAAATTATTCGTGCGGCTCTGCGCGCTGCTTCGAAAGAGAGGAGAGAAAAGGAAGAAAGGAATCTCCTTTGAGAACGACGAGGCCGGTCGTTAGAGCGACGGGATAATCATAATTCAGGCGTTGATATCAAAAGAGGTGGTGCCCCCTAGGGTGACCTTGACACTAGCTTCTCCACAACTCGCACACACCCTCGCTCACGAATGGCCGAAAAGCAATCGACGATGGAAAGTTTCCCTTGAGCTGAGCGCGGTTCAAACTCTGCACTGCAGGAATATTCAGAGGACAAAATGCTGCAACGATTTTCCATATTAGGGGCGAAGAAACTTTCCAGGGGTGTGCTTAATTAAAAATTTCTCTTGCGATTAGTATTAAGTGCGGTGTGTAGGGGGCGCAGAAGGAGAAAAGTGCTCTCGAATCAATTTCGTGCGCCGGCTTTCCATGCGACTTTGAATAATTTACGAAGCGAAGGCAAAAACGCTGCTAAATCGCGAGAGCAAACAATAACAAAAGGTTCAACCGCTTTGCTCGCGCACATCGATCCACAGCACTTTTTCTCTTACAAAGCAGCATATGTGTGTGCTGGAAACGCGTTGGTCGGCCGGCCGGCCAGCCAGCTTCCGGCCAACTTTTCTCATGATCTCGTTTCGGCCGCGTGCGTCCATTATGTAAATCGGCCCCGCTAATGTTGCCATTACCAGAACGTTTACTTTGCTGTGCCTTCCAGGAAACGCCGCTCAGCATACATTTATTTTGCAAAAGATACCTTTGCAAAGAAGATACATAAAGAAAAAAATTTTTCAGAGTCTGATTCGGTTTGAGGATTCTTTGACGATTATTTATATTATTTTTTTGCAGTCTGTGCTATTTTTCAACCAATCGTCGGACCTGTTTTCAAATTTCCAGTTGCTGTAAATCAACCTTACAAAAAAGGCACACAACTATGATTTGAGATATTTTTTTAGAGAGCGCATGAATAAATTTACTCTCATCTTTCCACTAAAGTGATTAATTTTTGCGTGTAAATAACAAAATAAAATAAATTTGCAGCATTGGACCATATTCCTTGGAGCTTGGGAAACTTTTCAGTGCTGAATTCGGCGTCGGTCAGTCGGCGAGCGCAGGAAAACACTGATATAAATAATGCATTTGTTCCGTTTCATTTATTGGCGACAACGGCGGGGAGCGGCGATAAAAAGCAAAGGCCGCGCGATTTGATTTATCTGGCGTGCGTTACGAGTATATGTATAGTGTGTGCGTGAGTGTGAGTGTGCAATAAGGCCGTTCGAACCAGCGCAACAAAAAGCATGGATTGATTATCTGCGAGCGACAACAACGCACTGATCACACGAGAGAGCAAATGCAGCAGCTGCATTGTTGACAGACGCTCGATATTGCCATAAATTATCTCGGTGCAGTTGCCATGCGCCACACTTGGTGACTTTGCACCGACATTCAACTCAAGAGTCACTGTGATTATATATATTATATAGGGTTGCCAAACGCCACAAGCCCGTATCATTATGTTTGAAATTCCAGAAAAATGCCGAAAGGAACAAAATAACCGTACAGGATTGAAAACTCTCGAACATTATTTGATCAAATTAATATTTTAAGGGCCAAATAGTTATTAAATATTTTCTTCACTGAACGAATGCGAGATTTTGACGATTTTCAGGGTATTTAAATCTCTTCATGCTGTAATAAAATTTAAAGGTCGAAAGTTTCATGGGCAAATCGAGCACTCTTTTGAACGTGGTAACCCTGACCCGGAGCCTTCGTGTACCTGTCCATTTGTGAAGGGTATATAAGCACTGCGATTAAAGGCCTATATACTATCGCACTGAGCAGTTAGCAGTTTGTTTGTGAAACAAATTCCGTCGAAAGTGTCTATTTGCATAAAAACGGATTATCTTATTAAGGCCGAAAATGATGGCTGCGACGAGTCTAATTATAAAAACAACACGAGAGCGGCTGTTAGTGTGCAACGAGCGGAATCAAAAGTCGTTATGGAAATTACGAGTCAAGAGAGTATGCTTTTCGCTTCTCAAAATGAATGAGGCCGATGCTCGGTCTGTGAGAATTGTTTGTCTAAAATTAGAATGCATGACGGTGCCGTGATATTTAATAATAACAGTTTAAAGGTTCAGCTTTTTTCAAAAATGACCCGCATTAAAGAAATGAAATCCCACACGGGCGACGCAAAAATAAAATTCTTAAATTAAATATACTGACAAAAGGAGCTGACAACACAATTTTGAAGTTCTATTACGCTTGTGCCAATAAATTTAAATGACCTCTCAATGTCAAAAACATGTATTTTAAATTTAGAAAAAATGATGTGTATCACTTCACTATACTATAATAAATTTATCTGCTTCAGGAAAAAAATTAGAGAGCTGCCTTTTCTTCCTTTTGTTATTGTTCGTTCCGAGAGAAGAATTAAGAAACAATTTCCCATGGCGGATGGTGGAGCTTATTTTTTGGCTGGCTAACAAACTAATGATTGGCTTGCATAGGTAAATATGCGGTCGGCGTATATGAATGCCTTCGTTCACGTGTGGGTGCGCGCGGGGTGCGTGAATCCGGCGGCTGGACGGACTCACTTCCTGCCCATCTATCTGCATACAAACGCGCGCGAGGGGCTCGTACGCTGCTGTATGTTTAGAAGCTTACTCTGCTCCATTTGCATAAAATTGTTGCGCTCGCTAGCACCGAGGGGAGATAGCCGCAGCCACGAAAAAATTAACACGCTGTCCGAGCCGACACCCAACACGATTTTCCGACCCGGATCAAATATTATAAAAAAGGAGGCCTTTCCATATTTTTCGGTTATGCGCTGAACCGGTTCAAAATGTCTTTCACGGTGGCTCTTGCACTACTTCCTTCAAATTCATGCCGGTGAAAAAAAATGATTTTATTTCACCATATAGCCCAAAATTTTCAATCTAGTATTGTTTTTGAGTTTGAAACTGGTCGATTTAATTAGGAGGAACTGGAACATCAATTTGAAAATGCAATGTTCAATCATGATGGTTTGCATATATATGCACTCCCTTCGACGAGACTATTCGATTGATGGATCGTTTTTTACTTTCCGAAATTCTTCGGGATTTAACTATCCGTGGAGCTTTCAGGCGCCAACCTCCTGGCAAAAACATTGTCTGAATTTGTAAGTGGCTGCTGGAATTATTGAGGCAGAAAAATAGCGCTGGATCCTTTATTTCCTCCCTGTGCGCGCGGTTTTCCTTCCTTAATTATGTATAAACGGCAAGGGGCTGTACCTGTAGCTTTTTCCGTTCGGCTGGGAACATGCAATTGTGAACAGTGTATTTAGAATTGGTGGCGCTCGCACAAAACACCTCCGCGCGCGATCGTTTTCCACGCACGCAACGAGTCCGGGGGTTTTTCGTCCGGCACGAAATTCGACAACGCCGGAGAGAGTAAGTTTGACGGAGATTGATCGCAAATTCGCGGTTTATTTTTAGCATCTCGAATTAATTGTCAATTTGGATGAAAAATGGCGGGCGAGTAATTTTTCACGCGCGTCACAATGGAGATTAATTCGACTCTCTTTTATTCTTTATTCTTCTTTCAGCATCGTCTTCAAGCGCTGTCCAAGCGGCGGGCGCTGGAGAAACAATGCACAAAAGAGCTGCTTTTTTCGTGCTGAGGTGCGCTCGGGCAGCGGCAACCTTGAGATGAATCTTTTTTCTCTCCTTCCACCACGCGAGCAAGGGTTATATACGCGCCAAAAAAACACACTAATTTACTCACTCCGTACCTGCAACGGCCGCTTTTCCAATACGACGCAAGAGAGTGAGAGGCGCACGATAAGGGACGCAACTCTCGAGAAGCCGGGGATTTTCTGAAGTGTATTTCCGTTTTTTAGAGCTCAAGCAGGGCCCGACGATTCGGGGAGGAAAATCGATTCGGTTTGCTATCGGCAAGCAATGAATTGCTCTTTGAATCTGCTTTTACGGCCACACTATAGACTCGCAAGTTTCGGAAAACGCGTTTGCATAATTTTAGAAGGGTCTGAGTCCGAAATCCAAAAATCCTCTATAAAAGGACCCGACGATTGCGTCAAATGAGCGAATTTTATTATTTTGATCTCTTTCCAAACGGTAAAAATTGGTAGTGAGTGGGACTTAACTAGCTATACTACGCCTTTGAAATGAAAATTCTCAACTGGCTAAAAATTAGTATGGATTCCGAGGTGGCTCGTAAATATTATTAATATTTATGAAATTTTATGTAAAACATAGCCAAAATATCGCTCTAACTATTCCAAATTATCTTATTACTTTTCTCAAAATATTTTAACTTATTGAGTCCGCTAACTTGATCCAAACTTTAAAAATCGTAAAATCAAATTTAAAAAATAAGGATATAAAACCAATACGTAAAAATCGCAAATTGTAATTATTGATCGATTATCTTGTCGTGGAGTAGTGCGGCTATAGCTCAGAAAAGCTACTTAAATTAAAAATTGTTTTTTTCTTTTAATGTCACGTTAAAGGCCAATAATTTCATGTTAAAAGCAGAACGTATCCAGGGTAGCAATATATTTATTCTTTTTCTCTCTTTACTGTAAGCCTATGATCTGTGGTTCAAAAACCGCCGCCTCTTTGCTATACAAACCGTCTATTCAACTCAAATACATTGTAAAACCCTGAGTTCGTCACACAAAAATCTATTGTCGAGCTGACAGTTTCCACCCCCATTAGGTATACGTGTCAACAATGAATCGTTCAAAACCCTCATTTCTGCCTCTCCTCATATGTCAATGTCAGGGTTAGAAAAAAACTGTCATCACGGATATGTCAATTACTCGCATTTCCGTTAGAAATTGATAGTAAAGCAAGTTTTAGTATTTTTTATTTAAAATTTTATCCACAAAATAGAAAAATCAACCAAAGCTTTATTTTTGTTGTTTTTTTCTCGATGCAAAAAAAAAGCAAAATACCGGCACTGCAAGATTTTGTTTGAATGATTGTGCAAACCTTGCAACTTCCACCTCAAAGTGGGGAGGGGGAGAAAGTTGGACGGGGTTAACCTGAGACTTTTTGTACTTACCAGACTCTGAGACGCTGCAGGCCGAAGAGGATGGCGACGGCGAGGAGACGCCGCCGCCGAACAGCAACAGAGACGCCGGGCTGAGCCTCGACGAGCAGGACGACACTCCGGAGCTGCAGGAGCTCGCCGTTGAACTCTCGCTGACGGAGCGCCGCTTGTTCATCTGCTGCTGATGCTGCTGAATCACCGTGCACGGGTTCTGAAGACCCAGGGTCTCCAGACGCCGCCTCAGGTACCGCTGTTCGCGCTGCAACTGCTCCTTATGGCTCAGCACCTTGCGTTCGCGCTCCTCCAAATTCTGCAACAGCAAACGCAAGAGTCAAGAACACTATGTTAGGTATGGGATAGAACTCGTCAGTTTTATAATGAAAAATATCAGGAAAATGAATATGAATTGAAACTGTCAAAAGTTGAAATAGTCATATATGATCTGTGGAGAAACTGGATTCAAAATTTGCGATTATATTATTTGGACCCTGACGATGCGGCTTTACTTTTGCTGGAGGTTTCGACCCAGATGGCTGCTGGATCATCAAGTTGTGAAGATAGTGGGAGTGGGTGCTCAGCAGACAAAAATTCTGTTTCTAACAACGTAGAACAAGAAGGAGAAGCAGGTCGGTACAAATTCAAAAACAATTTTCATTAAATTTTATGCTCTAAATAATTTAACCATATGAAAAATCATCCACTTTTTATAGATTGTATTTAAAAAAATATTCCCAGCTCCCAATTGCGCCATATTTTTCTGCCTATAACTAGGGCTCAAATGGTCATAGAAAACGTGGTACAGCGTAAGTAGACTTTTTAAGACCATGCGGTTTTTAACCACCCTTAGCTCCGAAATTCAACAATCTTTCGTCTAAAATGATTTTAAGCCCCCCAATAAAAATGAAACGGGTCGGTTTGAATTTTATCGCAACATGAAAGAGCTGAAGTTTGGTCGTCCATACGATCAAATCAGCGCGTAAGAGTCAGTCCAGATGCCTGCGCAGCAGAAATAGCACCGAACATGAATGTTAATCTAGAAAACGCAGCAAAAAGTATGAAACACGATACGTGAATCACTCACACACACACACACACTCAGCAGCGAGCGAGAGCAGCAGCAGGTTTCAAGTTCATACACACGCTTGGTCGAGAAAGGTTGTTTGTTAAAAATAGACAATATTCATGCCTCACCGTATACACAAGTTTTTACGCGTAATTCGCGTAATTTAAAGGAATAATAATTAGTATAATCGAACGGTGCACAGCTGAACTGCGCGACCGGGTCCTTATTATTTGTCTTCAGCTGGGAAGCAAGGCTATATATCTTCTGTCAGCTAAATATTTTGGCCGTTTCTCTTCATATTTAAAAGGGAGAAAAAATATCGTATTTCCCCCAAGATCTCAAGTGCGCGTTGAGTGACTGGAGACTACACAAACGGAGCAGAAATGGAACCGACCTTTGAAAGTAAACACAAGTATTATATACGCTTCGGTCGCTTTGTCAGGCTGCTCTTCTATTATTTATTTCTATAGTTTTAAATTGAATAACGTGGTGATCATAAAAAAGATCCAATGGTCGATCGAAAGAAATGAAGTCAATAGTCTGATAAGAGTATTTTTGATAAGATTGAAAACCTTATTCACCAATCATAAAACTTGACCTAGGCTTCAAAGCAGATTTCTCCAAATGCTTTGGGAACATTATTTGAAGGGTTCCTTTACCTGCTCTCCCCAGCAGGTCGTAAAAATCGAACGGCGGAGCAATTAATCAATAATAAATGTTTGTGAATTCACGGCTGCTCACGACGCATAAATAAAAACAAATGGAGAAGAATAAATTCCCAGCGGAGGGCAGCAGAGTAATAATTATTAACGATGCTCAGCTGATAATAATAATACAAGATGGGAACAGGAAGGGACGGAAAACAAACGCTCGAAAGAATGCATGTAAATAATATTTCTCTCCCGAATAATTATCACTCTGGGTCAGTCCGAGATCACGCTGCGTTGATATAGTGCATTCCATGAAAATATATTCATTTTTCGCGTCCGCGCTGAGAGAGCAAGCAGCGTGAAGCGAGAAATGAGTCCGGATTTCTTCCGCGAACTTGCTAAGTGCAATTTTGACCTTTTAAAACTTTATATTGGCGCTAACGAGAATCGCCGTAATTACACAATTTATTGGGGGGAAAGAGCGATTTTACTGCTTCCGAGCTAATTGGGCCCTCTCGCGCGGGCCAAATCTTTTTTTGGTTTATTTCGGAGCCGGGAGCAGCGCGCGGGGCAATTTAATTCCATCTATATGGCAATAATTCTCCAGCAGCAGCAGCAGCTCGGAGTCAGTCAGCCGGTTGCCAAGAGAGTTTCTTGTGCGCACGACCAACGAGCAACACAGTAGCAGGCACAGCCAGGTCAGACACAAACGTACGCAACGCCGCGCACCAGCACCACGGAGCAAAAGCTACCACACAACTATCGTCATTATCCGCCCAGGCTGACACAAAGACGACAAGAGAGCCACCACTAGTCGCAATTTATTTTATAAACATGAAATATATAAGGGAAAGATGTTATTTTTGAGAGCCAAATATTTTATATTTTCTTTCATATATTAAGAATTTTTAAAGTTTAAGTGGTTTTTACTTATAGCGTTAAGATTAATTTTAAAAATGGCAGATCAATTTGTTATGAATTTAGCAACCCTAGTAAAATTTGTCTATACACCATGTGGCGGTCCCCCGCCACTTACTGGCGAATATTCTCCCGAATCGGTAAGGGTCGGTGTAACTGTGCGATAAGCGCGTTACCTGCACTGCCCCTTCAACCTCGCGCGACGATAATAACTGTAACAGACCCGGACCCGTGTAATAATTTTTTTTTTTAGAACAATTAATTATTTAATGTGCAATATCTGTAATTATGATTAATTTGTATTAATACAGTCTTGTACCACAACTAACTTTTAGACGATTAATAAAAGACGATTGAAAAGTAAAAAGACGTTTTTTTCCATTGTGGCTCCTCGACAACACAATATGGAAAATGAAAAAGACAAACAGGCAACAATAAAAATCAAGACTATCGTTTTCTACTTCCGTTAAAAATTAATTTGTTAATGCAAGCTTGTATACATAATAGGTATACTTACTTCAAATGGCATATTATATATGATTAACTTCAAAGCCGAATTTATCAGAAATTTACTCCGTATCCTGGACCACTTAAAATTTTTTGGTTGATATTTTAGTAAAAGTATTTAATCCTGAATTATGAAGCATAGACTCACAGTAAAGAGAAGCATTATTAAGTCAGAAAACATAGCACATCTACCCTTCTTGCAAACCGGAGTCGTAAGTGTGGCTCATTTCATGGCCACTTTATTACATTTCTTATACCCCACGTGACCACATCAGGGCGCATTTGTTGCTCGGGGCCAGAATGATTTAAACAGAAAATTCGCAACTCCCAATTTTTTATCCACAACTTGGCAAGACTCCAAAGTTCTCAGCATAGAACAAATCGCACGTATTACTTAGCGTTCCGGCGCAATGAGGGCGCCCGTCGGCTGAACCGCGCAAAAAGAGCGCGGAGAGATCCTGTTTGGCTGCGGCTCGGCGCCGCCAGATGACAAATTGATTCGAGCAATATGCACACGTACCTTGATGAAGCGCTTCGCCTTGGTCAGCAGGCCAAGGGTCGTGTGTCGGGACGCTTCAGGTCCCAGGGGCACCATGCCCTTGAGTTTCTCCAGGCACGTCCGTAAATGCGCCCGCCTGGAACAAATTAACAACAAATTGGTCAACTATTTGCACAACGATTGGTGTCAACAAGCTTCAAACTTCTTGGTTGTTGGGAGAATTATTTTAGGTTTGAACACCCGCCCGAGGAAAACTGCGTAGCACGGTCAATTTTCGTGCGGCAGCAGCTGTAATGATTCTCCGAGATGGGAACATACATATATAACAACTATACTATTCCCCTGCCTAGGAGGATGATGATGATGACTCGGCGGGAATCGAATTTGTTCCTAGACGGCCCGGCCTTGGGTTTTTATTATTTTTCTTTTCATTTTCCTAATGCTGCTCTGCACCGATTTTATTTCGCCAGATATTTTTCGAGTTTTCTCGTCGAGCAGCAGCGTAATTGCTCGACTCCATCCATCGGGCGGCGCGGAGCCGCGAGAGATGATAAAAATACACGCGGCTTGTATAGTGCGACGTGGCAACGCCGCTCGCTAATAACAACCACTACTCCAGCGTCGTAGTCGTTGGATGTATTTATTTCTCTTTTTTTATTTGTGCCCGTTCGCTGGTCAGGAGCACGCAGCCAGCCAGCTCTTTTGCTCAGGCTGGCTGTATTATGCTGATGGAAAACACAGCGGAGAGACGCCGACTCATTCGCCTAGACCCACCCTACCGCGGCCCTTCTTGCGCCCTTCTTTCGCTCTTTTTTCACTCCTCCTGCCTGCTGCACACATAGCACACGTGCATCGATCCAGCATCGTCAGACGACACTTTCCCGGCTAAAGCTGATCAAAATGTCAAACTTGTATCGGTGACATTCGCGGCATTGACAGATCGGACCTTTCTGCCGTGACTTTTAGATGACATTTTTCTCCGCAATCTGGTTCTGATTCCAACAAAATTGTCAGGTTGTGGTTGTAATAGAGGGTTGAAAAATTCAAGTTTAGGCGCAGTATGGACATTTTTGTATTATAGTTTGCTTGACAACATAAAAACTAGAAAAATAATACAAAATTTAGTATTATCTTGAGAAGGAAACAATACAACGCCTGATAAATTCTTATACCGACTTCGCAAGGAACAAACATAAGAATGAAAATATAAATTTAAAATAACGAATAAAAGACTTTTTCTACATTTCAAGAAAGTTTCCATCGACTCTTGAAAAATATTTTATAAATAAAACAAACCAATTAAAAAACTAACCCCCCTTTATGAAAATTTTAAGCTTTAGGTAACAATATGGCTGGTTAAAAAACGGACGTGTGGTAGAAAAAGCCAGAAATTTGCGTTTGGGGGAAAACGTGTGTGGCAGAAAAATGCTATGGAGGCGCATTATATGAGCTGGTCGGTGCGCAGTTGGTTGCGATTTCGCAAGAAGTTTGCAAGCAGCGAGAGCGAGTATCATTTTACTCACGTCCTTGTCGTAGGACTGTTACCGCCGCCGGTATATAATATAATACGCGCGAATAATATGATGTCAGCATATAGTGTATTATATTTTACTCCGCGGCTACTTTTTCTTGTTTAAACGTAACACGACTCCGGACGTCCCCTTTGGTTTTTCCGACCCAAACACGGAGCCCAAACTCTCTGAAGGGATAATTAAATTTAAGTTAACGCATGCGGATAAAGAATTATATGGAATTAGAGCCTTTTAGAGGTCTTCTCAGAAAGCAGTGCCGAGTCGCCAATCAGCCGAAATTCGGTAATATGCGGGCTAATTGCTCTCGTCTCAGTTGCAGGAGGAAGAATATCGCGCGAGCCAAGGTTTTGCCAGGAATCGTCGTGAGAAAAGCCACACGAGTGGCACGCACGACGACCCAAAACTCGCAATTCCGCGCGTTTTACTGCTTTTTCCTAACACACAGCATTACTCGAGCCGAACCACAAATTTCCTCCACTTTTTCCGCTGAAGCAGCCCTATTTTTTTGGCTGATTTTTTTCTTCGGTGTTAATTGCGGTTTTCCCAGCGGACAAGCTTCAAGACAGATTTAAATGGAGGAAGAGCAAAACATTCCGCCTTATGTCTGGAAATGATGCCAAAAAATTATTAAAATTTTCAATGAATCCTGCTACAGAAACGCACCCGCTCATGAAATTTCTAGACCTTGCTCAAAAATGCACCCCCTCGACGAGAAGGGGCCGGGAAAGATGCCGGTAGAAAAAGTTAATAATTTCGTTGGTTGGTTGGTTGGTTGGTCGGCGAGCGTGAAACGCGATTAGCTTGCTTGGAGTAGAGAAGAAGTGAGTGTGTTACGTCTCGTCCATTAGCGTGCCAACTTAAAATTCAGCACTGCGCGTAATCCGCGGCGAATAATGCATCACGTTTGACGAGCAGGGGTACGTTGTTTGGTCCACCCCCACCGAACACGGACGGGATGGTTTCCGCTCGCACCCCGAGGGAGCCGAATGCTGCATGGGAAACACGACGGCGTCACTCGGATTTTCAAAATTGTCTCGAGTGATCGCCGTTTCTTTTCAAATTATATTAAGCTTAAGGGAGAAATAATAATCCTCTGTACTGTGTTTTTCAATTTGAAAGGTCGAGGAGAAAAATGTCCGAAAAGTCCGTCTGGAAGGCGCAGACTGCGCTGCTCATTAATTCATGCAGACGAGCGAGCGAGAGAGCCGTGAGTGAGTGGCGGGCTTTGTTCTTGTGCAGCAGCGGCCTTCGAGGGCCTCCATCCATCCACTCAGTGTGCGCGCGTCTTTGTGTTTGCAGCACCGAGAGAGTGTATGTACTACACTCTGCTCCTACAATTTGAAACACACGTACACCTCGATTCAACCAGGTATACATGCAAGAAAGAGACTGCTGGTACCAGCAAAAAATTCGGCTGAGAATTTTTATTCACTTGCGTTTTTCAGAATTTTTTCTTCAGGCTCTCCACAAATAAAAACGCGCCCCCCTTTGTTTTAATAATATTTTTTTCAGTCTAAACAAAGAAAGGGGAAAGGATATTGCTCTATTTAGTTGTTACAAGCTGAGAGAAAAGTGCAAGCGCGCTTTGAGCTTTGAACCACAATTCCTTTCACCCTTTCTCTTTTCATTTGCAATACAAAATTAATCCGTTATTCTCAATTTAATATTTTACCCACAATCCGAATTTTACTTTCACATCGACGGCGTGTTCATTTACTTTGCCATGCGTACCCCGGCCGAGGGGGTGGTTTTTCCATGCATCTTTCTCTCGTGGCGGCGGCAGCTGCGAAAGCGTGGCGCGCGCACAAACCTTCCCCCGCTAACGCTCGGCGTGCTGGCTTGGGTCCGTTGGCTCGTTCGGACCGCTCAGCTCGGGGTGTGCAAAAAGCAAACTAGATCTGCCGTGTGTATGTATTCATAATCAACCCCCTCGTGGCACCCGCGACTCTCTGTGTGTCGGCAACAACGCGGACACGCGTCTCCATTCAGCAGCTGCAACCCTACCCTCTCTAAAACCATTTTCAGCATCCCGCCGAATGAAAGCAGGAAAAAGCAGGCTGGCTTTGGCTGATGGAATTAATATATTCCGACTCCGATTCAGATGGAAATCACACCAAACGTGTTTTATTCAGAAGCTTTACCTGTTAATTTTGAAAACAAACCAGTTTTTTTAATCTATTTTATTTACTTAAGTGATTTAATATTTAAGTTCCTTCGGATTTTGGCGCCAAAGCACGTTAAAAGCAACCACCTTAAAAGTTAACGAATCAAGTGTTCAAAATCAGAAGGGGGCGTTAACTTCTGTCAGCCCAAAACACCGCCCGATTTGCCGTTTTTCGGCCCACATTACATTATCCCATATTAAGCAAAAACTAGTTAGGAGCTCCATCCGTCGACAAAAGAGGAAAAAATAATTCATTGCGGATTCCAAAACGGGGAACACACGCATATTTGCACTTTTCCCAAGCGCGGCCGTGAAAGAGGGATAGGCGATCGAGAGAGCAAAAGGCAGAGAGCATCAAAATGTCGTTGCACTCGCCGCCTAAAACAGCAACGATGCGTAGAGAAAGCTAAACTAGCTTCTGCTTCGTGCGTTGCCTCTCTCGCGAATCCGCGCCGGCAATCCAAGAAAGGAAGATAAACGCACGCTCGTCCTCTCTGCGTGTAATTACGCTCGGCCAGGTATCACACACACAACTCACGAGCAGAGGCGATGTTTGGCCCGGCCGCCACACGCGAAACAATGCCTCATTTGCATGCCCGTTTCGCCGCGCGCACTAAATTCGGGCAATAAAAGTCGGCGAATATAACGCAAGTGCTCTTTGTGCGCCAGCATGTTCAGTTCGCCGCGAGATTCATTTTCCTGTTCTTCAATCAGCTAACTTTTGTTCGTCCCAAACACCCATCAAACTTTTTGTCAACGCACGTTCTCTAAGAGGCAACTTCAGGCGTAAATGGCCTGGAAGAGACGCCATGCTGGATTCTCTTACACATTGTTGACAATACACAAATATAAAAATCCTCATCGTCAGCAACTCCAATGAAAACGAGTTGCGTTATGGTTTACAATGCCCGGCCAGCATTAGAATGAGTTCAAAAAAATTGACGTCCTTCAAAAGCTACTTTTTTCCTCATCTATATAGTAGCTCTCTAAAATCTACATTTTTTGCATGGTTGGCTATCAAAATCTCCGCTTGAAACAGCTGAAACCCGATGTAATATTTATATAAATCGTCACTAAACTCCGAAAAATCCTTTTCGGTGCAAAATTCATAAATACTAACCCCTTAATAAGAATTCAGTTAGAGCCAAAATTGACCCAAGTGTAGCTCTGAAATAATTTTAGAGAAAAGTGGCTGCAAAGTTAGCATAATATGATTTCCAAATATGGTGCGGAATCTCCATATACTTAATATAATCTTATTTTAAAACAAATAAGAGTTTTCACAAAGTGTTGAGTTCAAAGACAAGAGATTTTTGTAGAAAAATTGGCAAAACTTGTACTTTACTGCAGGAAGTCCTCTAGCTTTGTAGATGGAGCACATATCCGGGAAAAATTCATAGAATTATTTAAGAAATCAACTCGCGCGCTTTATAACTACAATGTAGGCAACAATTTAAAATATTTTCAATTATTGCTGGCATATTCTGCGACACTGAATTGCAAATTGAAATCAATCAACATAAAAATTCATCAAATTCCAAACAATGTGCCCGGCCCGCAGTCTGAAGGGAAACGCCTTCTAGTCAACAACGATATAACGTTGTTGACTATATATGTATATGTATAGCGGTCGTTCTTGCAATTTCTTTATTTTCTTCGAATAGATGTGCAACAATGTGTTCCTTAAGTTGCTTGGCCGTCTGCTGCAGCGGTACGTGCAGGTTTTTAATTTTCGCAAGCGTCCAAAATGAATTAAAGAGTGTGCATAAACACACAGAGGGCGGGCGGGCGGGCGGGAGTTTCACAAGTGCACGTCCGATAACATTCGAGCTGCTTGACAGACGGCCAAGTTCCGAAACGCCGCGCTGACGTCAGCCGCGCAACTTTCGACACAGCACTGCGAGCACGCATTCGCTGCTGAGAAACAAATTTTGAAACTCGCGTAGTGTGTTTCAAATATTCTCAGCTGCGCTGGATGTGCCGGCGTACGTTGACCTCATTCAAATCGCAGTTTTGACCCCGCCATCTCCTGCGATTTTCCATCAATTCGGCCGTTGCGCCTGGCGCGTTCTCTTATTGTTTCGCACTATTTTCGACGGTGCTTCTGCTTTGGCTTGGGTGTTGCAACTCGACGAGTGGGCCGAGCCAACTCTCTCTGCGAAAGCTAAAATTACGCTCTCAGTGCTTGCATTTTTTCGCTTGCAAAATCCGCAGCGGCGCCCGAATTACCAATTTCATCGGCAGATCATATGTGCCGAGTCAGCGCTCGCTGGCTGGCTCGCATTTGGCGCCAAATGAAACGAACGGGCGGCCCCCTCTTCTTCCTTGGCAGCGATTTTTATATTATTTCGTCTCCCTTCGCCACAGACTTTGCGCAATTCGGCAAAAATTGCCTCCGAGGGTGAATTACGAAGATTTAATCGCTGTACAGCACAATTTTCACCGCCAAGGAAGACGCCAATTACGCGAAAGTAAAAATCTGCGCGGCCTTGCCGAGCTCTCAAATGACTGGCCTCATGTGTCATATATTTCCAGTCAAATTCCGACCTCCAGCAATCGGAATGGATAGATATATGCCCGATCCAGAGTAATTAGCGATAAGCATTCCAGGCGAAGAGGTCACGGAGCATGGAAAAGGAAGGAAAGGTATCGCGTTGCATCTCTACGATGCCAGATTAAGAACAATTGCGAGCTGCTTTTAATTACACACTCGCTTATGCGTGTGTGTGGAACGCATCTCGCGCGAGACGAGCAAAATTTCAATGGAATTCTCAGCCCGTCGAGCAGTTGACGCGCGTTCTTATCTCTCTCGCAGAGCTCTTTGAAAAAGCGGGCGCAAACAAGTGCTTGGAAAGCAATTAGCGCGATTGCGCTGGCACCAGGGAAATTTTCGTGTGGAAAACGAGCGAATTTTAATCTGGCATAAGTGCTGCTCCTCAAAATTCGCACTTTATAATTAATGTGGACCGCATCGTTTCACCTCAGGCAGCCCAGAATTATAGGATTTCTTCAAATCAACCACGGACTTGTCCCCAAGAGGAAAATTAATAAAACTGTTGCCTCAAAGTAGACTTTCCTAGAGCGCTTTTTTAACAGGACTGAATAAAACCAGCAAATCTTGAAATCCGGAGATGAACGTTTACGGGCGACTTATTTATTTGCTGGCAACACAATAGGGCTCTTCATCCCGGAGAGCGCATAGAAGAGAATCAATTCAGCAACAGCAGCAGCTCGCTTTAATGTACAATTTCCTCGGCAAACCGGTCCTAATAAAAAAGACATAAAAAACGCGGCGAGCGCGCAATTCCTGCGATTACGAAAAAATGATCGCCCGACCCGATGTATCCCCCGAAGTCGAAAAAGAATAAGAAAAACAATCATTTGTCGTGTGTCACCCCGGAATGTTTTCTGTTTATATAGGAAAAAAAGAAACGGCGCCGCAAATGAAATCTCCCCCGAAAAACAGCGCGTTTATCGCGCGCAGCAATCAATTTATTAGGCGGGGAAAAATAAAATGCAGCAGCTCTTGACGCCGACCGCCACACCGATTCGATCCCCTGCAGCCGTTGCACGAGGAAGTGACGTCATCCTAATTTAAGGGTGCAACCGTTCCTCCCTCTCCAACCGGCATCGTGGCCGAATTATGTGATAAAGCAGCTTAATAAAACAATTTAATTTCTCTATATATTAGGAAATTTCGGGCTATGATTTTTAGAAAAACTTAAAAAATGTCTTGCAGACTGGCAAAAAGAGTATCTTCAGACTTTGGAAACTTTTTTATTATTTATACCCAAATATTTTTAGTATGTACAAAAATAACAATAACAAATATAGAAATCCCTGGGCAAGAGTAGGGAATTTACTCAGATCTAGAATTTTTTTTAAAAAATTCGAGCTGTCCTTTATTTTTATACAACAGCTTGGCAGCAGGTGAAACAAAAACGGCGGTTTTTCACTCGCTCGCTAGCGTTTCAAACCGTGTCGCGCTAGATCAGAAAAGATAGATGGTATCGCTGCAACAGCCGCACCGCTAATTAGCCCGATGAATAGTTAATCAGAGTCAGCTGGGCCGATCCGCCTGTGTCGGCAGGCCGGCCGGTCATGGGCCAGAAAGCTTGTTTTCCAGCGCCACCCTCGACACTCGCCATCGCCGCCGAGGGAGCTCTATTGATCAGGCCTGGCTGCGCGCCGCCCCGGCCGACGACCGCCGCTATCGAGCTCACTACTACCCCGTGCCAAGCATAACGCAGCCACCGCCGCCGAGCACATGGTCGGCCAAATAATAAACACGCCATGTGCACGCACAGTCCACTCGCGCGCTTTCCAAACTTTTATCGTTCGCGCTTTCCGTTCTTATCTAACTGGCACGACAAGAGACATATTCTGACTTGTATGTAGGTTTTGTTAAATTAAAACGGTCTCGCCTGTGAAAAATTCAATAGCTGTTTTATGTGTTTAAAAACCTATAGCTGAAAGACCTGTGTTTGAACTTATTATTAGGAATAAATATCTGTATGAATAAATTTCAGTGGTCCAGCAGGACCGTGCAGAGATAATTGTTCTGGAAAGTGTCTTCTGTTTATCGGGTCTGAGTTCTTAAGTCCGCGCTGTTCAATGCGGTGAAAGGGGAAATTCTCATATCGCTTTTGCTTATCATTCGTTTATCTCCACATTGCTATTGGAAAGGCCGACAATAGAACGGATTTTGTGGCTTTGTCTGCAGTTTTCGAAATTGCTTTTCCCTTACTTATTCCAAATTTTTGCAATCTCTTTAGGGTCAAGATCAGAAATTCGCGTGTGTGCCTGTTTTTATCGGCGTGCATGCGATGAAGTCGTGCTGGAGCAGATTAGAGCGGCTTTGTGTGTGCCATAATTTAGCGCAAACACATGAGCACTGAGAGCTTTCGGAAAAATAAAGTACTTTGTGTGCCTTTCCGCCTTTCCATATTCTTCGCGTGATAAACTTGAATTAGAGCGCCTCGCGGGTTAAATATGGAAATATGCGTGTGTACGTGCACATTGCAGAGTTCACCGACTCTGACAGGGAAAGGCGCGCGCATATACAAAAATATCGGAATTGGGAAAAAGTAAACAAGAGGAGGCGAATAATTAATGGGGAGCATGCGGTGTTATCGGCGCCGGGTCGGCCTTGCTTGGTGCTATCGCCGCGTTGGCATAGGTCGAGGAGGCGTGGACCGCGCCGATTCTGTACTGCTCTCTTCTCTCTTGCTTATACCAATCCACATGCACAACGTTGACAAACAAACAAACACACATCACGCCATGGTGGGCCTCACACTCACTGGATCAATATACAGCCCTCGGACTACTACTGTGTGCGTTAGCTCACAAACTTTTGCACTTGGCGGCTAATTTCAGAACTTGATGTGCATTTCTCCAACCAATAGAGGAATGATATTATAAATTAATTTTGAGGATTCGCTCGAGATGTTTTTATTAAAAACAATATCACCCATTTTAGGTCGATTTCTATTTTTTTAAATATTGGTTTGTTATTTGTTGTTGGAAACCATAGGGGCACGATCAAAAATAAAAACACTTCTTGAAACGACAATATTTTTTAGAGCCATTCGAAAGATAATAATTCATTCTGAACTCGCAACAAATTTCGAAACGGTCGAGCGCCGTTTTTTTTCTGCAGACGTACACGATTACAACGAGGCCGTTTAAAAGCCAATCGTATCAAATTGGGTACAAGAACGAGTGCGCCGTATGTGCAAACAATTGCGGATGACTAACGCGCGCGTAAGATATAGAAAACGATCGGGCAAGTAGTCGTCGCTGTCTTTGTCGCCACTTGCAAAAGAATAAATAAGCGCGTGAGTCAATCCACGAGCTCTCACTTATCGCTGGGCACAAGTATGCAAATGTTTCTTGAAAATAACAAGTAAGTGCTGTGCAGAGAGTAACCGAGCCCCGCGTGGTACTCGTGCCCGCTCTTTTCGAATGCGTTCATTTGCCCAATTGAGAGTCTGTCACTCATCATCGTCGATGGGAATATATTTGCCAAATTACCGCGAGCAAAGTGTGCCCCGGAAGATACAGAAAAAAAATAATAAAACACAGCCAGCGACAACGGCTCGCGGCGCAAGTTGAAGGTCAAATAAAAGTGACGCTCTCCTCTGTTTCCAGTGCACTCAAAGCGTTTAAAATGCACCGCCGTGATGCCTTAAAGATAAGATTTAACCCGCAGAAAGAAGAGAGTTCAAAATTTCTTCTTTCAAAGCTTTTCAAAAGAGCATGTTCTCTAGATTTGGTGTACTGATTCCCTTTTTTGAGATTGTGAGGAGGAGTAAGCGGGTAGCGGGGAAAACAGGGAATCAATGAGGAACCCTCTTTGAATTATTTGACGAAACTTGAGGTATCAAAAAATCCGAGATGTAGCATCATCCATATATAGCCTCCAGCTATTCCGCTCTTGCACCTGCGCTCTCTACAAAAGCAGTTAGGTTAGAGCTGCTTTTCAGTAAGCACAAAAGTGTCCAACAAGGCACGAAACGGTCAAAGGCTATAATATTCTTTCAAATATATAAGGATTTTATGGATACTTTAAGAATGACCAAATTTCAATAGCACTTTCAACCGTTTCATATGGCTAAAGGTTCTAAACACGCGGTGCATCGTCAGGAATTTTTTTTCCACCTTTAAAAGAGAGCCTGCAGCACTCTGTGCACCGCAGCAACCGAGATGCATACACATAATTATTGGCGCCCATTGTTATTATGTGAGACTCGCACATGAGATGATGAGAAAGGGCCTCTTATGCTCATTTATCCGCGTGCATGCATCCAGTCGGGCCGACAGACCGACCAAACCAAACGACCGAGCGACGTGGGCGTGAGATGGATGAGATGTTCTATCTCCATTGTTCACTGCGTGATCAAGAATAATCTCCGAACCGTGCTTCTCCCTCTATCTCCGGTCCAAGAGTTTAGTTTCACGCTCTGACCGTTGAAATCCAACTCTCTTCTTCAGAGAAAACCTTTTGACCCGGCATTAGTTCGATTCCTCTTCAAAACAAAAGACTGAGTGAGCATCAAGCCTGCGAGTGAACGATCCCATTCGAAATTTCATTTTTCCTGCTCTTGCCAAGTAATATTTTGACAGCTGACCACCAGAGGCGCTTTAAGTAAATTTCCTGCAGAGCCTCAAACAAAGCCAGGTGATGCGAATTGTTAATATAATATGAATATAGAACAAATGCAATCGTGTACACATGTGACTGACGTGTTAAGTGCTCAATGCTCTAGGCTCCAGGCAACGACGTTCAAAAATTCGGGTCGTGTGTTGCAGCATAGACACGTACACACACACGACGAAAGTCGATTGCGGGTCACGGCATCGGCAAAAGGTGTGTGTGCGTTGCATTATTACGGCCGAGAGGAGGCGGCGAGGTCATTCCCCCCGAAAAGCAGTCACTTTCGCACACGAACAGCTGCTCTCGCACTGACAAAAGTGCAGTATGGATCGCAGACCGTTAGTAGCGCGCACGCCTACAGCCAAACATGGCTCCTTTTCGCGTCTAGCGAGCGCGAATTGGCCGGCGTGTGCCTCATTATCATCGGTTTGACTCTCGTTTCCTTCCTTTGTCGGTCATTGAGAACGGCAACTTGCAAAAATTCAAACGCCTGCACGGAAGTTGCGTACGCGGTTCATCCTCTAACGACAAGACATGTCGCGTATATAGGAAATAGGAAAGCTGGTTGCAAATAAATTAAGTGAGCGAAGAGTTGAATTTTTAAGGATTTATTTATATAATGAGTGTGTTCAAGTACAAAATTTGATTTAAAATTTAAGGTGGTAGAATGAAGCTTACATTATAATCTTACCCGCTTGCAATGTCTGGACTGCACAAAGATGAAAAATTTCCGCTTCGAACTAAGGTTTTTTCTAAATTTTAATTTTTACATTATATTATAAACTAAAAAATTTAGCTTATCTTTACAACCAACTCAAAATTCAAACGAATAGCTTCAAACAAGCTATGGTTACAGTTCCCGATTCCCTATTCATAATCTATCTTCTTGAATGAACACGGTATAAGTAGAAAAATGTTTGTCAAGAATGACGGAGCAGACGTGATATTGGAACCTGTGCTGTTAGGTGGTTTGTTCGAGGGGTGCCTCTCTCTCTCTCTCCAGGTTCGAAATCCAAAACTCGTCGGCCCTCGTTTTCTCGCTCGCTTGCTGGCGTTACGTCACTCGCCCTCTTCGCACCCCAATCCACCCGAGCGTCCGTCCATCCATCCATCTATCCCCCTGACTATGTTGATGGATATTTGTGACTCTCCCCTACGCTAAAGCCAAAGTCGCTGCATCTATCTCCCTCTCCCAACAACGATTCTGTTGAGTTTGCCTCAACGACACATCGCTTTTCTAATCAATATTCCCATCTCGATTGTCGGAAAGAGAGACAAAAAGAAATTATGTCCTCGCCAACTGACGGAAAAATACTGTTGGGAGGGGTCGCAGCAATTGACTCGCAAAGACGCGAAACGCAACGACTTTAGAGCTGAAAAAGTCCAGTGAGAATGAAAGTGTTGCGTCGGAGGCCTGAGGACGACTCTTTTCGAGTGACTGCCTCTCAAGCTGCATATGACGGTTGCGTCCATAAAAAATTTCAAGACACGCCCGCGTGTGATACGGAGGAAATTATCGTGCCCATTGTGTTTTCTTGCTAGCAACACAATGCTGCACCTGATTGTGAGAGAAGAAGACGAAGCAGCGAGAGCGAGCTGGGAAGGGAATATAAAAGTGCACGTTTACTAAACGCATTCCGGCTTACCACCCCCAAACCGGCCTGACCCTACGCAACGCCAAGACAAATCGTATTATTTCTGTGTTCTGTGTCCAACTCTCTTGAACAACATACACATCAAAAATAATTACCGGACAAGAGTATCTTCCCTGGCAAGCCGATCATTGGCATCTTTGGACCGTTTGCAAGCTGTGCTGAGTTGAAAAACATTTTTGTTGCGGACGATATTTTCGCAGGTAAGGGTTACTCGGGCATGAATGGACGATTATTGGTGGCAGCCAGCAGATCGAGTTGCCGCAGCAGTTGTTGGTTTGTTTGGCCAGCGACGCAGATGGAATGGAAACCACGTGTTAGGAGAGACACATGGCCTGGCTGCTGCTGGTCGCTCGAGTGAGTGTGTGTCACATGAGCCATCTGCCTGCACTCGCTTGCTGCTGCATACGGGGCCGAAATAATGTGCACAGGGGCCAGACTCGAATTTCAACATCCCTTCAGGCAGGCAGGCTGGCTGGCTGGCGGATGATAACCGCGTGAATAGCGGCGCATTTCCCAAAAAGCGGACTTGCTTTTTTTATCGCGGGAGGAACACAGCAGCGGCACAATGCACCGCGATAACGCCATTTATTATTAAAGCGGTGTGACTCAAGAGCTGATTGCGACTAGCTCACGTCAGCAGCCCTACTTTGTGTGTGGCCAATGGTTCGTAAACGACCCTTTTTGCCAGGCCCGAAAAAGCAAAGTGACCCTAATCTCGGGACTTGGAGTTCCCCCCGCTCCGTAAAGCAAAAAAGAAAGACCTGAATTTTCGGCTCCAAGCTCACTAGAAAAATTCAGAACTTGCCGGGCGGAGAGAAAGAGAACTTTTATCTAATCTCGCGAGCTTTTAATACACTAATAATGGCTCACACAAACACACACGTACATATTTTTGTGCGCGGCTCGGCGTTATCAGGCTCCGAAATGAGGTGACTCGAAGCAATTGCTTTAATTGTTTTCGGCGGCGTTATCACGCAGCGCGCACCAGTTGAATTGTTTATAGTACGCTGTGCATGAAAAATGGATCGGTCGGTGGTGCGAGTGGCCGCACTGAATCAAATATAATATAGCCACGCAGCACAGCGAGATGCATTCGGCTGATTAAACATTCTCTCTCACTCGACGAATATGCTCGCGAGTCACGTGAAGCCCGCGCGATAAGAGCGAGAGAGCAGACGAACTGGAGCCGCGGCGGCCACAGGGCAAAAAAATTCGCTCATTGCATCTCTCGTTAGCTGGCGGCTGCACGGCGGGCGGGGGGAGGGAGAACGCCGGAATATCAGGGTGGCACCCGCGTCTGATGAGCAGCGCATTTTGTTATTCATACGGCGCGAGAGAGAGTGAGAGAGCGTTTTATTGCCGCTTTTACGACGCCCGAGCGAACGACGAACGGCCGCGCGTTGCTTTTTGACGTTAATGTGCAGCAGCAAGGGTGTTCCTCGCTCGTCCGATCCTGTTTGCAATCGAATATCTGTTCCTACATTTATTGTGACCGAACAAGTCTTTTGGAAAATGCTAACGGAAGCGTCTGTTGCAGCCTGCAGACATTGCATCAGCATATCCGCACTTTGTTCTGGTATATAATCATTTTTAAAAGGGAGGGAAATAATTCAATTTGGTCTGGATAAAAAATATAAATAGATTTTGTATTATTTCATAAACGGTAAAAACAGGATTTGACCCATTTTGTCAGAACAACAATTTTTGACTTTAGTGGATACGTCGATTTAACGCTCGCACCATAAAACAAAGTGCTGTCGTAAGTGTTTACTTTATTCTGAACGTTTTGAACTTTCCAGAGCTCGTTATCATTCTAAAATTCATAACAAAATACTTTACTGCGCAGCGTGGCCGTATTCTCTCGTTTGCCTTTGTTTTGTTTTCCCGACTGTGTCGCCGGAATGGACGATTATTTCCATGTGACACAAGCATTAAATAAAAATTAAATCGGGAAGCGCGAGCCGGCGGACTGCGTGTCGCTTGCTGGCGGCGGCGAGAGCATTTTCAATGTCAAGGGCAACGCGTGGCCTGGCCGCGTCGTGTCTGCTCTCTGTGTTGAGGCAGCCGAGCTAGCGGAAAAACGCCGAAATCCCGGCATCGGCGCCAAATTCGGCGGGTGAATTCGGTGTTGGGCTCGGCCTAGCAACAGCCGCGGTTGGGCGCTCGACCCACGGAGTTGGCTCGAGGTCGCGCTACTCACACACACACACACTCACGCCGGCCGACGGCAGGCAGCAGCGCGGCTGCCTCCCAACAATCGATAATCACAACAACAATGGCGACGGGCAAGCGCAGCGTGTGTGCCCACCGATCGATGCCGATTATTATTTTTGAGCCCAACCACTCGATGGAGAAAAATTTCATTGATCGGCTGACTAAAGTGGAGCAAAAATGTATTAAGTAAAAATGCTTTCGCTGCTGATGCGCGAACGTGTTATTATTGAGTTTCGAGCGAAGCCACTTGTTCGCGAAACAAGTGCACAATATATGATCCGATGTGTCGAGCGACCGGCGATAAGCAGCGTCTCGCGTATAGCGCAACAATCGCGCGCGGCCGCGGCAACAATGGGCGCGGTACGTGACAACGGCCACGCGTCTCGTACTATAGACAATAAAAAGACTTTTTCTGCAGACTCACCTATTCTTCTCCAGCTCGTTGTGGGTCGTCCTGAAAGAGCACATCAGCGTTAGATAGTGTCTTCCCGAGATCCGAGGGAGAAATTGTCTCCAAAAAATAATTTAAATCTTGACTATTACTAAAAAGTCAGAAATCATTAAATTACATAACTTTCTTATGCTTGCTGGATAAGTCCAGATATTTTTTCCTAGGTTTTAATGTCTGTGAATATATTTTTAAATTTATTTTGGACGGCCGGTAAACTCGTTTCCTATATATATAATTTGCGGTTTTGCGTCTTACCTGTTCCCCAGGCTCTTCTTATTTTTCTGCCTCTTGTGTGTGCTTCGCAGGTCGTCGGGCATTGGCTCGGTTGTCGCGTATCCATGTTCGGCTTCTGCAACACGAGCAATACACGCGGAGTCAGCTTGCTTCCTGCACCAAAATCAAGGGAAACGCGCAAAGGTGGGGTAGGTGGCTCATAAAATATAGTTGAAAACGTGTGACACGCCGCGCGTATACGAGTGAGTAGAAAATAAAAGGTAAAGTTATAGAGATTAAGAAGGTATATCTATAGTTTTGGGCTCCCCGCAGGCATCCTGACAGGAGAATATATTTTTAAGTTGACAAATTTCAATCAATGCCAACCATTGTCCACTGCACACTAAAGCGTGCGTGGGTTGTTTACTTGAAAACGGATTAGACGATTCCCCCGCACTGTGAGTGTATAAAGCACCCTTTGTTATAAGATATGACTCGTCCCAATGGGCATTTAAAGAATTATTATAAATGTCCTTTTTGCGATGCCGCATGTCAAGATGACTTTAAACAAGACTCGGTCAAGAAAGGAGAGGAGAAAACATGGGAAACAACCAAGTCCGGAGTGCGTTTGCGGTGTTTACTTAGTCGGACTATTTGTCCCAATAGGTGGCAAATAATAATTGAACATTAGTCGCGCGGCGCGGTTGTCGGGAGATAAGGGCAAGAAACGGCGCAATAGAGGCATTATGCATGATCGACGAACCACCTGGCCCCGCCGAGCCGAGTGAGGCAGCCAAGAGATGAAGAGCGAGCGCGCTCAAAAATAGCCCTTGAACTTTGGCCAAAGCACTGTTGGTTGCTCGGCGGCCAATTACATAAGTAGTTGTGCGCACACATTGGGGCCAAAACGGACCCAGAGTGGGCCCAAGTCAGACAGGGGGGGCTCGGGAGGCGCGCACGTCGGAGGCCATGTTGTTTTACAACGAGCATGTACTATAGTCATTATAATGTTTACCTCTTTCTCGTCTATCCAAGAACTCCGCAGCTTCCAGCAGGTAAGTCAGACCAATACTCATTATTCGCACAAAAGAGGAGACAGCGGCACGCGAGTTCGCGAGACGGAGGTGTTGTTTTTTTTAGAGGAGGGTTTTCGGGCCCGGGCACACGCGTGTGTTGCGGCGAGGTGCGCTTTGAAGCGACTGAAAACGTGAAAACAGCAGTGTATTTATCGACGTCGCGGCCGCAGCTCGTCTTGGCTCCCATTGGTCCACGCGGTGGCTGCGCGATGACACAGCGCCAATCGCGTCGCGCGCACAACAGCTGGCTGTCCGTCACGTGACACACATGCCTTGCATACTTTTGTTTTCCTGCCCCTTTCCATTCTTCTCACCCTGTCGGAGGTTGGAGGGCCGGCCCGCCTACTACAGGGTGCCTTTCATCAGACTCTCCCCTCACACCCAGTTGACCAGTTAAAATAGTTCACGCCTACGAATGCATCTGTGATTTGTTTTGATATATATCGACCATTTTACTTTTTCCAATTGGGCGGAAATACTAAAAAAAATGGTTCCCCTAACGCCCCTAACTAAGAAATATTGATGCGCACAGGAGAAGACATAATATCAATAGTTGTTGCCTGAATTGAATTTTATACGATTTTTTCAGATAGGATTAACCGATCTTATTTTAAATTGTAAACATTAGAATTAAATTAACTCAAATTATTTAATATGCGTGTAAAATAGCGGGAATCAAGATTGTTACTAATTTAGCGTTCTGTAAATTATTTTTGTTTATTCAGTCTCAACATTTGTCCTAAGTTTAATTAGTAACAAAATTAAACAATAAATAATTCCATGCAACTAATCAACTATTTTACAATAACTGGTTAAAATTAAGACTAATTTAAGAACTAATGAGTATCGTTTTAAAATTTGTGTTAATATGTAATAATTACGTTCAATAGAATAGCTAAATGCATCGAGCACTTACATAGACTTTTTGTGAGGCTCCTCTATCCCTCACATTGTGTCCTGTGGCTGAAGATCAAGAAGGTGAAAAGCGTAGCCAAGAACACGGTGAATCGCCCTGAGTAAGTGCAGTCGCGCGTGCATTACTGGCAGCAGATGTGCACTTGGTTCCTGCGGAAAATACATAAATCTAAAAATTAGGATTCATTATGACACGAAAATAACTTCATTGTTTTTCAATACTGATGGCAGATATCATTGAAAATATTAATATTTTACTATAACCACCGTAAAGCACATATAATATGCAGCAAAATCACTAAAAATAATTACTTTCCCCAATTTAGGAATAAGTATTTTTTTCGAAATGTTGCCCTAAGTTTTCCGCTAAAAAATCATTGTTTTAACTGCAGAATAAATCTTAATTGATCTAGTGCACTAGTGCTTGTTGTTTAAATGTTTTGAATTTACTAGTTTAATTTAATGCCGTTTTTTATAGAAACAAAATGATATTCTCATGAGCCTAGTGGAGCGGAAATTTTTTGATTCTATAATTAAGTTAAAAACTTTAGAACAATTTTGAGGAAAAATCCGATCATGATTTATTCTACGGCTGTGGTCACCTTCAGTATAGGGTGGCTCAGATCGTGATACGCGTAAAACAAGCAGACCTTTCATTCGCAACACTGATATATAATTCATTTTAAAAATCGATTAAATATAGCAAGTGTATTTTAAACCGTTTCGGAGTGATCTGTTATTTCTGGAAGGTGTTTTCGTTAATTGTTTGCTTTTGATATAGATGGTCCTCTGGGATCACCCATCTCAAATGAGGTGAACCAATACAACTTATTTAAAAAAATTTGGGTCTAGGGTGTATCATGTTGGACACACCGGTTCTCGTTAGATCACCGAAGTTAAGCAACATTCAGTGCAGTCAGTAGCTGGATGGGTGACCGCCTGGCTGCCGGCTGCATAGCTCTAGGCCGACTCGCTACTTGCTGGTTAACACCTTTCCAGCATGCGTGATTTTAGTTTCACGGGATGAATGTCATATGTTAGCGTTTTAAAAAGTCCTCGGTGCGGAAGCAAGTGGCCCTTGAGTGGGCTGGGTCCCTGTGCAACCTGGTGCGCCCATGTTATCTATTCGTGGTGTTATTAGGACCCTGGTTTCAGTGTTCGTGCCAGTGCAGTGCGCGCCCTTCCCGGTCCTCGGACAGGGATAAAAAGAGCAAAAAATAATAATAATTTACCGTGAGAACATGGTGACTCCTGTAGTATCTGCTAATGGGGTGAGCCACCTCTGAGAGATATCGGCACAGTAAATGCGGCTGAGGAAGTCGTCCTTCAGTGTCAGGCTCGACATCACTCAGCACCTTGGTGAATCTCATCAAGCATAGTCGAACGAGCTTCATTTCGGGACTCATTTCGAATAACGTTTGCGCCAATTGGGCATCCAGGGCGGGAAGCGGTGGGTATTCGCTCCTTTCCACGCCTGACGCGTGCTTGTTCAAGATTGTGGCGATCCTGGCGTAGTTGTACAGGCAAAACACCACTCCTGCAAATAAATACAATAGGTTGATAATTTTTCCATTTTGAATGTAGGCCTTGCCTAATGTTGTATCAGTTTTAGCTTTTTGAACAGCTGAACAAATAACCAGAAATTTTCTGTGTGAAATAAATAATCCAAAAGAGATTTGATTGTTTGAGAACCATCATGACTTTTGGTTTGCTGTTAGGGTGCTTAAGAGATGTGGAAAGAACCAAACTTGACGGTAAAATTGTACCTTTAAGAAAACCGGGAATAAGTCAGGAGAAAAGTGCTGGCCTTTCAGCATTATTTACAAATATAATAATAATATCTTCTATTTATTGATGGAAGAAAATCAAACGTTGTGTCAGCATATGACCATTTAAACAGCTTACAAAATTTAAAATTTGAACCATACTACTTTAAAGTTAAAAATATTGAGATTCTAAAAACATATTTTTGTATTTTATTCAAAATAAAGGATAAAAAATGTTGCCTCAAGTGCGAGTAACGTTCATAGAAAATTATACGACGGTGAAAATAATAATTTATGAATTCAGGTATATAGTGAGAAAATCAAACTTGTAAAATCGGTTGAAAATGCTAGGGATCACCCCTGAGGTCAGATAAGACCATTATAACAGGTCAGAAATCGACTATTGAGTCGGTATAAACCAAAATCGATCGATATCGTTCTTTCCCAATGCCTGACGGATTCTGAATTGATTCGATTTGCAAATTCTGCCATAACCTTTAAAACAGCCAGTTAATTACCACGGTTGCTGGAGCCCCTGTTGAGTACAGGTGGGGCACTGAAGTCCAGATTGACGCAGCTTTGATAGTTCACGTGCAGCAGTTCAAAGTGGACAGTTGCTTTGGCCAATTCCGCGTTACCTTCCACTGATAAAATGTCCTCCTCGCGCATCCTGCATTTTTATCCACTAAAAACATTTTGAAACGAAAAAGAAAATGGTGGGACTACGCACCTGAGATAATCCTCAATGCTGGTTTGCCTCTCCTTCTGTTTGGTGGCAATGTTCCGTACCACCCCCACAGCCATTCGTCTGCGTTGATCAGACTCGTTCCCTTTAGTCGGCACCAAGTTGAGGGTGAGGAGGACCTTCTGATCAGCGTCCCCACTCTCCTTTACGGTCCAACCGCATTGCTCGTAAACGTTCTTCATCGTGTTCCTGACCAACTCGACGCGGTACCACGAGAGATCGGAACTGCAACCGTTATTCTCCATTTCCAAACTCACACACTGAAATTTTGATTCCATTGTCAGTTTTAAATTTAATATGGAATACAGAATACAACAAGGAAGTAAATGTTCTTAAAAACCGTTTTCGTACTTTTCCTGATTCTTCCAAGGTATTTATTTTGTAGTTGTCTAATAAGAGGTCTTGAAGGTGCTCGCATGATGCAATCTCCTATAAAAAGGTGATGTAATAAGTAATTATTTGTTTCTTCTTTATCGAAAGAAAGTGTGATGACCAAAATAAAATTGTGATGATATTGAGCTGTATATATTTGGCTTCTCGTCATTTATCTCTGCCTGTCTAACGAAAACTCATAATGGACACCCAAAATTTAAGAAAAGTTGGAAAATTTCCGAGTAAGTTGTGTACACTTAGTATCAAATGCATACATTTTATTTCGCAAGGCTGTAGCCGGAAAGCGAGTAATCAATATACTTTAACGCTCATTTAAACCGGGTACTGGCAGGTTTTAAATTTTAAGGGCTGTCAAAACTGGAGTGCGGTCTGGCCTTTGAAGCCGACATGCATGGGCAACACGATCCGGCCATGTGGTCTCGCCGATCTGTCAAAATTCACCTGTTCTGTCATGTTTCGGCGGCGTAAGCGAGCGCCAAAGGCCGGCCCCGATCGGGTTTCGTCGGCTCACCACTTGTCGCCGGGTGTCCCGACGCGGACGAGCCGAAATTTGACGAAAAAAATCGCACGCGAGGCCGAATTGCGGGCGGTGTGTCCACTTTCGAGACGAAGTTTGAAAGCTGCGCACCGAGACAGGCCGTTGTTTGTGCGTGGCAAAGTTTAAAAGGGGTCGTGCACCGCTTGCTGATTGGTCGGTGCAGATCACGTGGCATGCTGGCCTTTAAATACCGAGAGTTTGCCATTTTGATCACATGTTCTCGACAGCCGTGATAGTCTAGTGGTTAGGACATTGCGTTGTGGCCGCAAGAACCCAGGTTCGAATCCTGGTCACGGCAAAGGTTAGCCCTTTGCACGGCGAGAACTTTTTTGTAAGTGAGAAAATATTTATATTTGAATCTCTTGCTGAATTTTTCTTTTTGATGTAATTTCAACTTATTCATTTATATAATAAGTTTAGCCTTTTTTATGTTTCCATTGGTAATTATTTTGTAATTTCGTTCCAACTCACAAGCATGGTCAGGTACAAAAAGGTCATTTCTCCATTAATTCATATACAAATAATGACTTTTATCAATAAATAAAGAATGAAATTTATTTTAAATCGCAATATTTACACCTTGCCCGAATCTTCTTTTAGGGTGACCGTCCTGTTAAACACAAGCTGCAAAACAAAACATATTCAAAAATTAACCTTCTTTGTTTTAAATTTAATTATTACCTGGCCTTTTGTCGAGTCTGGATCAACAGAGAAGAAGCCAAGGCGTTCAAACTGGAACTTGTCGTAGACCTTCGCATTTCGGACAGAGCTGTCAGCAAGTGCGGCGACTTTGGTGAGAGAATCCCTGTTGCAGTCACTGAGGAACCCTCCAGGCACTTCGTTTGAGTCTTCGGGGTTTTTGTGCTGGAAACTATTTAACCCTGATTTAACAAAATATCGATTCATCTTAAAAAGAAACCACTCACAGTCGGTCGTAGAGCCGAACTTCAATTTTGACCGGATTAGACACCCAGTGGATCCAGGCCTTTGGCTTCTCGACCGTATTTGCGTCGACGCACTCAACTTCCAATTTACTGATCCTTCCTGCGCTGTCCGTGACCACCTTCTTCAGGCTGATGACATAGCCAGTGTGCCGAAGACCAACTGACTGGCCCGGCGCAAGTCTTCTGTAGCCTTTTTCCGGCTCCTGGTTGATTAAAGATTCAATTTAATGAGTGTAGTTATAAAAAATGGAATTTTAGTAAAAAATAACAATGCAAATGGAATACTGTGATTCACATATTCTTCAATTAAAAATATTCTCTTAGGGTTCAACGTTTTAGTCTGTGGTGGGATGATTCAATTTTTAAGTTTCCAACGAGTTTGCGTTAACATCAGGGGTTGATTTTTGATTCGACGGAGTTTGCAATTAAAAAGCTCTTTACCAAGGTTAATCATTAAAAATCGATACTATGTTAAGCCAGTTCTTATTCAATTGTGATGCTATTTAACAAGTGGGCTTTACTTGACAAGATGAGTCATTTCATAGGAATAAGCATTTATTAAGTAATGCTGGTAAGGCCTGTAGGGCTAAAACAATGAGCTTTTCAAAGTTCAAAATTTTTGTAAAGATTTTCCCTTCACAAAATTTCACTTCCAATTCTCAGCAATCTCAATTCATCAATCATCATTATTTGGTCAATTTAAGTTTCATTAATAAAATGAACTGGTCAGGTTATATTTGATTTCAAGCGGAATACTGACCTGTTTGAAATCGGAGGACTCAATAAAGAGATCCTTGGCAAACGGGACCTTGTGGCTGCCTTTGTTTGGCTCGTTCGGGAAGTCAGGCACTAGGCACTCTATCGGGCTATTTGAGGGGAAGTTTGTGATGTGGATGGCTAGCGGCTCCAACACGGCCATGCATCTTGGCGCCGTCACGTTCAGCACGTCACGCACACTGGCGTCCAGGGCTTGCGGATCAACCACGACCTGGGCTCCCGTCAGACCCATCTGTGCGCAGAAATTGTTGATGGCTTCGGACGGAAAGCCTCTACGGCGCAGCGCAGTCAGCGTGAATAGCCTCGGATCATCCCAATCTAAATGTTTTTGTAAAAATAATTTTCAATTAATTAAAATATAAATGCGTAATATGGCAATTTTCTGTTCAAAAACCACCAACTACTTGCAGTATTTTGCAACCCTGATATTCATTATAAAAATCAATAAAAATTAGACTCACCGCTAACGATTTGCTCCTCAATGAGTTTGGCGATTTTCCTCTTCGACACGACAGTGTAGTTGATGTTGAGCCTGCCATATTCCCACTGCACTGGGCAGTAGACGTCCAGAGAATTGCACAGCCAGTAATAGGATGAACGCCTGCAATCAATCATGCGTTACTGTGACTATAAACAGGTAAATGATAATTTTATAATTTTCCTAAATTTTTGTTTGAGTGTGATATATCCTGTCTTTTAAAAATTTCCTTGAATCGTTCTTTTAATATTTAAATCCCATGGCAAGACACAAGCTATTTACTAAGCTAACACAAAAAAATATCTTAAAAATTGAAAAAAAAAATCGATAAATTGTCAAAATTCCAAATCTTATTCACTGATTTTTTTTTCTCATCAAGGAGAAACTACACACAAAATTTCACAAGATTTAACAAAACTTATTAAAAAAAAACTTAATTCTTTGAAATATCGATAAGCAATTTCACCTTGACTGGAACTCCTTGGTGCAGAGAGAGTGCGTGATGTGCTCAATGGAGTCACAGAGGCAGTGAGTGTAGTCGTAGGTAGGGTAGATACACCACTCATCTCCGGTTCTGTGGTGCGGCACGAATTTGATCCTGTAAGCCACAGGGTCTTGCTTTCCCTCCTCCAGGGTGATCTTCATCCTCAAGGTCGCTTCTCCTTCGCCAATCTTTCCATTTTTCATGTCCTGAAAATATTTTTTAGGACCAAATCTTGATGAAAAAAAAGGAAAATTCACCTCAAAGAGCTGGAGACTCTCGTCGATGGGCCTGTTGCGGTAAGGAGACGGTGGTGGATTAAATCCCTTCAGCTCGTCGGCTCTCTGGTGACACACGTAGGCCAGGTCGCGCTTGATAAGCTCCACGGCCCACAGGTACAGCTGCTCGAAGTAGTCAGAACTGTGCGTGATCTTGTACGGCGTGTAGCCTGGTTTTCATAATATATTTTATTTTTAAAATGATAAATATGAAAATAAATATCTAGATGGAGCGAGTAAACGGTTAGCAAAAATTGTACTAGGTCATCAATTTTTAAAGTTGTTAGAATTCTATATTTAATTAATTTGCCTTTGCATTATTTTTTTCTATAATTCATCTATGAAGAAAATTTCATCCCACCTATTTTCTTATCTTATGCTGCTGGTAAAATTGTACGTAGTTTAACTACATTAGCTTTACTTTTGAAAAATATATTCAATAGCTTCACTCCTCATAGTGAAATTTTGTTCGGAATCACGCGTAAAATTAAGAAATAAGTTAGCTTACCAAGCCACTCAACCATGTCCTTGATGCCGACAAAGAACTTTTCTTCTTCCTTCTCAGGATTAGTGTCATCGTACCTCAGAAAGCAAATGCCTCCATGCGCGGATGCGTAGCCAAAATTAATGTTGATCGCCTTGGCGTGGCCGATGTGCAGGATTCCGTTTGGCTCTGGAGGAAACCGAGTTCGAACCTGCACACATTTGGGGGGTTTTAGAATATATATACAGTTAATTCCTTTTTTGGCAACTTAAATTTAGTTTAGCGATGTTACAATAAAATGTTTAAATAATAATTTTATCCATAAAAGAATTTATTGGATATAAGATTGAAATAATATTTTTTTAATATTATGTAATAAAAAATAACGGAAATAATATCTCTAGAAGGATAGTAATTTTTATGGTCAGCAATATATTTATAATACTTAGAAAACTGGGAAGAAAAGTATACAAATTGATTTTTTATTCATTTTACTAGCCAAAAATTAAATAATTTTTTATTTGTTCGCAGTGATGCAAACTTCTCAATTTGCAATCAGTCTATTTAGTTATTTTTACTTTTTAAAATAAAACAAAAAGGAAATCTCTTCCGATATTCTCAAATTATTTTGCATATAAAGTAATCAATATTGTCATAAATAAATGCCTCACCTTCCCTCCAGTCAGTTTAATATGTTCATTGAGCAGGTCCTTTGTCTTTTCAGTCAGCACATATCCTTCCGTTTTATGATTTTCTCCAGGCTTGTGGAAGAACACTTTAGTCTTGAGGAACTCAGCCATGCTCAGTTTCTCCACTGGCGCCTCTTCCTTATTCGATTTTTCGGGTTTCTTCTCTTTAGGGGGCTTACTGGCCTTTTTATCACTCTGTTTTGGATTTAAATCCTCTTCAGTCTTGGGGCCCAAAAGGTTCAGAACCTGCAGGTCCACCTCGTTTCGCAATGCTTTCCCATCCACCCATTTGCTCAGCTTTGCCCTCGCGTCTAACATGATTTGTCCCATGTTGCATTGGTACCTTTAGGGAAAAAATTATGTAAAATACAAATTAAATTATATTTACAGACTTTATATCTATCTTTGTTTTGAAATATTCATGTCATAATTATGCGATTTTTTTTAATTTAATTGAGGTTCATTTCTAATAAATTGTTGAGATTAAAAGCCGCAGAAAATTTAATGCACTCTTTAACTGTTTGAAAATAAAATTTCTACCTTTTCTCAAGCAAAGCACTCTTGTGCTTTTCAATGGCCTCCTCAACAGCATTCTCAATCTGCTCCGGAGTAACGACGACGCCGACCCCGGCCGCCACCTCAAGTTTTCCCTTATCAACGGGCCCTCCTGGGTTAGACAGCAGGTACTCCAAGGCGGCTAGATGGTAAACAATTAGGTTATGGTCAAAATCTGGAAATGATACAGGCTCACCATCGATTCGCAGGGTCGAGTCCAGCTTTCCTTGGCCGACGTAGGCTGCTATCAGTGCAATGTGCTGCGCGACTTGGGCTTTGATTTTCGAAGCCAGGTGGTAAAGCAAGGCACCGTTGGAACTTCCGACATCCTCTGCCTGTGGGACGAATGAATTAAATACACCAAATGGAATGTTTTTAAATTGCTAACCGCTAAAATCGCAGTCCTCAAGTTGGCGGTGACCACTTTGTTTTTCAGGGTCTCCTTGATCTTCTGCTCGCTGAGACCGATTTTGGCCAACAGCTCTTGGTCGGACGGTTCAGGCATCTCGGAGGTGAATTAAGGTTGGGTCACGAGTCACGATATTATTTCGTTCACCAGCCTCCTCGCTCAGGAACTCAGGAAGTGAGAGGTGCTGATGCGGAGACCGAAAATACTGAAATGAAATGTAAACGCGTGTTGTTCTTCTAGTGGCACGCCCGCTTTTCTCGCTCCGTGATTGGTGCAATTCCCGGTTCCATTGGCGCGAAAGTGATGCAACTCTTCTTGTTGGATTACATAGCAGGCGATTTTAAATCTATATATTTCAGCGCTAATGTAAAGAGAGTAAGAATAAAATTGATCGGGAATTGATTATTTTTATCTATCATGCCACTTTTTTACATATTATTTCTACTATACCTTCTCATCTGGCAGCAAAATGTCGAAAAAAATCTCATTCGCCCTCTCTACAGATTAATTTATTTTTCTAATAATTTAACAGTACAAAATGAAAAATTAGATGTCTTACTTAGCCAGCCGCGCTGCGCCACTCCAGCAGGCAAAATTTTGGGCAGCTGCCATGAATCTGTGGCTAATCTGTCTTGACATAATAATTAATTCTAAATTATTAATGTGGGTTGTGGGTGTCAAATAAAAATCTGTGGTCATCAATGAGAGAATGAAGACAATTAATCACAATTATTTATTTCTATATTTTTTGCTTAAATTAAAAGTCTATTTCGCAAGGCATTTACCTATCTCACATATAATATTAGCATTAATTGATATATAATATCGCGTATATTAAAAAATGAATTAACTCAGATTTGTCTGAATCCAGATTCACACCTATTTCTCTTGCTTGCTGCCACAGCTAGCTTTCAGTTCCACCAACGGGCCAGAATTCATTCTATACAGAGTCTTCCTGGCGCACAGCAACTTCGTATGGCTTGATCACTGCCTCCTCTTTTATGTACATTAGGCATGAGACCAGGATCGCCGGATCCATAAGTATGTAGTAGTGCATGCTGGAGATGTCGGGCAAGTCCCGCAGATCTGGGCAATACATCAAGACGCAAATTCTGAGGACAAAATGGATGGACACAATCGTCATGAGTCCCAAAGCTGCGAGAAGTTTCACACTTCCAAACTTCTGGGTCAGTTTCTCAAACTGCTTGTCGGTGAGACAGAGAACGACGGCGCCTCCGATCGGCAGCAGGGTTCCGGTGGTCAGCGGGATCCACCTGACGGCCATCAAGAGCTCGTCAGGCCAAGGCCCAGCGTGTAACCTCCTGGAGTGCAGCATGTTCATGAACTCGCTTGATTCTATTAATGGCGTTATTAGGCATCGGAGAACGAACTCCATTGAGTTCCACTTCGATGACATTGTGTTCGAGCTCCCGCATACACAGAAGTAAATAAAGAAGAACATTGGATTGATGCACAGGATGAGCTGGGGAAAAATTATGATGAGAAGTTTGGATTTTCAAGATTAATTTTTTAATATCAAATAAAAACGGGTGCATTTCTTTTTCAACCGGGTTTCCACCATCGTTTATAAGCACCCAATTTTTTAAATAATCTCATAAGCAGAAAATATTGGATTGACACTTTATAGAACTTTTATATAAAAATACACGGTTTCGCAATAATTATTCGGTTTACCCAGAACTTAAGTTGAAGTTAGTTTAGGCACTTGAAAATGATAAGAAATTATTAAAATTTTGAAAATTAAAAGAAACAAAGCATGCGTATGCGTGTTTTTAAAATCTTAAGGGTTTTTGCAACCTATAAATAAACACAAATCCTTGAAAATTATTATTTTATGCTAATATGATTTAAAGATGACAAGCAACAATCTGTGCTATTTTTTACAAACTTGAATGGTTTTTTCTTTCTTAACATACCGCCAAACTTCTGCAGTTGCCGTTGCCAAATCGAATTTCGTCATCGTCCATGGAACAGAGCAGCGCCAACTTGAGGGAGTAGGACAGGCTGTACGCGCAGAACGCGAGTAAGTTCGCAGGTCGGTCAAACCAGCTGTTGCTCCATGGAGACTTGTACCTCCAAATCTCATGGATGGCAGCAAGGTACAGGGTGAAAATGGAGCCATCCACAAATACCAGTGCTTCCACGACTTTTGGGGACACCATGAGTGTGCTCAGATATTCGTTCATGTGATACGACTGCACAAGGAAGAAAGCTAGAATAGCTGCACTGGCGAGCCATTCCCAAAAATGCCTGGATAATTTATTTTTTGCTCTTAGAAATGTTGCTGTTAAATTTTAGATTTTTTTCTACCTCAGACAGGACTTCCTGGTGAATCTTGCGAGGCACACGCCATCAGCAGATACCGCGGATGCCATTTCTAAAATGCGAGAAAATATTATTTTACTTAAAAACTCTCTCACTCACAGCATTTTGCTTGTCAAATATTACAGCAATTTGATCAATTGTGAAGTTTCACGTTCGAATACATTCAGGGAAGATTTCTGTTTGGGATCATAAATTATTGACAATCTTTTATGGAATTCCATATTTGCCTGCTTTCCAGAAATTCTTATAAAAAAGCTCCAAAAATCTTTTCAAATATTTAATAGAGAAAATTTCAAAAGCCGCTATTAAGGAAAAATTCAACATTAAATTTTTAATAGTACGCAGGATGTGGTGTTTTTTTAGAATACAAATTGAAATCATTCAAATTTACAGCAATCTCGAAAATGATCAGTAAAAATTATTGTTTCATCTCTCTGTCAATTATTCCAGGCTTTAATTTTTTTTTCAAATTTCTCAAAACGGTTTTGTTGTTTAGAATGTCATTCCTCATATTTTCATTCAAATTTTGACTGTGAAAGATGATTAATTTTATCGTTAAGTGGAGAATTAACTAGTAACTTTATTCTTTCCTACCTGTTAAAAAAGAAAATTTATCTGCAAAGACTCTAAAAAATAAACATGTTGGTTGCATTTTTAAATTTCAAATTTAACTTAATATTGAAACACACAAAAATAAGATTAAAAGCACCCTAGTGGATCTAATCTTATTTAACCATACTCACCAGACCGCGAAAAGGTTCAGCCAACGCAGTCTGCTCTAGCCGCAATCAGCAAATTGTGAGCTAGAGGCTAGAGTCCAAAATTCTTGGGATTGTGAACGAATAAGTAGAATTTCTGCATTCCTAAAGTTTTCTTCCAAAAGAAGTGGAGCTACATTCTTTATTCAACGCCTACATGCGGCCCCTATTATATAGCTCTTTTCGCATCTGCAGAGACTTTATTGTAGAAAATGTATGCCACGCGCTGCTCACACGAGGCGCGCTGGTTGCATACGCGCGACACTCCAGGGGCTGTGGTTTAATTCGTCGTATGGTAGCGGAAAAATTGCGCATGGCTCAACAAAAACCAAATGCGAATTTCCGTTTCTTGCAAGTAAAAGGCAACAATCAATTTAACAATTAAAACTTGTGTTTGTTGAGTGATGCGCAATCTTGCCGCTACCACGTGACGTATTGCTGGTGTGCGAGGCTAGATCATCGAGGTCCAAATGTGATCAGCAGGAAACTGTCAAATTTGGCTTTAGCTTTGGAAGTAACAAAACTTCCTGTTAAAACATTTTCCCGCGATTCATATCAAGTTGGTAGTTCTGTTTGGGGTTAATAGTTCCCGGTTGGCACGCTAGGTGGCGACGGTAAAAAACTATCAGCGTGGAATTTGGCCGCCAGAGGCGCGAAATAAGTCAAATAAAATTGTTTGCTGCGGTGTTAAGTCCTGTTATTTTTGCGGATGAGCGGGCATAATAAAAGGCCTCCGCGCTTTCGCACGGCTACCCGCAGAATGGAATCGTTTTCTCCACGCGCATACACGCGTGGCACACACGCACGCCGCGATATTGTGATTGTGTGCAAACACGTGTATTGATCGCTTCTCTCGCTCTCATCCAATAAAATTATAAATAAACACTCTCACAGCACTGACCCAGAATACTCGGTGCGATGGTACGCATGCACGCTCCAATCGAGAAACGTGATTCGGGCATTGTATTTTGTCACACCAATTGAGACCTAATTTTTTCTCTCTCGCAATATCAAAGTCTAAACATGTTGTGAAAATAATCAGAGAACTTATTAAATCGCACTCGATCGTGCTTTCATTGATTTTCTTAAAGGAACTACGACTTATTTTATAACTCGTTATCCATTGCTGCCATGAAGATAATGTTGTTTTTTATTTTATTTTATCAGCTTTAAATCTTGATGTTTCATCGTATGAAAAAATCGGTGCCACCTGTAAAAAAGAAGGTGTGTTCATGGTTGAAGAAATGAACGGTGTAGAAGGATTTGGCACTTGATCATGGTCAAGGTCGTCTGCTTTTCGCCAAGCTAGCTCTCTCTATCTTGATCCGCGCTGCGCGGCCGAAATTGCGCTGTTCGAACCAATTATTCCGCTCGCAGATCCTTGCATTCCAAAGCGGCTGGCGCCGCACTATTTTTTATTGAGCCCCAGCTGTATAATCAAGTTAAGTATTATTCGCGATTTCACAACGTGCATCCCCGAAAATTTAAATGTATAACAGAAAAGGTTTAATTTGATTTGCAAATTGGCGAGAGCAAGAAGAGAATAAAGCGAGTCATAATGAAATTTCGAGAAAAAGAGCAGAGGCAACACAAGAAAAGCGCGCGCTATACGTTATAGAACGAGCAGCACCTGCTGTTTATTTCGAAAATAAAATTCTGCACTTTTCAGGTTTCCGCTTCGCTCTTCGGCAGAGTGCAAATTTTTCCTCCGCAAGCGTCTCTTTAGTGTATAGTGTAGGGTGTAGCCCCCGATATTACGGCACGAATGACGCCGCCGTGCTGCTTACAAGAGAATCAGAATCGGTCGAGTGTTCTATATTATGCAAATTGTCGACCGCAGTGGCGTTATTTCGATTTCTTGTGTGGTTAAACAATGCAGAATTGAACCAGAAAAGGAAGCGAAATTAAAAAAACATACGTTTTTTTAAAGGGAATTTCTTTAGTTTCAAGTAAAAATATACTGAAATTTAAGTATGCTGAGACAAAGACAAAGTATATTCAAACTTGACCTTGGAAATAATTTGTATACTGAAAATTTCATATATTACTAAAAAAATAAACTCACTCACCTCGAATGAAAATACAAGAATTTGGATAGTTTGATCTGCCTCCAAACTCCAAACATCAGCATATTTTTCAGATCGGTTAAGCTCAATTTAAAATTAAATGCTCAAAAGTTTTTACGAGTGAAAAGCCAAATATTTTTTAATCTTCTTCTCCCTTTGTAAAATTGCATGAATAATAATGTTCAGAATTTTTAAATGAAATCATTCGTCATTTTATATTTTTCATAATTTTTTATTTCGGTTATCAGTGATCTAGGGTTTTCCTAGCTAGGTGCCGTTTTTGAGACGCAATTTTTTCCGACGTGTCCGAGTATAGAAGGGGTGCGACGCCACTGCTGCCAGCGTGGGTCGGATGTCACAGGCTGTTGTGTGTCGGGCTCATAACAAGGAATTGTCCCCCATCGGCGTGGCCAGATTTCTTTTACGCTCTCTCGCCAAAGCATCTCTCTCTGCTCTCACGCCACGGCGGAGAGGAGAGTGAGGCTGGCAGGCTGGCGTCGAATGACGCAAGTCGCGCTGCCTGCGCGCAAGCAAAACAAAATACCCACCCGAGACTTATTGATTTTGATTATCTTGATTCTGAGAACAACGACATTATACAAGTCCGTTGATTTATCTAATGCGTTCCGATCCGCTCGGACGACAACAGCAGCGCGGCAATAATATCCGCGTGCAAGCCGACAAGGTGGAATTTCGCACACCTGCCGACGACGCACGCGTCTTTTGCAAGCATCATCATCAATGGCTCGATGGCTGACTCATTATTATTTATTTTCTGCTGGAAACTTGCTGTTATCGCCTTATCAGCACACGCCAGCACTTTGCTCTATGTTGCTTTCCCCGCGGCTTCCGTCATGAAACGAGCAACAGATGCAAACCTGATTTTTTAGGGTTGGCATTTAGAAAGGTTTTTTTAAAAATATTAAGCATTTTTAAATTTAAATTTGAGGCCTATTTTCTGATCAAAAATCATGTTTTAAGTTAATGCCTGTTTATTTATCTCCAAAAAAGTGGTTTACTCGAGGAATTTCGATATTCCTAGTTAAAATTTAGAATATGTATAGAGAATATTATCATAGTCCTTCAACTATTTTGCTCCAGCCCTGTACAACCTTAATGCTGCTGACTATAGCTCAACGAGACCAATTTAAAAATTAATTTTCATGAAAATTGTCTCTTAGAATCAGCTTTTCAATAAAGGTTGATTTTTTATTTAATATGATGGATAGTTATTTAGCCACCGCGACTTTCTATTTCAAGAGTTTAATGCTGGAGAAGTAAAAATATGATTTTCGGGGGGATAAGATTAAATATAATATCTCACGAGACGAGTGAACGATTTTGAGCAAAAGTTTATTAGGCTTTGAGGTGACTTCAAGGTTGATTTGGACGACTTTAAGTGGGGCTCATTGTCAGAAGTCTAAAAATTGCGAAATTCATTTTTCTCACTTGGTGCTTAAATGCACGAAGAAAAAAGTCGACTGTCTTTATTATAAATTCTCAACCCTCCTGATTTCACCATCCAAAAGCCTAGAATTCGAAATGGGGGGAATTCCCTTTCGAAATTGGATCAAAGACCTTGGAATACCGCGGCATTGCTCATCGGGACGTTATATTGTGATGAATAAAGAGACGGCGCATGTAATAGGAATTATTTCGCAAGCAACTCACTCCTTGCGGTTGGCGAGTCCGGAAATTATGCATTTTCTCTCTCTATACACCACTAACATTCTAACTTCCAACCGCTTCTAACAATAAACGCCGAGTTGTTCAACTCTACATCTCGTCTCAGTCAGCGGAAAACTTCCACTGCAACTGCAACACGACTCCTGTTGCACTCTTCCACGATCAAATAGCCGCCAGCGGGGAGGGGGAGGGGGCGTGCATGTCGCAAGGCGCTGCAACACTCGCCGACCCACACAATTTTATCCTATCCCATCCCATTATATCAAATCAGGGTTGCCCATCGTCCGCTTTTTCCCAATCGGACGGTGTGAGGAAAAGGAAACCCCCGCCCTCAGGGCCTTTGAGACGCTTGGTAACCCTGACTGCTGGTGCCGACATGCGGGGTCCCCGAGGAGAGAGCTGCTTGAATACAAACACAACAAGGGAGGGAGCAGTGTGCGATAACTCGGCAGCGGAGGCGGGCGGAGTGTTTGCACTTGCAATTATGCACGTGGCTCAAGGACAGCAAGATTATATTGTTTTGTTGGCCGCGCCACGCCGTGCAATAACATCTTCTTTTCCGCCTCCTATACAAACGAACGCGATGAGGAAAATGCTCGAAATTTTTTTTGAAAGGAGCTCAGCCGCCCTGGGCAGTAAGAAGATAAAATAAAAATTCTTTAAGATCCGCATCCCCCTCCATCGTAGTTGTTTGTATTTTGCCAGCCGCCAGCCGTTCAGTTACTTCTCGAAGGAGTTGAATGCTGTGAATTCACGTGGCCCGCGAGAGAGGAGGAAGGAAGAGCGTTGCGCTGACGTCACGGCCCCTTTTGACGTCATGCGAGGTGTTTGTTGGCAAACTTTGGCCCTACCTCCGAGGGCAGGCAGCTGCAAAGAGCCCCCTTCCTCGACAGCCGAAAAGGGGGGCAGAATGCGAAATTCGTGGAGGAAATTCGTAAATAAACATTAATAAACAAAATGAATTGCACGAGCTGGCTAGAGGGAGAGAGAGCGCGCGCGATAAAAACAAGAGAGAAATTTCTACATGGCTGGTCGAGCGGTGGAAAGGGCAGTATTTTGAGTCGACAACACGCGATCAGCGGGAGGGGAGGCGACAACAACAAACGCCGTGATTGGCCTGCTGCGAGGGGAGACGAGCTGTGATTGGTCCGAACTACGGGGCCTCGTTGCTGAACGAAACGCGATTGATCTTTTTCTTCTCATGTGACCTTTAGTGTAGTAATTTCCTCGTCCGAGTGAATAATACGCTGCCGAGGCGGCTGAATCCAGTTGATTCCGGCCAAATCGCACTCGAATTCGCGCGGCCCAGCGCTTGTCATCCGCCGAAGCGAGTGTAGGAGCATGTGAATCGTTGCAGCATCGTTTGCAGCAGTCGACCAACCACACGCCTCCCAGCGCTGCGTCCGCTGCAGTTTCTAGGCACCACTTGCATCATCCTCTCTCTCCGCTCGCTCGCCTTTGTTGATACACAACACACACACGGATACAGAGACCCGCGCTCAACACTCACACGTGATTAGGAAGACTTCCACCCCGGAAAGGCTGGACATCATAATCGAAGAAGACCTCGAGCCCTCCAGGGTGAGCCTCTAATTTTTGTATGTATTTTCATAAAACGAATTCAATCGAGTCAGGGTAGAGTAAATGCATTATCGATTGCAGCGTGCCCAGCAACGATTATGTAATAAACGCTGTGGCTCTGATGCAGCCTTTATTATTGTTATCGTGGTTCCTTCATCATGTTTTCGCAGCGTTTCCCAGAATCATACACGCGGAAAATCAATTGTCGCGTGGGCGCGGTGGTGTTTGGGTGGGTGAACATGTGCGAACGAGCGAGAGCGTAAACAGGAAGTGGCAGGTCGGCGTGCTTGGGGTAGTCCCCCGCGTGCAGGTGCCGCCCCCAGCCCTTGTCACGGCTTGGGGGTGGCACAGGCCCCGCGGGGGCCCTGTTCGGGGGCTGTCAGTGCGGCTGGCTGGCGTTGTTGCCACAATTGGCGATGAAGCAGCGATATTCAGTTCGCTTGCTTTGTTTACACCAGGCAGCCAGCAGCGCTCGCTCGCTCACTCAGCCCAGGGACTCCGTTGCCAACCTGACGGAGTGGGGCTCACTAAAAATAGCGCGCGCGCCAGCAGTTATCGACCATCCAAGCAACACGGCCCCTCTGCCTCCGACCGACCGACCGATTAAGTACGTATTTAAAGCTCGCGCTGCGGGTAAACACGCCAGAAATCTCTTCTTATTTTCGATGCCGAGTGAGTGAGTGCGCGAGTCTGCTGACCGACCCAACCGACCGACGATGACTCGCACTACTACATACACACAATTCTTGTTTGTTTGGAAATGCCCCGCCAGCCGACACACTCACGCGTTTCGCCAAAGCAAAAAGAGACTACGAAAATCCGCCAGCTCGGGGTGAATCACCTCCTCCCACCCCTCCTACGCGTTGAAACCCCCTACATTTCAATGCCAAGTGTTTGCACTCCGTTCCCGTGGACCAAAGGGTTAAAAAAAAATTTGAATGACCTTCACCTTCTGCGAGGAGTTGATATTTTAGCAAACAGTTTAATTTTTCTATAAATAGGTCCATTATTTTTGCAATCTAAATTGCTTAATACAGTGGAGGAGTTTTGTTATTTAAAATCAGAAATTTTTTATCTGATGTCCACCTTACTCAACTGAACTTAATCGAGATTCAAAGAGAACGGCCACTTTCTAAACTACGACTTTCAATTGATTGTTGAGCTCCCCTTCACCTTTCGCATCTGCACCAATATCATTATCAAGTCCTGTTTAAAATATTGGATTGTCCAACATGACCCTAAATTTTGTATATTCATTGATTCTAAAATAAATTGAAATCCCATTTTTTAAATTGGATAGATTGTTTTAGTATGCTTAATGCACCGAATACACCTAAAAAATTAATTAGATCTACTGACAAAATCGTAGACAAATATTAATATTGAATTTATTGATAATTCAAGATAAGCTCTGATTCAGATAATAATTTTGAATTAAATTTCGTAAATATTTTCTTCACAGCTTCTATTCTCACAGTCTTGTTGAAATTCAACTATGACTGAGCAACTTAACTTTCAATTTTCTATCATCTAATGATAAAATGAATCAATTTCGATGCCTCTTTATCAAATTGGTGCTCTACTTGAGTCGAGGAAATCGAAAATCGAATTTGTCAATAACTCGATTACAAGCTGCCATGAAAGGGGGCCACAATCAGCTGTTTTCAAACACCACTAAGAGAAAACCGACGGTCGCTTTGTTATCTTTGGAGCCTTGGTTATCAGCTCGATTATTGAGGGCCACAGATTGAGTAACACCTTGCTGTCGCGTGCGTGTGAATTCCTTCAGGAACCGAATTTTAACCGCACAGGAAGAGGCCCATTGAGGTAAAAATCAGGACAGACGCGGAAGACCACATTTTCCATTTAAATTTCTCAGAAGTTTCCCTATTTATCAAATCATTCCGGTTTAAAAAAATACCAATATCTACAACGTCTCAACTGGGTTAAAATAATTAAAAATTGATCAAAATTCTAAAATTTTGATTTGGAGCTGAACGACAATTGTTTTAAAGCAAAATTTAAGAAATTTCTTTTAAACCATGTGGCAATTAAGAAAAACAACTTAATTTTATAACTATTGTTCTCCAGATGGCGGACCCCATGTACGGGGGTGGCGAAATGTTCTTCCTGAACTCGCCAATAAAGCAGGAGCCCGGCAGCGCGATGGACTCGCAGGGGGCCAACAACCCTTTGGGGCTGCCAATCCCGAACCGGCGCGGTGGCGCCACCAGGGGCATTGAGTTCAACTACGACCTCGATGAGGCGCTGATGCTTGGCGCCCTGCCCAGCCTAGGCAACGCCAACAACGCCCACCCTGGTCAGTCCCAATAACAATTTTTTTCAAAACGTTCGAAGAGCAGTTTTTTTCTTGAAAATAAGGCATTCATTTTTTTTCTCGTATCTCTAACAAGGAAACGCCGCATATCTTCAAAAAAGCATCAGACATGTAGACACTTTCATGAAATGAGAAGAAAATTTTCTATGAAATGTTTCTATCAAGTATCATAAATTTAAAAGACAAATGATTAATCTATTTCTTTCTGTCAAAAATATTTGTGATACGACAAATTTTGTATAATTTATTATTGCAGAATAAATTTATGTTTTTCAAATTATACAATGATGTTTTAGCCAGAAAGTGACTTACATGTAAAAATGAATATGTATTTTAGAAAGTAAAAAATGTCTCACCAATCGATTCGTATTGTCAAGAGGGATTTATATGCCAATATTTCTCGACTTTTTATTATTTTAAAGTTACATAATCGAAATCAATAATTTGCAGCGTTTCCCCAAATAACTGTCCACATGTTATTTTTTATTTTTCTTAAACACCACATTTCATGTCTCTAAGATTGTATGTATGCATTATTGAAAAGCCTCAAAGTTTTTCAATTTAATGCTTTTAAGATTTAGTGTTGAAAAATTTAGTAAAGTAGGTTCATTCATTAAAATTATAAGGTTGACGATCTTGGAATTAAATAATTTTCTCCAGCAATCTCTATTTGTATTTGATTGAAAATCAGAGTTTATTCGAAACAGAAAAACAAGTTTGTTTGACAAAGAGCGATAACCACTCTAGTTTCAATTTAGTGATTCAACCAGATTTATTTTGTTTCTAATTTAGGTATGATTTAATAATTCGTAGGACACATATTGTCGAACCAGGACATTTCCCTTACACAGGCCGTGACCGGAAACTTCAATTTGGACTCTAATCCGGTCGGGCCGTCTGTCTGGGTGTCCATGTGCCACGACAGCACCTTCAAGATGGACGAGGAGGACGACATTCTGCAGGTACGGCTTTTATTTTTCCTTAAACGAATACACAGTTCTCGTAGAGTTTGATTTTTGCATTAAGTAGTGGTTTTAACTATGATTTGTCACACACGATTCTATTATTTTGTCCGCGCTTTTCAAGGTTGACAAAGCGGACTTGATTCAGGGCCCCACCTTGGCGGAGCTGAACGCCAACGACGAGACCCTGCTGGAGGACCTTAGCTTCGACGACCTCATCCTTCCAGATGACTCGGCGCTCCTAGGCTCCATCACCGACTCAAACTCGCAGACAGCCTCCTTTCCCTCCTCGAATGGCCAGAACTTCCTCAAGGAAATGACGCAGCTCTCGTCTAGCATGCCGGCCAGCCAGAACCTGTTCGTCGGCATCCCCAGTCCTGGGAGCCAGCAGACACCGCTCGTATTGTCTCCTCGCTCGCCTGCCCGACCCGGCTCCTCGAATAGCAGCACCGGTAGGCACAGCACCCTCCACGAGCTGCTCATGCGACGCAACGAGCCCGATGTAAGTTTTCAATTTCATCTAATATAGGAAGAAAGCTCATAGAAATCAAATGCATTTTTTTTAATTTAACGTTAATTAAGTTTTTCTTATTTTCTGAGTCTGAAGGATGTTTCCAAAAATGATGGGTTTCCATTTATTTTCATACACATACAACCTTGAAACAGATATTTTACATTAGTTTGAAGCTCTTAAAGAGGATTGAGAGTTCTTTTTGAACAATAAAAGTAATTTTCAACATGCGAAAATTGGGAATTCATTCTGCTTTCCAAAAATAGTAAGTAGTTTTGGTCTCTTGTGTACTTTTTATATTAATACTGATTATTGCTCATTTTAAATATGTACATGCATAAATTAGTTAATTTTTAAATGATTAAACATGCGCCCCTTTTGATAATGTAGATTTGCTTGAAATTTTTAAACAATTTAATTACCATTTACCATAGAATAACTAATTTTTTTAACCAATGAATTTCTTTTCTTGAAGAGGGGTATGTTCAGCAAAAAAATGACTTTAAGGCATATTTAAGCATGAAATCTATGAATTTCTTTGCAGGTATATTGATATTCGATTTCAATTTATTCAATATAAAAATAACTCAATCAACTTCAAAATTTATTAACCAAGGCTTTTTTAACGTTCATTTACGGGTTGATTATTACTGGGACTGCACATCTAGATTTTTTAAGCTTTTTTTCTGGCACATCGGCACATGCTACAATAATTTAATTAACTTATTATGATCACAAATCATGGAATTTCAACTAATTTGCCAGAATATTTACATTTTTAATACCTCAAATTTTGTGACTTCAGACTTATTTGTTCTATATTGCAATCACAATTTAAATTTAAAATGGTATTACGAGTTGGATAAAATTATTTTCCCTGCAATACATTTCACCAGATTTTTTACTAGTGACGATAGTTCAGTGTTTTTTTACGTAAAAGTTTTTTCATTCTGGAAAATTGAATGATGATTATTTAGGTATTTTTTCAATCTAGAACAGACGCAGTTTTTAATAAAATTGAAAATTATGTCGGAAAAAATATTTTTGCATTAAAGTTGCAAGACTCTTGAAAATATTACATGAATTTGCCAACCATTAACATTAAAAGCTAAAAACTAAATTTTCCACGAAGCCATGCAACACATTTTTTTCTGAAATCAACTAATGGCAAAAAAAACAATTATTGAACAAGGAAAAATTAATTGCAAACTTACAGTCAAAATTTATTTGCTTTGAAATTGAATTATAATAATTGTAAAAACCTTTTTTCCCAAACTGTTGTCTATGGATTGAAAAATTGCCTAACCACCTATAACAAGGAATAAAGGAAATAAACCAAAAGACGCAGCCTGAATTATTTTGCTTAAAAACGTACCTTCTGATTTATTATTAAAGTGTTGCGTAAATTTTTCGCGTATGTTGTAGCATTCGAGTCAACTGAGTCCAGGCAGTTTCAATGTGCTTTCCTCGACTGCCGGACCCAGCACGTCGTCCATGTCGCGTCTGTCGTCGTCGGCGCCAACGCACCTGGGCTTCGACCAGATCTGGCAGCGCCGAGAGCCTAGGCAGCACCTCCTTTCGACGGGCTCGTTGGTTGAGGCCGGCTCCACCTCGTCCCTCTCAACTGGTGGCGTTCTCAGTCCAGCCTCGCACGAGCTCTCACACGACGAGGGATTTGACTCTGAGGACGACAGCGACCACTATGACGACTTTTCTTCTGACGGAGGTGACATAATTTTTCTTTTAAGTAAATAAACGTAGACAAGATTGTTGCCTTCCATTTGAACGAAGAATTTAAAATTTACAATTTAATTTAATCAATAAAATTAATGCAATTTTTTCAGACTCTAGTGATGGTGAGGGCGGCAGCTCTGGACGCGGAGGGCGGCCTAAGGGTTCAAAGAAGGAGCGCTATTTTTGGCAGTACAACGTGCAGGCCAAGGGTCCCAAGGGACAGCGGCTCGTGCTCAAGACCAAGCAGGAAGACCCGCACTACCTTAATGAGGTCACCGACCCCGTCTTCAGCCCCAGCTGCAGCGTCAGAGGCATCAAGCACAGGTACCAAACCCCCACCTATTGCGTAAAAAATATAAATTAAAAATAAATGGCGCACACACACTTACAATAAAATTATTCACGGTAGAAATACTAGCCTGTTGAATGAATTTAATTTTTTCAATGCATCACCGATTTATTTTTTATTTTTTGTGATTGCCTTTTTCATTTGCAGATTTGTAAGATGAGGATTTCCTTAAGCTGTTCTCTAGAGGAAATACATCGTTATAAAATATTAATTTTTCAGTGGCAAGGCGAGGAAAGGTGATGGCAACGACCTGACACCAAATCCAAAGAAACTGAACACAATTGGCAAGGAACTGGACAAGCTTGGCAGGATCATCAACGACATGACGCCGGTTAGTGAGCTCCCTGTCACGGTCAGACCCAAGTCGAGGAAAGAAAAGAACAAGCTGGCCTCAAGGTACAATTATCATTTTTTTAATTCTTGTTTTTATATAAAAAATGCATTGTTATCAATATATTAAAATTAATATGACGTTGGTAAAAAATGTTAAACAATTGTGCTGTAGAATTTGTCCTTGAATTTAGACTCTGCGTTATTTTTTTGCAGGGCGTGCCGGTTGAAGAAGAAAGCACAGCACGAGGCAAACAAGATCAAGCTATTTGGCTTGGAGATAGAACACAGTAAGTGTGCTAAAATGAAAATAGCTTATATTCAAAATTACCCTCAAGAGACCTATAACAATGAAGACTAGACCGTAGCTAAAATTTTAAAACATAAAATAGGAAAATTAGTCTCCAATGTAAAGATGCACGGCTTGTAATGAAATAGCACTATAAATTTAGGCAAAAAAGCAAATATTGTTTTAAATTATTCTTAACTGGTAGAGCAAAATTGGAAACATTTCTCGTTAAATCTAATGATTTATTTTACCTCTTTGATTAATAAATAGAGAGACAGTTTGTGTATTAGTGGGAAATAAGCGTGCTTTGACTCAACGATCACTATATTTGTTTTACAGAACGCTTAATAGCCGCCATTCAGCAAGTAAAAAGCATGGTGGTCACCAGCTATGGCAACGATTCCGCTGAGGCCCGAGAGGAGATCGCCAGGAATGTCGAGAAAACAAGGAGAATGGCACAGAGTAATATTTTATGCCTACCATTTTTTTTTATTTCCACAAAAGAATTGTATTTCAAAGTTGAAATAATATATCAACTTCTTGATTCAAATTCAAAATCTAAGAAATACATACGAAGATTTCAGAGAACGTTCAAAAATTACAAAAAAAAAAATGTAAGTCCAACCATACCATTTTTGATCGCTTATTTAAACCTGGGAATCTTAACGTATCACGGGAATTTAAATCGATTGCTGGGGGGCATAATTAGGCTAGGCAGCCGAATAAAACGGCCAAAACTTGTGTTTGTAAGTCTGCGGAAACGTTACTGAAAATATTTTGGCTGTTTTTGATTAGTACCCAGTAAAATGTTCCACAACAACGCAGAGAACAGAGAAGCGAGCGGTTCTCTATTAGTTTGCCAGTATTCTTTTTTCTAGGTTCAAACCAAAAACCGCCAAAATCACAGTTTTAACATTCCCCCAGATTTGTAGCACGTCATGTCAAAATTTTGATCAAGTGATAAGGCTGCCAAACCTATTTGGACCCTCGGAGATCGATTGGCACTGTCAAAAATTAAATTCCTTTGCCCGTTTTACTAGCTCAATCCAATAATTCTGGGGTCAAACAAGAACATATTACAAAAAAAAACTTGCATCACAATGAAATGTCTGTCGGAGTTTTTGATATTCATGTGCCAAACTTCTGAATTGCCCACTATTAGCAGGGGTGCACATCGCCGGAAACACAACCGACTACGTGAACACGATCCTGGACAAGGTGAAGGCCGGTGTTCCTGGGGGCGGACTGGAGGAGATGTGAGACGAGGCCAAGCCTCCCTCGAGGAGGCGGGCGCAGTCGCTGAAAATCGTGCCCGAGTGAGGAGGCTGAGTCTAGTCCCTTTTCGTCAGCGTCTGGGTCGGAGTCGCAACCTTTTTTATCATGGCGGAGAGCAAGCTTTTAATTGTCGACAGATGTAACCAACCGCGCACTTTATCCAGCTTGTATGATAATTCTTGTAACCGTAACTCTCTCTCTCTATCTCTCGTCTATCGTAATTATATTATCTCGCTCGTATTCAACAACTTTCGCTGTTCTATTCCGCTCGCGCCACGAGGAGATATTATGTGGTGGTGCAGGTGGTGGAAGGTACGAACAAATTACCAAAATTCAATCTGTCAACAGTTTTTTGCGAAATCTGCCCACAACAATTTGTGATATTGGCTCAAAATAGGAGAGTACACAGTTAAGGAGAAATAATATTTATTTTTGTCTGAGATTCAATTTTTTAAAGTTAGCCAGAGTAGGCTTAGTGGTAAGCGTAACGACATACACACACACACACACTCGCGCGCGCATCATATATAATTATATATTATTAAAACCAACTATTTGTAAACGATAAAAAATAGACGTAGTAGCTGCAGTACATGTGATATGAATCTAGCAACGTAAGTGAATCCTCGTTCGGCCGGCCAGGGCCCGGACGTCGTTTTTGTTTCACACCAACTACGCTAACGTGTTACTCACGCCAAACTAAAGCGTACATAATTATTTACCTCTGCTCTGAGATCGAGCAGCGAAAAATTCTTTATTGACCGATGCTGCACGCTGAAAAGACCGTTCCGCGGCTACATAATTCAAGGACCTGAATGTCAAAAATTAATTTGGTATGATAAGGTTAAAAATCGGGTAATTGAAGTGCCGTTCGAATATTTGGAATCCGCGTTAGCCGTCTAACGCTGGTCAACGAGAAATGTCCATATTTCTATGCCACCTTGAGCAGTGTTGACGCCTCAACGTAATGACTTCTCATCTATTCCAGTGGTCCTTTGATCACGCGTCAGCAGATTCCAAAAATTCCAACGGTCCTCTGATTTCTAGAACAATTTGCTGTACATTTTGATTTTAATTTGTTAAGACGTATGTCCTTCAAATCCCCTTCCGCCAAACGAACCACACTTGGCCCCCCTTCCGCTTTCGGAATCGTGACTCTGGCGCCCCCAGCAGTACTGCTGTTCTTCCGACCGCCAGAGGTTGGAGTGTGGACTTTTTGGCGTGCTGGTCGAAAGATATGTAATTTTGTAGTTGATTAAGTGCTAGCGTGTAAGTCCGTTATTTCGACGAGATATTTTTTTACGCGAGATCACTCAATAGATTCGTTCCGAGCAGCCACCCTCTATGTGTTTTTACTTCTATTTTGGTAGATACGTATTTTTTTGTGCCCCCCATTCGTAGGTTCCGTGTAAGCTAGTCCGTTGTAAAGTTTGTTTGGTTATTTGCGGGTATCGATACGAACAAGCCGATTGTTTTATACATATTTCTATCTATATATATTCCCGAATTGCCATAACCTCATCATCCTTTTATTTATTCTCAGCTCATTCGCTTTCGTTTCGGTTTAGTTTTTCAGCGGTGGAGGATCTTTGACCCAGAGAGAGTAGGTGTAGTTTCGAAAGAAGGTGTTGTTTTTCCTCGCACAGACATAGTGGAATCAATTAAAATGCATTTCAGCGCGTAGACATAATATAACAAGTATTGTGCATTTTCCTCCTCTTCTCAACTCTTTATCTTAACTATTTACCGCGAAAATATAAAAGAAACGAATAACCGAGTACAAATAATTACGGAGCTCTCCTCAAAATGCATTTTAATCCAGCCACTTTTCTCGAAAGCAACACAACTTCCTTCCTTTTATTGTTCGCTGAAGTTTTCCCTCCTCTCTTTTTATTTTGATTGATTGTTACCTCACGATTCGTAAAGCAAACGAAAGAAAGAAGCCTTGAAGATAAAGATAAAGTCTAATTGCTAACTAGCTTTAGTGAATTATAATTATTATGTACGCGTTTAGGTTTACATTTTCCGCTCGAGACATGGCTGCTTTAACTGTAGAGATTAAGCTAATCGTACTGTTAAGTGTATCAAAAAAGATGATCGCACTTCTTGGATTTGGACCCGATATATTTGGATCATTTGTCTCGGTTGTTTTGTTTTTCATTGCGACCGCTTCACTCACTCTGAAAGTGAGTCGTTTCGTCAATGGACAATATTGTGATCATTTCGAGCGCCATGCTGGCCGCCTTTTTCCTATCGGGACAAAGCTCGGTTGCTGCGTGTTGAATTGCAAACTAGGAAACGCTACTTTCTATTTTGTATGAAATTTGCAAACCGATTCAGTTCCACATGTTTCTCTTTTTGGTATGTTAAACGAGAGCCGAATAAAATACAATACATGTTGAGCATGGCCAAAACTACCACTGTTTTATTCGTCTTTTCAAATTAACACATCTATGGAAGTTCTAGTTACACTAAAAATTATTTTGCTGTAAAATTTCAAGAAATTTAAGAATACAAGGACCTTGTTTCTAGAAATGATTTTGGGGAGACAATAATTCTTGAGCTATTGAAATGGATACAGTTATTTAATATAATACGATTAAATCTAGATATGGTCAAACCAGCTACTAAGACCTGCAATGAGTTGCAATTGAATTTTTGCTTAATGGTTACACATATTTTAGTTCAACAAGAGTTCCTATACAGACTACTGTACAGCCCATAATTGCTTTTCGTTGGTGAAATAAATCATTTATTATGATGATTCCCTATAAACGAACTTGAAGCGAACTAACTAAATGGAGATTCCAGTAGTTAGTTCGTTTTTTTAGATGAAGACAATTAAGTTTGAAATTTGACGCAAACAGTGCATTAAAAAGAAAGATAATGTGCTAAATCCACTCTCTGGTACATATTTAACACACAAAATTAAAGTTTATTCACAATTCTTCTTGATGCCTAAACTTCAAATATTGCAGCCGGTCATGGCGAGGAAAGGGTCAGTCAAGCCGCCTTCGACGTTCTTGTGTCGCAGTGCAGCAGCACCGCTAACGCTCGCAAGTGGCTCCTCTTCCTCTGCTTTGTCTTCTGGAAGAGCAGAAACTTGATATAATTTTGTAAAAAAATCAATATCTAGATTGAATATTAATTCAAAGTATGATAATTCTAAACAAAGGTTTTTTTAATGATCGAAGGACGCATTTTTCGTGCTTGTTTATTTCTTAAGTTGCGGTCTTTCCTCAACGGTGTAATGCGAGTTAATCTGTGATTGTCCTATTATTGCATTTTCCCTTTCTTGAACTGCATTAAATATAAATAACTTACCGCCAAAATGAAATTGTTATAGCGTCAGTTTTTTATTTAATTTATTTTTCGATGTATGAATGACTTACATTTTGTGTTAGATAATATATACATCTCTACTTCAAATAAAATTCACTTTTTCCTGAATTTTGCATTTAAGAATCATGAACCCATTACGGGTTTTTATTTTAGTTATATTACTGACCGTGGTGCTGGTAGAGTCCGACGTCGGCGGGCTTGAAGGCGTAGGCGGGCTCGTGGTGCGTGGCCAGGTCCATGCCGACGCATTCGTCTTGCTCAGAGGGCCGCAGCACACCGGCGTAGCGCAGCGAGCCGAAGATGACCGCCGTGATGGCCATTGACCAGGCGACGATGGCCAGTGCGCCGATGCAGTTGTAAGCGAGGAAGCGGCCCGCCTTCACGTTGTCCTGCAATGCTTCCTCGCGCAGCACCGAGCTCGCCAGCAGACCCCACAGCCCGCCGCCGAAGTGCACCGCAATTGCGTTCAGAGGGTCGTCCACTACACATTCAAAGAATTTGTCAGTGAAAATTAAAATTAAACTTGTCGTGTGACCAATTTTACAATTTACTTCATAAAGGAATGCAGTTATCGGTTTATTTGTGGTTCGCTTTAGATCCACGTCTTTAAAAAAAAAATCAAACTACTATCATTTCTTGAAAAGTTCAGATTTCACTAAACCTTAAATTTTTTAAATCCGCTCAGCGAGACGAATCGAATGATATGCAATTTTAATACTTATGCAAAAGATCGTGATTTTTCAAAAATTTGCCAACATCGCGTGCAGCATTGATTTTATTTTTTAAAATTGTTTTCTTAAAATCAAACTTTATTTAATTGGTTTCAAATAAATAAATTTGAGTTGATAAGCTTGCTCTATAGTAAGAGTCAATTTTTAAAATCTGGAATAAGAAATTACAATTCGGGAAACGTATATTATACCTTCAAGTTTTTCTAAAAGTCTGACGATTCCGCTGTAGATTATTCCACCACAGAGGGCAATCACCCAAGCAGCCCAAATATCAACCGCATCGCAGTTCGCACAAACAGAAACCTTTAAAGTTAAGAATATAAAATTACGGTGTGAAGCAAAAATACAATTTATTGTGTCAAAGATAGAAAAAACGAGCTTTTCTCATTTTTCCACAGCAAACTTAAAACACCACTTTAGTTACATTTTTCTTTATAATTTACCATCCCAAAGAGACCAACGTTGAGGGTGTGCAGGTAGCTCCAGTACTTGTCACCGCCAAGCAAGCCGAGCCTGGAGGCGAGAAGGCCGCCGATGACGCCGCCCGATCCGGACAACACCGTGTTTACAATAACTTTGGCCACGAGTTCGCCATCGCCTGGTTGCGAGATGTGCAGGAGCGAGGCACAGTTAAACGCCAGGAAGCCGACAAAGAGCACCATGCCGCCCATCGCTACCGCCTGTGGAACAAACAAAATTTAAATTTGTACTTTTAAATTGTGTATGATTGTATTTTGTTTCTTAAAGCAAATGACTACAAATTTATTAAAAAAAACTATAACACTCATCTGTCTTTTTCAACTAATCAAGGATATTCAATATTCACGAAAACTTTACTTCTTATGATTTTTTTATTTGATATTTAAGTAAATTCAGATATTTACCATTTCACCACCATTTACCAGCGATTTTTTTCATTATTATTTTGTACAAGAATTGCAAAAATCGAAGCAGTGCTCATGTTTTTTTTATAAAACAGTGATGAAGTCTTGCTCCATAAAATTAAATGAATATCTTTGCGAATTAAACAATGTATTCTCTCTTCTCACTATAATCCAAACCAAAATGACAAAACAATAAATATAAGAAATTCAAGAAATTAAAAAAATTGTAGTTGTGGATAATTACAAACAATTATGTTTATGAAAAATAAATCTATTCGATCAATTTGTTTCTTTTAATTTAAAAATCTATGCTCCGCTCATCCCGTGGGCTTTGAGCTAACCGAGCGGACAAAATAGGGCTCAAGTGGCCGCAGAGGAAATTGAGCCCAAATGTGGCCATTTTTTGCCTCCCTGCACCGAGGTCTTTGATTGAAACGCTAGACATTTGTCCCTAAAGCCGCTGGAAAGGTGCCGAGTCGGCTCCGGCGCGCCTCCCAGCCTGTTAAGCTATTATTTGAGCTTTAAATTTTTCGGGGATTTGAACGCTGGCTCTTACAGGTGTGCTGTGGCCATCAAACTCGGCATCCGCCTTCTTGGGGAAGCGGCCGCGCCTCGGGCCGATGAGTACACAGGCGACGACGGCGCAGCTGCCGCCGCACAAATGCACCACGCCGCTGCCCGCGAAGTCCTTGAAGCCCAACAAGCCCAGCCAGCCCTCTGGAGACCACGCCCAATGCGACACGACAGGGTAAGTCACCGCTGAAATTATTACCAATTTGGAATTGAGAACAAAATTATAGTAGAGGTTAAAACGCCTGCAGACCACGGAGTATGCAACCCGCTCGACCAAGAAACATTTTGAAGCTAAATAATAATGTTTTTAGTTAAACGTAAAAAGTAATTATTTCATATAAACGAATTTTCTGTAGATTGTGTTCCTCTTGAAAATATTTAAGTATTTTTAATGGAGGATAAATAAAAATTAATATATTTTACGGTTTAAAATTATTTCACTCCAACATGGAAAACCGAGTTAAAAATAAAATAACTAAATTATATAAAATCAAGATTTTTATTGTTATTGCTGTTTACCTGTGGTAAAGACGCTGTAGACGAGGTAGGCGATGAATGTGCACCTTTCGACGATGACACCCGAGATAATGGAGGAGGAGGTGATGGCGTAGGAAAACTGGAGGAACCAGTTGGCGAACTGCGCCTCCTGGCCCAGCTTGTGGCCCGCGATGTACGGGTACATGCCGAGGAAGGCCGAGCCGCGGCCGTACGCCAGAGTGTAGCCCACGATCCAGTAGCCAAATGCCCCAAGCACTAACGAAAATGTCTATAAAATTTGACACAATTGAGCGTATTTTTTATTTGTCTCACGCAAATCCAGCATGTTCTTCATCACGACGGAAGTCGCATTCTTCGACCGCACCGAGCCCACTTCCAGAAATCCGAATCCCGTGTGTAGAACTAGTAATACATTTATTTTTTTAGTAACTGAACCATAAAATTTCATATTTTTCCGCTTTTTGTTTTATAAGTAAATCAATAGGTAAAGTAAAAACTCAAATATGGAAGGCAAAAATCAGATATTTATGATTAATACCATTTCCGTGATAATTAACAAAGCCAAAGAACAACTCGACGGATTTGTCGGATTTAATTTTTGTGTTTCATAGAATCTAAAAGTATTTTATAAATTTTATTTAAACTTATTTTGATTTTACTCACTAATGACAACGATAGCCATGATGGAGGTAAAGAACTTGTCCACCTGGGTGCCCATGTCGTTGAGTCTTGAGCGCAAAAGCGCCGACTCATTCATCAGATGAAAGACAGTCGAGTTAAAAGCGAACTCCTCGTCCATTTTTTGTTCCACTGACAGTGAGGGATCAGGCCGAACTTGGCATTATATATAGCGGATTCGCGGCATTGAAAAACCTTTTAGGCGATGGGATAAGAGCGCCAAAATGCTTTTTATCTGTGCGTTATCTAGGCAGATGGATATATAGTATTCCAAAACTGCAAAATTAACTTTTGTAGCACTTTTGACCGAAATTGCAATACATTTCTTGCTGTGAAACAGCCTTGACGCGCGTGCTTTTCAATTAGGTCCTATCCGATTGGAAAAGGTGACTTTGAGATATTTTCTTAAAAAATCGGGAATATATGCGTTTAGACGATTTCGGAACAGCTGATTTTTTGGTCTCTCTGAAACTCTTTTTTTGGTAAATAAAATTTAAAAAAGTAATAATTTGCATTTAGCAAAGTGGTCTTTATAACTACAACCTTTATTCTTTGCAGGTACTACACAATCCTTTCAAAGGAAAACATATAATTTGTAATTTCACTATTTAAATGAATATGGCCCTTGAAAGTACTCTCTTGAGCCTCAAGGTTCCGGTGTACTCAAAATGTCTTTTTTCTCAATAGAATCACACGTGGAGCCTTAAGATTAATCTGAAGTTCTGTCACGCCATGATGGGCATTTGTTGCGACTCTTGCCGGTTGAACGGAATGCGGCCACCGGTGGTGAAGTTGAAAATCTGCGGCGTCGTCGGCGTAAGGTTGCCACTCGTTTCGACTGCAATGACAAAAATTTATAAATTGTGCAAGGCTTTAAAACAAATAATAATTTTTGTAAAATCCCAAAAAAATTATTGAAAAAATAACCGAAGCCAAAGTCTTAAAATAATAATTTTTAGAGCTCTTTGTGTGTGTGTGTTAGGATCTTTGAAATTTTCATTCGCCTTTTCTAAATACAAAAGTTGACATTGCTTACTAAGCTTCTTGTACTCTCCGAGGTCGATGTCCTTGATGGTGTACTGGTAGGCCGGCTCGTTGTGTTTTGCGGCGTCCATGCCTATGATCTCCTCGTGCTCCGAGGAGCGAAGCAAGCCCATCATCTTGAGCGGGACGAAGATGATCAAGGCGCAGCCCATGGACCAGGCTGCGATGGCCAGCATTCCGATGATGTTGTAGCCGAGGTAGATGCCGGCCTGCGTGCCGTTAAGACCAGGCAGCGCGTCGTTCTTCAGCAGCGGACTCGCCAGAATTCCCCACAGACCGCCGCCGAAGTGCACTGGGATCACGTTGATCACGTCGTCCACTGAAAAAAATGAAATTAAAAAATTCATGCAATTTTTTCTGCTCAATTTTGATATATTTTTCATGTGGGATAGCCACAAAAAATTGTCAAAAAGAAAATTACTATTTATTTTTAGCTGATAGCAAAGTAACTTTGAAAATATATTATAAAAAAATTCTGCCAGTAATTCTGTGTTCCATAAATATCCTTGCAATTAAAATTGGAATTATATATATATATATATATATATATATATATATATATATATATATATATTAATTTAAACATGATTGTTTTATGTCGGTCACCTTTAAGTTTCCTGGTGAGGTGGTGTAAGCCCAGGTAGACGAAAGCGCCCAATGAGCCCAAGACTAAGGAAGCCCAAAGCTCAATGGAGTCTGCGCTTGCACAGCTAATCACCTAAATTATTAACTCGTTATACATATCATTCACAAAAGTGCACATTCAGCAGACAGGTAAAAGAGGAAATTGGTTTTGCGCAGTTTAGTCTAATTAAAAAATAATAAAAATCAACACCCTGCCGGCAGGCGTTTCAGATCAGTCATCAAAATTGTTCTAGAGAAAACTTCATAATAATTTAGGGGCGAATATATAATGAATTGAATGTATTAACATAAGTAAATTACTGATTGCTTTAAAAAATTGTCCCAATTTTCCAATCTCCATAAATTTTTTCTTGAAAAATTTCTCACCAGGCCCATGAGGCCCGCGTTGGCCGTGTGGTAAAAGCTCCAATAGCCGTGACCCTTAAAGGGTGTCGGGTTGAAGCCACCGGCCTTGCTGATGAAGAGGGTGGTGGTGGCACAGCCGCACGTGCTCAGCAGCGACACGATGATGATTTTGACGATCAGCTCGACGTCGCCTGGCTGAGAAATGTGCAGCACGGAGCCAGCATTGAACGCCAGGAACGTCGTGAACAGCAACATCGCTCCCAGCGCGCTGATCTGCCAGTCAATTGACACATTGTATTGGTTACAAATTGAGTCAATAAACAAATAAAATATACTTAACTTGTTTAAATAAAAAGACCAGCTGATTTTTTTATAAATATTTCAAATCTGTTTTTTTCTGTAAATTTGTTTAAATTAAATAATTTTAAACACAGCATAAAGCTTTAAAAAAATTATTGCATCCTTTCCTAGCCGTGAAGACACCATAAAAATTTTCAATGAAAAAATAGTGTAACTTTTAATGAATTTTTGAATAACAATTATTACTAGATAGCAAGATACTCCACGTTGTGAGAAAAAAAATAAATTAAAAAAGTTAGATCAGCAATGAGAAATTTGATGACTCTCTGTGACAGTTCTGACAGCAGGACTTGAACACAAAGCTAGGATATCAGTGTTGCATAAGCGTTCTTATCAGCAGTCGAAACTCCCCAGGGGGTGAAATGCGGAGATTCATGCAAAAAAATTATCTCGTCAACATGCACTTCAAACTCTGATATTTTTTTCTGATAGTTTAAGCATGTTTGTAAAACAATGGAGCGGAAAAAAGGTACTGGAAAGGTTTCGAGTTTGATGAAATAGCTGACAACTTGTCAGAACGTTTAGGATCGATGTGCGTGGTGCGAAGTCAGTTTCAAAGTGACAGAGTTTTACTTTGCGTAATCGAAGGCAGAAAAACACACACAAAAAAGCTCAACGTTAAAATCCGTAATTTTTAAATGAACTTTTTCTGTTTGGAAAATAAAATATCTAAATGGAAAACATTTTCTAACGTTTTCCAGACAGGGTAATATGATTTAAAAAAATGAAGACAGAGAGGAAGATAGTATGATTAAAATGGATCCAGCTGTTCTCTCTGCACGATTTTTAAAATTATTTCAATTCTATGGTCTTAAAATCTTGGAAAAATTATGATTCTATAAAGAGGTAAAATTTTTCTAATTAAAACCTTATAAATTTTGTGATCAGTCGCGAGTAATTTTTCCTTTATCACAACTCCATAAATTCCCTTGCTGATATAGAATTGGAATTTCAGCTTTATTTTGCAACAAATGTTTGCATGGTTTCTAACTTTAATTTATTTAGTGAATGAACGAGAACGAGGTGTTACCGGAGAGCTGTGTCCATTGAAGTTCTCATCTGAATCATTCTCATTCTTCTTATCCCACCGGTTGTAACGTGGCCCGAGCAGGATGGCAGCCACGATGGCGCAGCAACCACCGCACATGTGTACAACCGAGCTGCCGCAAAAGTCCTGGAAGCCCAACTGCTTCAGCCAGCCCTCCTCGGTCCAAGCCCAGTGGCACACGATTGGATACACAATACCTGTAAGCCACAAAATAAAAATTTATAAAATATTATTTATTTATTTTGTAGATTCACCAGATAATTTTCAAGTGTTTTTTTAGTAAAACCATGGGGAACTCATTTTATGGGAATTATTCAGATTGAATATTCTTGCTTGATAGTTCTTAAAAAATTAACATAGTAGTTACAATATGGGTCTGTGAAAAATCTCCATAAGCTATTTTAGATAGAAAGAAACTCACAAGAAATGAGTGAACTGTAGACAAGGTATCCGATGAAATGGCAACGTTCGGCGACGGCTCCGGACACGATGGTGGCCGGCGTGCTGGCATAGGAGAGCTCGAAGTACCATTTGGCGAACATCTTTTTCTCAGCAAGCTTGTATCCAGCCACATATGGATAAAGCCCAGCGAACGAGTTGCCTGTGCCGAACGCCAGCGTGAAGCCGAACAACCAGTACACGATGCCGCAAAGAACTGAAAAAATGTTCCAGAAATGGAAATTTTTCCTTCTCAATTGAAGCACGGTTTAAATAATTTTTTGGGAAAGAAAACAAAAATAATAAATTGAATAGTTTGTAACAATTTTTCATCACATTTTTTGGGCAAGAAATCCTGTAAATTTAATTTATCTCTTACATGAGTCCATCATGTTCTTCATCATGACATTTGTGGAATTTTTTGAGCGCACGGCGCCCACCTCGAGCAAACCAAATCCGATTTGCATCACTGCAAAAATAAATAAGTCTGTTTAAGCAGGATATTTGAAGTCAAATAAAACTCACAGCTGATGAATATGCCCATCGTATAAAGGTAGAATTCATCGAGGATAAAGTTGATTTGACTGATTTGTTGATTGATGGACTCAATGGCGGATTGGTTAAAACTGGAACTGGCCGATGCATTCACGTATTCCACTGCAAAAAGAAAAATTCCATATGATAGTGGTTTAATAAGGTAAAGAAAAGAAATCATTATAATTCTAGTCCTTACTTTTCAGTTTTGGAATAAACGCGTTTGGTTTGAGGCAGTTGTTGTCACTGCTGATCCTAGGAAGTTTTGAAGCAATTTATATAGTTTCCCCTCCAGTTGTCTTCTTGGGAAATTGGTCTCGCTTTTTTCCGAATTATCATATTTACTGCTTGCAGCTATTTTTGGACTCTTATGTGTCTCCACGGTGCGCGAGTGGTGCAAGGCAAACATGTCAATCAAAACGATTGCAATCTTGTCACTACAAGTTTTGCCGAAAAGTGCGGAGAACCTTGTATTTTTCTCGCTCTCTTGCTTTTGTTCGTTTTGATCAGAGGGTGTTCAAATCTTAAACAATTAAAATAAAAGGATAATGTGAAATTCTACAATTTTAAACCGGTCAGTCAAGTTGAAAAAATTATGTACTTATAAATGAAGCCAAATGCATCTGAAAAAACATTTTAGTAGGAATGAAAATTGCACTAAACCCATTAAATTAATAATTACTGGTTTGAAACCTTTGATCTCACTGTCTGTAATGGGGCCGAATTTTCCTCTCCGTGCAAACAAACAAACAAAACATCACATTGGCAGGTTAAATAATTCAATTGTTTTCTTTTACTGGCAAACCAATTATTACATTTGATTATCTTACATTGCAATAACGAGTCCATTCGGATTTTTGAGGATTGCGAAATCTTTCCAACTGGCTTCTTGATGGTTTGCACCTTTTTTGCACCGCGTGAATGAATTTCACGGTACGAATTTCTAGCATTTCAATAAAAAGCCCTGTTAACGGACTGGTCCTTTCATTGACTGGCTCCCTCCAACCATATAATTTATAATTCGTTCACGATTTTTTTTCGGAACAAGGAGTTTTTGCGAGATGTTTGCTACTAGTTGGTCGCCCATCTCAAAAGAGGTGAACCGATCAAAAAACGTATTGCTGTAAACCTGCTTATTCAGTCAATATTTTATATCGCAATTTTTATTCTAGTTGATTTCAGTAAATTGGCACTGAATTAAATAAAAAGATATTAATTGACTTATATATTGTTTCATATTTCTGTAGAGGAGCGTTTGTGATGCGATTTAGAGTTTAAATCTACGCGGACCGCATGAACCCGTTGTATCTTATGATTCAATCCCAAGAGATGATTGGGATTAAAAAATATTCTTTCACATCTTCGCAGACGCATGCGTGAACTCAGTCTGTTGAAGGTGCTTGAACCAGCTGGTGCTCAATTCCTTCAATTATATTGGTATAATATTATATCTCCAACACACTCTTGAATATAAGTAAATTGTTTAAAAATCTCGCTCTAACTAGGGGATGAATTTTGAGTTCCTTATTGCTTTCGTCTGTATTTTGTTCCATAAAAGGAGTGCACGCAGTGAGAAAAATTACTTTTTTGCTAATGAAATAATTATTTTTTTTATAAATTACTTACCTAATATGTATGTGATAAATGTTTAATTTTAATTGGAAATCGTTGAATGTTCAAACTAATTTAACGCATTCTCCGTATTCCTTCATTGATTTTTAATTAAAATCTGATCTTACGTGTGCATCAATATTTAAAATTGAATTTATTATGATATATAAACAATGATCACGAATCAACGCTTAAAGTGTAGCATGCGTAACGATTTATCTTTGCACATGCTCGTGTGGAAAAAGATAAGATTTGCTTAAAATAACCGGCAAGCGGGAACTTTTTTGTTTTTCAAAAATAATAGAATAAACAAGGTCACGCACATCTTGAAAAGTGACACTATCCTAGGCTCAACTTCAACGTTTCTGGCAATGCCTTCATCTGAGAAAAAACGTAGTTGTTAACTTGTTAAGGGCTGTGTGTTGATTATCTCCAACTCACATTACAATTACACCAAAGGATAAAATAATAAAATTAACCATGCATTCAACATAAAAAGAGAAATTTATTAAAATGTACGAAATAATCCTGACTTCTCTTTCTGCTTTTAGAAAATAATGAAATTAAAAGAAATTAATTTTTGGCTGTAAGAATAAAAAATGTTGATTTAATTTTGATGGAAACACCATTTTATACCTTTTTTTTAAATAAAAGTGGCTGTTGCAACAAATTGAAGCATTAATATCAAATATATGAGGTCGGGTTCTGGTAAAAAGAAAATGCGTGGCCTCTTTCCAGAACCGTTATGTTAATTTAATTAAATATAACATACTAGCCCGTTGGCTCGCATTATAATGGAATTTTTATGAGTGTCAAAGCAATGGGATGTCTCTATAGGTATTTGATCGTGTGTGTTTCTGGGATCTATTACTGCAGCTACCCAATGTCAGAGAGATGGCAAAAGGTGACTCGAAATGCGCACAAATAGCTCAACAGGTTTGGAGACGCCACTTGCTAGTTTTCGCACCTTTCCAGAGGCTTGAAAGGGACAAAAAAGTCTGGCGTTTCAGTAAAAAGACCTCGGTGCGGGGAGGCGAAAAAAAGCCACATTTTGGTCCCAAGCCCCTCTGCGGCCACTCGGACCTCATATTATCCGCTCGGCTCGTGGGACCCGGTGCGAGCTCAAGCCCACGGGAAGTGCTGAGCAGAAGGTTCAAAAAGGAACTAAATAAAAAAAATCATGTAATTTTCAGAGAAAATGCGTTGCATTGGAGCAGTTTTCTTGACGGTGGTGTGGATGTTGGCGTCCGGTGGCGAGGGTGGCCGCATACTCGCCGTCTTCCCCTTTCCGTCGCGAAGCCATGCCATCGTGCTGGAAGCGTTGGCCGCCGCGCTGGCCGCCCGAGGCCACGAGCTGGTGGTCGTGTCGTCCTTCCCCGACGCTGCCAAGCACAACTACACCGACGTCGACCTGATGCCAGACTTCGCCGGCTCCATCTTCACGCAGCACTCGTTCTCGCGATTCGAGATGAACGCTTTCCAGCAGGCCGTGACCGTTTGGAATAAGGGCCTCGGCATGACCGAGACCGTGGCCGGCTCCGAGGCCTTCCACCGCGTCCTCCAAGATGAGAGGGGCTTTGATTTGGTCATCGTTGAGCAGTTCCTCAATGAAGGTCTCTACGGGCTGGCACACCACTTTAAGGTTTGTCTCAAAATCATATAAATTTTTCCTGAATTTTCGAGTTAAGCATTAAGCTACAAAAATTGTTTTGAATATTAAAAATGATGAATGCAAAATATAAATTTTAAGAAACAATACATATATAAAAAATTACATTATGTAGCAGAAGTTTTTTGCGTTTAAATATTTTTATTTCATATTTAATTTTCAATTTATTTTTGTTTCCAGATGTTTTTTTAGAGGTAAATTTATCTAAAACAACATAGTTTTGATCCTGTTTATGAGCATGGGAAAATTAAACACCAGGAATATTACTCAAATGGCTAAAATGCTACATTTTTATTAAAAATGTTCAAAATTCGCTAGGGTACCAATTAATCTAAATTTTGGAAATTTTGCCTTTTATTTAAAAAAAAATTGAAACTACATTGTGTAGTCTAGAATTGAAAATCCTTCAAATGCGGTATTATTGGCAAGAAAATCGAGTGGGAAAAAAGTAAAAACAGTCCTAACACTGTTTGAAAATTGGAACAAAATATTTCACCTAAAATATCATTAATCTCAACCATAATTTTATATAATAAGTTTTTGTTTAAGTTAGAAAGGCAACCAATTGTTAACTCTACTTCAATAATAACAGTTAACTTATTTATTTGATTACTGTTTATTAGTAGATAAATTAAATCCCGTGTATCAGGCGCCGTTGGTGCTGCTCTGCTCGTTTGGCGGTTTCCACTGGCACAACTACGCGCTGGCCAACCCTACGCCGCTCTCGTACTACCCCAACCCTTTGCTCGAATACACGCACAAGATGACGTTCACCGAGAGGATGACCAACGTCGTGATGACCACCCTCTGGGACCTTGGACATTTCTACTATTACCTCCCCAGACACGACACCATTAGCAAAACGGTCTCTTTCAAATTTACCAAAATAGCGTTAAAATATTTTAATAAATTTTATAGGGGTTAGGGCTTAAATCTCCTGACGTGGAAAATTTAATTTAGCATCTTTCTATACCGTTTAGATTTTAATTGGCTAAAAATAGTAAAAACCCAACAAAATCTATCTAAAATAAATTGAAATTTTTTTATTATTTGGTAAATGTTTAGCCTTTTTTTTGAAAAAGTTTTCTTTTAAATTGTCTTCAGTTATTTGGGCCAGAGACGCCCCACGTTTTGGAGCTGGAGTCGCGTGCGGCGGTGGTGCTGGTGAACCAGCACTTCAGTCTCAACTACCCGCGGCCGCTGCTGCCGAACGTGGTCGAGGTGGGTGGCATGCACGTTTCTCGCAGTGAGGTCCGGCCGCTGCCCGACGAGCTGCGGCTTTTCCTGGACGGCGCCGAGCACGGCGTCGTCTACTTCTCCATGGGCAGCAACCTTCGCAGCGAGCAGATGGGCGAGGCCAGGGTCAAAGCGTTCGTCGACGCGTTTGCTCAGCTGAAGCAGAGGGTGCTATGGAAGTGGGAGGCCGACTCGCTGCCCGCTACCCTCACACATCCCCCCAACCTTAAATTGGCAAAGTGGTTGCCCCAGCAGCAGATCCTTGGTATGAAAGAATTAAACCATTAGGTTGGAAGAGATATGATACGGTCTGCAATTTGTAAATTGAATCGGTAGATTTTTTTTGCCACTTTGACATGATAAAAATGTCTTCTTACAGCCCATCCCAAGGTAGACGTTTTCATAACGCACGGCGGCCTGCTGAGCGCGCAGGAAGCGGCCCTGCACGGCGTCGTCCTGGTTGGCATTCCCATTTTTGGCGACCAGACGCTCAATATGAAGAAGGCACAGCACGGCGGCTTTGGTATTCTGCTCGACTTCAACAACGTCACCAAAGAGTCTGTGCTCTGGGCTCTCAACGAGGCCCTTTACAACCCAAGGTAATAAAAAAACGCCCAAAATCTTTGTAATTTTTGTAGGTAAAAAAATTTCAAAAAATATTTTAATTGTTTAACATGTAAAATATGAAAACAATCATGTCACTGTAGGTTAATTTATATTAATATATTAGTTCCTCTTGAATTGATGCTACACATGCCTAATTCACACTTTGCTTCAACTGCATGATGAGTGATAGTATGGTTAACTATAATTCAATTTAAATCCTTTCAACTCCTGACCATAAAATTTACTAAAATGACAAAAAATTAAGGCAATGCAAAAATAAAAAATAGTTTGAGATTATTAATTGTAATTCCAGATTGAAAGAAGCATCGAGAGCTAGGACAGCGCAGTACAGAGACCAGCCCGAGTCGCCTTTGGAGAGGGCTGTCTTTTGGGTCGAGTACGCCCTGAGACACAAGACCTCTGATCACCTGCGGTCGGCTGGCGCTGATCTCAACTGGCTCCAACTAGGACTGTGGGACGTCTACGCCGTTCTCCTTGCTCCACCCGTATTCCTCAGCTGGCTTTTCAGCAAAATTTGCTGCTCAAAATCTAAGAAAAAACCATCGACAAAGAAAACGCAATAAAATAATTTGACTACAATTTTTAATTGAGAGATATACACTTCCAAGGAATGGTGAAAATAAATACTAGAAATGCGTGCGAGAGAGACAAATATTCTTAAGCCTACGTCACGACCGCAGGGGAGGGGGCGGCCGCGGAGGCCGCAGGGGCGGGAACCGCACCCGGAGCTGACGTGTATGGGCAGCCAGCAAACTGGTCTGAAATCCGGCCGCCTTCGCGCAGACCGCTCAGAAAGGCTCCGTGCACCGTTGCCGGGTAATTGCGAATCGTGTGTTCGCCTGAAACACAAAAATCCTTTTGTTTTAATCATAATTATCTTAAACGGTGAGTAAATATATATATTTTTTATATAAAATCTTATAGCTTGTAGAAGGTTCCATAAGGGTCAGGGTAAACAATAATGGATATGATGACTTTCCAGTGGTTTTCCTGAAGTCCCTATTTTCACATTTTTTTGTGTTAGTAAAATTGTAAAATATACACTATTAATTTATTGGTACATAATATTAAAAAAATTCCACATACCAAAATCCTACAGAAGCGTACAAAAGGTAAATCTGAATTTCTTGCACTTCAACTCAATAAATCTTCATGACAAAAATATTTTTACAAGTGTGTCTGCAGGTGCAGCAGCATTTTACACCAAGAAGTGGGTGTTTTCATTTTTTTCTTTAGTTTTGTACTTACCAGCAAAGTACAATCTGGGCATGGGCGCCTGCTGTGATCCAGGATTCGGCGGCGGCGTTACAGGGGCGGCGAGGATGTCATAATCGTTGCCAGACGAACCAACGGCCACGAAAGAGTAAGAGCCCCTTGACCAAGGGTCGGCCCTCCACCTGGTTACAACCGTTTCTTTCGGCTGCAAATAATTCATTATAAAAATATTGAATTGATGTTGTTGTTCTAACTTAACCCGTTTGTGCGGGAGTCTATGGAATTTTGCCATAATAGATTTAGAATAGGAAAATCTTTCATAAAAAATTATTGTCGAAATATTTTTCAATTTTTCCTGCCAAATGAAAAATATATTTGTGATTAATTTAAAAAAACTACTACTGCGTTGAAGAATCATGATTTAAAAATGATTTTTCTGTCCTCAATTTTACCATAATAGGGTTCTTGCGCGGTAATAGACAAATAGCATAGTGCAAACACTGCGTAAAAAAATATCCTATTTTTGCAGCCCTGAATAAAACCTTTTAAAATACAAAAAGATGTTTTGAGGCGATGGGGAAGGAGATTGACATATTGACAGCTCACCTGTGGCACATTCGCATTGCCAAAGATGCCCTTGAGAACGGCGATGCATCGGCCGACGATGACGTCATCGCTGACGTTCTCCATGATTGCGGCTGCCTCGCCAGCTACCAGGGCAAGCAGCACAGGTGCCTTGTACAGGTTCCAGAAGAGGAAGAGCTCGCCCCTGCTGGCGGTCGTGCTGCCCACATGGCCAAATAGATTCGCGTTGTGGTCCCAGAACGCGCGTTCGAAGCACAACACCACCTGTCATCAAAAATGTGTTCAGAGCCGAAGGAGGGGAAGGGGTATACTAACCTTGTTCAGGTTGCCGAAGCCTAGGCGTTGGATAGCAGCCACCTTCCAGTCAGGCAGCGGCGGATGAAACTGGACCGTGTTCGGCAGGCCGGACGGCATCTGCTGCTGCTGTGTCGACTGCTTCAGCACGCCCAGCGGCAGCGTGCACAGCACCACGTCGGCTGTTCGGACATAATTAATACAGCTTGAAAAATTTTTATAAATCCAAGTAAACTTTTAAAACCAGGGTTCACAAATTATGCAATGCAATAAAATGCACTCCTGTTTTCTTAGCGCAAAAACTAAACAGCCCACATTTTCCAAGTTTTCTCCTATTTAAAGATCCTAAAATATCATGCCTTGAGATAAATAAGACAGAGAAAATGAAAAATTATTGGACGAATTTAAAACCAGATGGCAATGAAATTGATTTAAAAATTTATATTTCAGCAGTCATATTACGAAAAATTACGGAATCCCCATTTTTTCTGTAAAGCAGTGGGTTTTTGCGAATCCTGGCGAAGACAATAATTTGATTTGATCTTTAAAAACACGCAACCCCCGCTACAACAATGAGTTCAGCATCAGGTTTTGCGTCAATCATGTGATCAACCAAAATAAGGTTGGGAAATTCAGAAGGTTTACTATAGTATTTTTTACGTATTATTTATTTTTTTATGCTAAGTGAGAACAAATATATTATTCAGTTATACATATGACTCCAAGCCACACTGAAGACTCACTAAAACTGTTTTAAATCGCGATCGAAGCCCGAAAAAAACAATAAAACCATGAATGAAGGCATAAATTTTTCGGAACTTGATATTTTTCGACAAAAAATACATAGTTGTAATATGTTGTACTGTAGAGATTCGATTTTTCTTCATGGCTTTTTAAGCCTCAAATTAATTTGTCAATATTTTCCATGAATAATAAAAATTATTGTTTTAAAACAATTCCTACCTCTGTATGTGAATGCATTGCTTTGGTTCCTGGCATTGCTGGTGACGACCTCCACTCCAGAGCTGTTGTATCTGATCTGGCGCACGGCAGTGCTCAACTTGATGTCCAGGTTATCAGACAGCGCCACCGGCACGCATGAGTATCCGTTGCGGACTGTGAAATAACATGGTTGAATTAAAACTCTCAACTCATCAGAGTCTAAATACCAGTCAAGTGGCTGCCAGTGAATTCAAAGTCATCGTCCTGGTCCCAGTGCTTGAGGGACAGGTTGGACAGGGGTGTGGCGTTGGCGAATTCAAGGTTGGCAAAGTGCCAGTCCAGGATTTGCCTGTCCCGCGAAGACAGGTAGACGTCGCTCGGCGGCGATGCCTCCAGCTCCTGCAGCTTCTCCTCAATCTCCTTTTGCTGTTCGAGCAGCTGGTCCCACTCCTTCTCAAAAGAGAGTGAAATGTTCAAGAATCAACGAGATTGAATTCACAAATCTGCACTAACACGACACTCGTTGTTTAATTCGCGCTGTTTTGAACGCAGAACAAATTCCTGTGTGATGTCTCGGTTCTTATTTTCGCCTAGCGTCTTTTGCTGCTTTGTCAGCTCGGCAATTTTTTCCTTGGTGGTCATCATCTTAAAATAGAATTAGAGAATTTTATGTAGTAGGATAATAACAAAAGAGTTAAATCACTTCGTAGAGGGCTGTTAAATTTAGACAGAATCTTTGGGAAATAGTCGAATTTTATTAGGCTGTGATCAACTACTCGTTATAACGTTTCCTTGGGATTTATATTGGAGGAAAGTTTAATAGAAAAAATTAAGTTTTTATTAAAAAAAAACAGACTGTCTTTTCTACCTTTTTTAAAATCAGGCTTTAATTAATTTTTTGATCTGATTACCCTCTGTTGATTGGCCCGGAGCTTCTCCTGCAGTGCGATCACGGCCTTCAGGTGCGACACCTGCTTCTCCTTGACGTTTTTCTCCTGCAGCCTGATAAATAACGCAAGTTCACAGTTTATTGAAGCAAATAAATCAAAATGACTCACTTGATGACCCACTCGAGCGCCTGTCCGAGGGACACGGGCTTGCCGCCCGTGTAGTTGAAGTCGAGCTGGTGCGAGAGGTAGCTGGTGGCCTCAAGCAACCGGTTAAACTCGCGCTCGACCATTTCGTCCTTGTCCTTGGGAACCTGAACACCGCCCGCCTTCAGTCACAGAGCAGGCAACACAGCGCAGGGCAAGCAGGCAAGCAGTGACGCGCACGCACACACACACAGTTAGTTAAGGTGCAATATGACAGTGTCAGCATTGACTGGCTGGCAACGTCCCGAATGTCACCAGATTTGACAAAATGTTTCATAAAAATTCCTGGATTTATCGGAACGCTGCAAGAGTTGCCAACCAATTTAGAGATAGAAGAAAGTGGCTGCTGCTTCAGAAAGCACAACGAAAGCGGCGTGTAATTTTTCTGTTTTCGTTTCTGTACAAGTAACGTGTTGACGCCAAAATAATTCGTGGCTCATAAAATAAGTCAAGAAATATTACCACTAAATACTCCATGAAAACCTACTCGTGTTTTCGCCAAATAGTGATATTTCGTTCTGTTTGAAATAAACTTTGTTCTCACCGTGTTGCCGTTGGATTCGTATAGCGGGCATTTCTGCCTTATCTTGTGCAGCTCCATGGAAATCTGCTTAGAAAGCACGGTGACCGGGTTGCCACCTAGGCCGGTGACCACCATGGCACCCAGGTCAGCGATGTAGTTGCCCTTGCGGAAGGTGGCAATGCGGCCGCCAACACGATCCTATAAAATCACGAAAAATGGGGAGATGGTTAAATTTCTTTTGTCATGCATTGATTAAAAAAAGTAGTTTTTTCCCAATGATATTAAAAATTGGTAGAAAATTGTAAATAAATTAAAATCATGCAAATATTATTTGCATTATTGTTTAGCAACAGTATTGTTTGTGTAGACAATTTTGATCTAGACGCTAATCAATATAATAAATTAAAAATTTACAAAAATAAGTCATTAAACTTACTCTTGCTTCAAGGACAATGACCTCCATTCCAAACTGCTGCATCTGCTGTGCAGCAGCCAATCCTGCAATGCCTGCGCCGATCACAATGGCTTTGCCATACTTCTTCGTTGGCAAAGGCTGCGAGCAGAACTGAATTGTCTAATTGGGCTGAATAATGTTCAGGTACTTACCTTTATGCGTTTGAAAATGCCGAAGTTGATGAAACCATGTCTTTCAAGGAAAGAGTGAATTCTGAGGACGAACGCAGGGTCCGTGTTGTAAGGACTTTCGATTTGCCCCACTGACGAGTCAGCCACCAGCTGCTGCTTCGGATTCTGCAGCCACAATTGCAACTGCAGCAAAAAATCGTTGTTCAAATATCATCCCCAATAAAAAAATGAATAAACATAAATTCTCAAGTATTGTGTAAAAAATCAAAATAATATCTTAAGTGTTGCACTTCTGAAACTGGTATCAACTTACGAATTATTTTTTCTAAGCTTATTTGCTCACTATAAGAAATGTTTTAAATTTAATAATCAGCTTAAGACGGATTCCAATTTTATTTTAGGTAGTCATTTTTGACACAATTTGCAAGTATTTTGACCTTTCACATTTTTCCAGAAAACTGAAATTTTCGTCTTTCTTATGAACGGTCTAACTTTTTCAGAATAATGTTTTTATTAGTTGATTTGAGTAGAGCCATTAACTCAATTTTCAATTTAAAATTAGAATGATATTATTAGGTTGCTTTTTTTGTATTATTATTTTATCATGAAATAGGGCACTACTATGACGCTGAATATCGTCAGAGAAATAAATAAGTTTAGAGCAACGAGAATGAAGTCCGTTTCTATCATAAAACAAACAACCTCGAGCGTCAACATTTTAAATAATATTATGTTGGTTAGCACTCAATGTTGTGACATTGTCATTGCTGTGTTGATGCATCAACATATTAAATGTTTAAGTATATAGACCTGATTTCAGCAATGGAACCAAATATTTGACCGATTTAAACGTTATTACGACGAATTGGTCAGTTGCAAGCTGCAGTGGCTGTGGCCAAGCTGTGCCAGTTGCCGGCCAAAAATAAAGAAAAGTGACGGATTAAAAATTGGCCTCTATAGACCTCCCGTCCGTTCAGCGTTATCAAACCTAAAATATCACTTTTAAAAATTTGCCAGCCACACCAGCCGCCGGCAAAAATGCTCATATACTGGCTCAAAATTCAGCTGCAACCGGATAAGCCAGTTGTTGCCTAATAATACGTGGATGAGACCTTTAGAATTTACGCGTTTTTGGTAGTTTAAAACAGTTCTAAACGGTTTGAGTTTGGTTTAAATCTCAAATGGCTTGAAATTGCATGATTCAATTTCATTTGATGGTCCCGAAACGATTTAGCTAAAAAAATTCAACCGTCCAAATTTCACAGCACTGCTACGTCTCAAATTAGCCACCACGCCATAGTCTGATTAGTCAGAATTTAAATACAAAACAAGCGTAAGAAAAAGAAACCCAAGAAAACAAACTATACTAACAAGTCTGTTGCGGATGTGGAGGAAGGTCTTGAGCGTCTGCGGCGGACCCTGTGAAATGTCCGGGAAGCTGGTGGCCTCGGTGGACGTAAGCTTGTCAAAGGGCAAGCGGCTCTGAAAGGCGGCGCCGTCGAGGCCCTTGAGGTCGTCCAGCTCGTTCTCCGGCTGATCGGTCTGCTGCTGTTCCTCCTTGGGCTGCTGCTCGTCCTTTACCTCCAGCTTAGCTTGCTCCTGCACCCTAACCGAAGACCCGCTCGAGTTGGGGCCGTCAGCCGAATTGCTCTCCTTATTACCGCCCTTGTCGCTGCAATATCGCTCATTACGGCGCTCAGCTGCATTCTTTTCACCTTGCTGGTACCTGCTGCCGATGCCTGTCGGCAGAAGGGTTGGCTTCCGATCGCTCCGCGTCTTCTCCATCACGATCGTGGGAGAATCGCCGTCCTCGTCCTCGCCGGCGTTGTCAGTCTCCAACTGTTATTACAACAAATTCGTGGCTCTAAGACTACATACTTGTTTTTAGAAGCGACTCGGTCCTTACCCTGATCTTCTTTCTGCGGCTCATGCCTCGATTTTTTGGTTTGTTAATTTATGGGGAGAATGCGCACGGCAACAAGAGTTATGCTGTTTCCCCGTTCTCGTGTTTGTTTTCTCGCGTTTGGTCCTCACTACTTGCTTCCCTTCCCTTGGTTCAGAAAACGCCCGCAGTGCAGTAGCAGCGCATGCGCGCAATCCTTGACGTGCCGACTTATGCAATCGGCATGTCGCTTGTGCTGAACGGATTGCATACTTTGCGCTCAGCAGGCGTTGTATACACCACAGGCATTTAAAATATTTTGGGCGTAATTTGCGTAATTAAAAGTGTCACTAGTGTCACTTCAAACTTATAATTTTAAAATCAAATTATGATCAAATTTAAAAAAACAAAGTTAGTTGATATTGCTTAAAAATTTCCAAATTTCCCCACATTCCCGAATATTCTTCGCGCGTTTTTTGTGGCGCTGCATTTCGAGAACTAACATCTAAATTATACGGGGAAAAAGAGGGAGGGGTTAGCCTTTTTGCCGGCTCACCATTTAATACATGATATTATTCCTTCTTATTCTCTCTTATATTTCACCGCGCGAGTCGACGACCTGTGTTTCTGTCAGGCAGAATACATTTGACACCTGCAACATGGGAATCGATGCCCTGAGTAAAAATGACCCTTCTTCCTTCGCCAATACCGGTTAGTTGCTTAAAAAAGTCATTAATACGACTTGCATGAAAATTGGAAGAGTCAACATTAAAATATTTTTAATTTTGTTTTGACAGAGGATGTGGTTGTCCGGCACGCCCATGTATCCTGGCTGGTTGACTTCAAAAAGCAGACCCTGGCAGGTTCGGTCACCCTGACCCTAGAGAAGGTCAATGACCTTGCTGACAAAGTGGTAAGGGTTTTTTACTATTTTTACACATGACTTGTGCTGCGTTATCATTAGGCAAACACTTGAGATTGATAATAACCATTATAATTGGATTCCTCTTCTGATTAAATAGGTTCTTGACACGAAGGATCTTACTATCAAAAAGGTCTACCTGAGTGGGAACCCCTTGGACTTTGTTAAAGGACCCACAGTTGCTACATTTGGCGAAAGTTTGACTGTCAAACTTCCTGCAAGTACAGCAAAGTGAGATTTGTATGCTTAATTATGACCAGAATTTGAAAAAAAATCTTTCAACGAGTAGGCATATAGCATATTTTAAATTAATATTTTAAAAGCACTATTTTTATAATATAATATATTTGAGATTCCTGATATTCTGGAGCTTGAAAATTTTGTGTATTTCCAGGAAATTTGATTTAGTTATTGAGTATGAGACTTCTTCAAAAGCGTACGCCCTGCAGTGGCTCAGCCCTGAGCAAACCTCAGGAAAAACGCACCCCTACATGTTCAGCCAGTGTCAGGTATGGAACTATTTTGCGGTGCTTTGGTCCTATAAGTGACTCAAAATATTTTCAAGCGAAAAAAAAATAAGTTAACGCAGTATATTTTAGTCGATCCACTGCAGAACGATTTTGCCGTGCCAAGATACGCCTTTTGTCAAATTCACCTACACGGCAGAAGTGGATGCGGACGCTGACATGACTGTCCTGTTGAGTGCAGTTAGCAGTGGTGATCCTCAGGTTATTCCTGGGACCTCCCTGGTTAGTCAAATAATTAAAAATGTCTCGTAGGTAAACAAGAAATTAATATTTTCAGAGAAGGCACAAATACGAGCAAAAAGTGACCATTCCATCGTACCTTCTTGCAATTGTGGTGGCCAAACTCGCGCACAGGACCATCAGCCCGAGAATCAACGTTTGGTGCGAAGAGGAGAATGTTGATGCCGCCACCTGGGAATTTAGTCAGGTCTCAATCCTTTCTTTAAAAGAATTAAGGAAAATTTAAAAAGCAGTTAGTAATAAATACAAATAATTAAATTGTTGCACAATTCAGCCAATTTAAATCACAATCACTTGTTCTAGAAAACTAATTATTAATCAAACGTTAATATTGGACACTAAACTCGCGTGTGTTCGTTAAGGCTGAGGAGCAGTTGAGTTTTGCTGAGGAAATTTGCGGCACGTATGAATGGGGTCGCTATGACCTGCTCATTCTACCCCCAAGCTTTGGCTATGGAGGAATGGAAAATCCGTGCGTCACCTTCGTAACGCCAACTTGCGTCGTGGGAGACCGCACGCAGGCCGACGTCATTGCGCATGAGATCTCTCACTCCTGGACAGGAAATTCAGTTGGAATCAAAACGTTCGAGCACTTCTGGCTCAACGAGGGCTGGACTATGTTTGTGCAAAGAAAGATAGAGGCTAAGCTCTTCGGCGAGAAGCACAGACACTTATCTGCTATTTTGGGACTCAACGAATTGAGAAACACGGTAAGCTGAGGATTTTTTCAGATTTTTAAATGATATAGAATGTGTTCAAAAGGTGAAAGACAGCAAACACCCAGAAATCGAGACTACCTTGGTGAAAGACTTGATCGGCATCGACCCTGAGGACGTTTTCAACACTGTGCCTTACGAAAAGGGCCACACTCTCCTCTTCTACTTGGAAACTCTTCTTGGAGGAAACGGTAGATTTTAATTCTTTCTTACAATCTGTGAAGTTATTGTATTTAATTGTAGACGCGTTCGACCCATTTGTCAAGGCTTATTGCCAACACTTCAAGGGCCAACCGATCGACACTGATATGTTCAAATCCTTCCTGTATGAGTTCTTCGCGAGCAAGAAGGCTGTCTTGGACTCTGTTGACTGGCAAGCGTGGTTTTTCGGTATCGGAATGCCGCCAGTGATCCCTGAGTAAGATTTCTTCATTAATATTTGTTCTGATTTAATTTTTCCTCTTTTCATCACTGTTTTCTTAAAGTTTCAACTCTCTCCAATCAACAAACCAATCCGATTTATTTTACTTTGAACACTATTCCAAACGTGGATAAAGTATTACGTAGCAATCTATTCATCTCCACAAGGAGAGTCCGCATAGCAAATTTCATCACAAATGAATACAAATTAACCCTTTTGTATAAATATAACAATGCAACTAGAAAGGCGAATTTGGATTCAATTCAATTCAATTTGAATAATTTGAATTGAATTGAATTTTCTTTTAATGTCATGAAAGTCAACCCGTTTTTGCTACACAGACCAATTTTGGCTTAATAGGTATGACACGACCTTATCGGAGGAGTGCACCAAGCTGGCAGACAGGTGGCTAAACTGTCCTGAAGAGGAGGTGGATTCGCTGTCCTCTGGCCCAAGCTTCAAAGACCTGTCACCACTTCAGCAAAGGGAGTTCCTTGACCAGCTGGGCCTCCGCGAGCAGGTGATTTCAGTAAACAAGCTGCGCAAGCTGGACGAGTGGTACAACCTGAAAAGCGTGCGCAACACCGAGGTCAAGTTCCGCTGGCTGCGACTTTGCATCAGGGCCAAGTGGGAAGACAAGATTGGCGAGGCCATCGACTTCGCCACCATCCAGGGCAGGATGAAATTTGTCAGACCCCTCTACAGGTAAAATATTAATAGTTCTTATTTATTGTGGTGTTCTGATTTTGTGTGTTCAGGTCCATGTACGCGTGGCCAGCCGCCAGGGACAGGGCTGTGGAGGCGTTCAAGAAGCACCGAGATGAATACATGTACATCACTGCGAGACAGGTGGCACTTGACCTTCATCTAGACCCGTAAAAAATAAGTGATTTCTACGTTTTCTACTTAATAAATGCGGATGATTGGATTCAATTTAATCATAGGTTTTTTAATTGAGTAAAAGTATTTTGCACCCAGTATAAACCGGAAATAAGTTATTTCACCTCAGTGCTGTTTTTAAAAACACTATCAAGGTGTTTGTGGCATTGCGACATTATGTCAGTAGTCCATTTGGATGGTTAATATTTGCAGTTTTTTATTACACAGCTATAAAACTCCACAAAAGGGGTGAAATTTTTTTCTTCTGATTGACATATATTATGAAATTTATTAATAAACGCTATCTATAAAATAAAGGGATTTGACGACGTAGAGCCACTTTTAAGGAGAAAATGCAGAAATCGACATAGTGTTATTTCATTAATAGTGCGCTCGTGAATTTCCCAAATTAATCACAATTTTTAATTTGACCTAATTTCCATGCTGGGGAATGAAAATATTTATTTTTCCAATGCAAGGCATGTGTGATTTTTGATAGCGAAAACTGCAAATTTGGAGCAGTGTTGATTATATCGATGTTGATAACTGCTGCATCAACACATATAAAAGTACCTCGCCCTCTTTGCTTTTCACCATTCAAGTCGACGAGTTAGAAGGAATACGTATTCCAAACCTGCAAAATGGGCATCGACGCGCTCAGCAAAAACGATCCTTCATCTTTTGCCAATACTGGTCAGTCGCAAAAAAATTATTTCTCGATTAAAGTCTAAAATTTTTAATATCTTCGCTTCTGACAGAGGATGTAGTTGTCCGACATGCTCATATTGCCTGGCTGGTCGACTTCAAGAAGCAGACCCTCGCTGGCTCGGTCACCCTGACCCTGGAGAAGGTCAACGAGCTCGCAGACAAAGTGGTCAGTTCATGTGGGTTTTCTCACGCAATCGCATGCAGTGAATCTCGTCGCCTTATCAATGTTTAAACATGACTGATAAAAATTTAATACACAGGTGCTCGACACAAAGGATCTTAATGTAAAAAAGGCTTCTCTGAACGGGAACCGCGTGGACTTCTTCAAAGGACCCTCGGTTGCCACATTTGGTGAAAACTTGACGATCAAACTCCCTCCTAACACTCCAAAGTAAAGCATCACTTACACAAAATCTTATATAGAAGTGAAATTTAAAAATAAATTTTGCAGAGTAGTATATATAAACCGATTTACATTTCATTCGTGTTTAAAAAGTTTACTATTCATTTCAGGATATTTGATTTGGTCATTGATTATGAGACTTCTTCCAACGCGAGCGCTTTGCAGTGGCTCAGGCCTGAGCAGACCGCCGGCAAAACGCACCCCTACTTGTTTAGTCAGTGCTCGGTATGATCTTTAAAAGACAAAATACACAAAATACTCAAATTATATTTTGTCCGCAGCAAAACTGAAACCCTGCAGTGCTAATTTTAATTTTAAATGTTTTGTGTGTCTCATATTATATTACTCTTTTCCCTTTGCAGTCAATCCACTGCAGGACAATTTTGCCCTGTCAGGACACACCATTCGTCAAATTCACGTATTCCGCTGAGGTGGATGCAGACGCTGACATGACCGTCCTGCTAAGTGCGATCAGCAGCGGTACTCCTCAGGTCTTACCCGGTACTTCCCTGGTGAGTTCAATAAACTAAATATCCTGTTTCAATTATTGGAGAAATTAAAATAAAATTTTTGCAGAAGCGGCACAGGTACCAGCAAAAAGTGACCATTCCATCGTACTTGCTTGCAATTGTAGTTGCCAAACTGGCGCACAGGACCATCAGCCCGAGAGTTAACGTCTGGTGCGAAGAGGAGAACGTCGATGCCGCCACCTGGGAATTTAATCAGGTTAAAAACTTTCCTTTATAATTATTTTTAAGAAAATAAAATTTGCAGAAAATTATTGATGAAAATCTAAATTATATTAACAAATCCAAAATTTATAAATCGTTTTACCAATGTTTCTTAATTGGGCTCTATCCAAAAGTTTGGAAGAAAATGTTTAAATTAATTAAGAAAAATATTAATTTTTTTTTATGTAGGCTGAGGAGCAGCTCAAGCTGGCAGAAGAATTCTGCGGCGAGTACGAGTGGGGCCGCTACGACCTGCTGATTTTACCCCCAAGCTTTGGCTATGGAGGAATGGAGCACCCTTGCATCACCTTTGTCACGCCGACCTGTGTCGTAGGCGACCGCTCGCAAGCTGATGTCATTGCGCATGAGATCTCGCACTCCTGGACCGGAAATTCCGTAGGAATCAAAACGTTCGAGCACTTCTGGCTCAACGAAGGCTGGACTATGTTTGTGCAGAGGAAGATTGAGGCCAAGCTTTTCGGCGAGAAGCACAGACACTTCTCTGCTATTTTGGGACTCAACGAATTGAGGAACACGGTATGCTGACGATTTTGGCTGATTTTTAAATGATATTAAATAATAAATCGAATGTGTTCCCGGGATCAAAGGTGAAAGACAGCAAATATCCAGAAATCGAGACGACCCTGGTGAAAAACCTGACGGGAATTGACTTTGAGGACATTTACAATAACGTGCCTTATGAGAAGGGCCACACTCTTCTTTTCTATTTGGAAACCCTTTTAGGAGGAAACGGTAAATTTTACTTTATCAAAATTTACAAAGATTTATATATTTTCAACTTGAAGACGTGTTCGGCCCATTCATCAAGGCTTACTGTCAACACTTCAAGGGCCATCCGATCGACACTGATATGTTCAAATCCTTCTTGTACAAGTTCTTTGCCAGCAAAAAGGCTGTCTTGGACTCTGTTGATTGGCAAACATGGTTCTACGGAACTGGAATGCCACCAGTCATCCCTCAGTAAGACTCAACCTTTTTATAATAAACTGACAGTAGCATTAATATTATGGCATCCTATCTTTTACAATTAGCATACTTTCCGTTTTTTTTCCTATGATAGCACACTGCTAAAAGTATAGACGACCTCTTGGATTTTCAGGTATGACATGACCTTATCGGAGGAGTGCACTAAGCTGGCAGATAGGTGGCTAAAATGCCCTGAAAAGGAGGTGGATTCATTGTCCTCTGGCCCAAGCTTCAAGGACCTGTCACCACTTCAGCAAAGGGAGTTTCTTGACCAACTAGAACTCAGCGAGCATCAGATAATTTCGGTGACGAAGCTGCGAAAGATGGACGAGTGGTACAACATGAAGAGTATGCGTAACACCGAGTCCAAGTACCGCTGGCTGCGACTTTGCATCAGGGCCAAGTGGGAAGACAAGATCGGCGAGGTCATCGACTTCGCCACCATCCAGGGCAGGATGAAATTCGTCAGACCCCTCTTCAGGTAAAATATATAATGAATAGTTCTTATTTATCGTGGTGTGCTGATTTTGTGTGTTCAGGTCCATGTACGCGTGGCCGGCCGCCAGGGACAGGGCTGTGGAGGCGTTCAAGAAGCACCGACACGAGTACATGTACCTTACTGCTAGACAAGTGGCACTCGACCTTCAACTTGACTCATAAAAATGTGATTCCTAATATACATTTGCTGCTCAATAAATCTGTGGCTGTTAGTTATTTGAGGGTTTTATTTTAACACATTGCAAACAAATTAACCCGTTTTTTAAATGTGTTCAAATTAAAGTGGTCTATGTCCTATTTTAATTGAATATAAAATTTTAAATTATTCTAATAGCTTTAAATTAAAAAAGAACAATAGGAGCAAAAATGTTTCCGCCCGGGATCGAACCGGGGACCTTCCGCGTGTTAGGCGGATGTGATAACCACTACACCACGGAAACATGATGCTAAATATTACGTGAGCTAACGTTAGTTATACTCAGACTTTGCCTTCTGACAAACTGATTCATGCTATGTATGCCCTCTGTGGGACATACAAGAAACAAGAGGTTTTGTTTGTTTTCAAGTTAAGGTCGCCTCCTGGCCGAGACGGCCGACGACTCACAATAATCTCTGATTTTGGCTGCTACTAGCCTCGACCTTCGACGCATCAACTTTAATTTTTTTTTAAGAAGTACACACAGTTGTTAACGTTAAACCTACGAGATTTCTCGACAGCAATCGGCAGACGTGCTCGGCAAGAGGTAAACATAGTTTTTCACTTACGAGACGGAGTACATAATGTAACTTTTCGCACCTCTTTCTGCAGCATGGACAAGGAGGCTGAGGCGAGTGCCGCTAAGGTCGAAGAACAAAATGTGCTGATGGAAACGGAGGCGAGCATTCCGGCAGGTTTGGTCGCCTCACCGCAAAGTCCGCAAACTGTCCGGCCGCCGCCGACCAAAGCCAGAACGCCAGCAGCAGTCACGCCTTTAGCCGCCAAAAGTGCGGATTCCAATCAAAGAAGGAGGTAAATTAGAAAATAAAAAAAAAAAATGTCCCCATCATAATATTGATTTTGTATTTTTTGCACCGATAGCTCACGCTCGATACGAAGAAGACGCTTTGACGACGAAATAGTCGAGTCAAGTTTGGGCCGCAGCTCCTTTACGACCCCCCTGGCGGCCAAAGCAGGGTCCAAGACGCCCTTCAGCAGTCCCCACTCGACGACGCCCGCGAATGTCTCCTCCAGTAAGGCTCGCATTGTCCACAACCACGTCCAAACTCAAACAAGTGCCCATTTCAGGTTCTCCGACAGCAACGCAGGTGCCCGCGAGTGCTCTCGGCAGCTCTGTCAGCTCACCGGTGACGCCGATTTTACCGCATACGCCGGCCCTTGTTGGAGGGTCCGAACGGAAGAGGCCTTCCAAGGGCGGCAGCCACAAGAAGCGGGCCAAATTAAAACAGTCGGCTAACAAGGACCTTGGCCGCTGGAAGCCATCAGACGACTTGGCCCTCATCATTGGAGTCATGCAGGTATCTGGACCCTTTCATTTTTATTTACAGGATGGCATGTAAGGACACACCATTTTTACATTTTAGAAGCTAATTATTATTTGAACAAAACCTCAAATTTTTTCAAATACATAATTGGGAATAAATCGAATAAATGAAAACAGACTTCATCCTTGTTGTTCTATTCCAATTCGTCGTTTTAATCCTCGACTATTGTTTCGACGTCAATCAGTACGTCCTATTCATGAGGCAGTTGAGGCTAGCTCCAAAGACCTCAAGTGGTCGCCTATTTTTCAAATAACTTACAGCGACGCAATTTTCCTTTCGTATCAGATATTGTTTGAATCTTTTTGATTTTTTGTTTATTCTTTTATATAAAACGGTGTATTTTCAATTCTAAGACGGTAAAAGAAGCAGAAATTATTTAATTAACAGACAACAGACTTTAGCTGGTTTCAGCAGCGCAAAATGGTTTAAATGGCATTAAATTCTCTAAAATATACGTACAAAAAATTGCGAAAAAATAGTCAACTACCTACATTTCACAGCCTCATTTCCAATCACAATTAATTTAATAATTTTATCGCAGACAAGTGACTTGAAGGTGGTGCACACTGGTGTCAAGTTCAGCTGTCGCTTCACCTTCGCCGAAGTGCAGGGCCGCTTCTGGGCCCTGATGTACGACCCAGCGGTCAACAGGGTGGCAATGGCGGCCATGAGGAATTTGCACCCAGAGATGATTGCTGCTGTCAAATACAAGGCTCTTTTCAGCTCGGCGGAAGAGATCCTGCTCGCACGCATTCCCGCGGTGAGAAAAATAGTGCTTTTTTAATACCCTTTTGTAGTTTTAATAGATGAAATTTTGGGATGGTTTAGTCACATTATCATGACTGTAGATCTTAAATTTATTATTTAAAAATGTTTAACATTCAATCTTATTTTTTTAAATTCCCTTCTTTAAAATTGGAAATCCCCTCTGGTTTTAAGAGAACCAGCCAATCAGGCTTTTTATTTTATAAGCAAATCATTACTTACAGCAGAATTCTCAGCCAACCCAGGAGGTGTTCCAGAAGCTGCTGGATGAGAACGCGAGCGTCTTTTACGAGAGTCGCACCGCCAAGAAGCTATACAACCATTGGCTGCTGATGCGCCAGTACCACCTTCTACCTGATCAAACAAGTAGGGTGTATATTTCTTAGTTTATTTTTAATATAAATTTCCGACGTTTTCAGACCAAGGTTCGCAGCGGCCAGACCAAACTTACAGTCTCTCTGAGACAGAAGAGCTAATGCGTGACAACGACCTCACTGACCCCAAAGATGAGGCGCTCTGCCACGAAATGAGCCTAGCAGACAGGTAAAAATAAGAACTCTAAAAAAAATTCTGGAATTCCAAATTATTTATTTTTTATCAACCGAAAAAAGAAATAAATACTGACAGCAGAGGATGGACAGCTATTTCCTTGAAAATATGGCCCATTCTCTTATTATTCAGACCAAATTTGCTTTTCATTTATTGTTAGCTCATTTTGAGAACCATAACGGAATATGTCTTTTTCAGGAGATCGAGTTTTCAGGAAATTCTGAAAACTGTGTTCTTTCGACACATACATAATTTCCCGTCACAGTTTCACTTACAATTTGAACGTTTAAACTCTAAATTGTGAATTTCCAGGGCGCTGCAGCGGCAGGTGAACCGGCTGGAGGCAGAAACGAAGCAGTGGTCAGTGGCTGTGGAGCACGTGACGGGCATCGGCCCGGTCGAGTTCGACAACCAGACGCTAGCAGTGCTGCGCGGCCGCTTTGTGCGCTACCTTATGCGCAGCCGCGAGATCACACTGGGCCGCATGTCCAAGGACCTGAGCGTTGACGTCGACCTGGCCCTTGAGGGCCCCGCCTACAAGGTTTCGCGCCGTCAGGGCACCATCAGGCTCAGGAACAATGGTGACTTCTTCCTTGTGTGCGAGGGAAAACGCGCCATCATGGTCGACGGCAAGCCGCTGCTCACCGCCAAAAAGACGCGCCTCAACAACAACTCAGTTATTGAGGTAAGTCTCAGTTTTTTTTTAAGTACTTTCTAAGGCAAAATATTTGGTTTTGAAGGTTTCACGGTTGATTTACAAGGATAGCGCACCTTTTGATCGAAAATTTGCTGTGTCTTTTTGCTACCATTCGTTAGTAATAAATTTTAGCTAATAAAAGATGCCAATACGCGAAAGGAATAGTTCCCGATTATTTAGGGTTGCTAGATCGATGCCTCCGTAACAAAAATGTCAATTAAATATCAAATTTCAGCTAAAGTTTCTTGAAAAGAATTCAGATTTAAATAAAGAATTTACACTTTAAAATATGCAGATTTCTACCCTGAGGTTCACGTTTCTGGTGAACCAGGAACTGATCGCCGTGATTAGGCAAGAGGCGGCGAAAATGAATCTGCAGCCCATGGCCAGCACTCCGCAGCGAGTCTAAATATTTGTAATTAAAACTATTAAAGTAAGCATTTTTCTAACTGATCAAGCATTTTTAATGATCAATACAAAAAAATATCGAGGGTCAATGCAGCACCTAGCAATGACCATAACATCAGCACAACAATCTAGTCGCTAGTGTATTGGATGCTCTTGAAGACAGTGTACTTCTCACTTTTAGAGGACACAGTGAGGCCGCTGACGATCTCTTTGCCGATTGCCTCTTTATTCAGGAAATCATTGACTTTCTGGATTTCGATGTGGCGCATCTTCCAATCGGCGCGGCTGGTCACCTTCAAAGTCAATTTGGCCGACTTGGACACCGGAATGTCCGTGGGGAACACACCCAACCGGTTGAATCTGGAAAAATAACACAATATTAAAATTTCTCTTTGAATGGAATATGATTTCATATCTTAGCATAATTATTGAGTTTCGTGTAATCTTTTTTGGTTGATTATAATTCCTACATGTTAAATATGTATTGTTAAACCGAAAATTAAATTTGAATTAACGTCCAAACGTATCTCAAGTCGCTCTTTCCCTCTTAAAAACAACCTAATATTATGTTATTTTATGAAACAAAAAATAATCAGAAACTTACTCAAACTTTTCGTCCGACTTATATTCATTGGTAGCTAGGAGTTTCTCACCTTCCCAGACCTTGTACGTCAACGTGAAATTCCCAGACATGATCAGAATCCTCTCTTTCTGCCTGATTTCTAAGCTGAAAACACCAGGTGTTAGCGGACGCCAAACTTAAAGGACAATTGGGTGTCAAAAATACATTGTTCATCATCAACTAAAAATTATAATAAAAATCATTGCCGTTGAATTTTTGGAATTGGCCGCCACGTTTAGCCCTTAAGAGCTAGACAGAGAGATCGGCAATATTGTGACGTTGTCGGTGTCATGACCGCTGATGTAAAGAACTCAGGACACACCCGATTTTTGTTCCTTTGTCGAATGTTTGGTTCAAACAAGGATGGGCAAGAAAAGAAAACCAAACAATCGATCACTTAAAAAATCGACACCCTGAGTAAAGGTAAGAGATGTGACGACCTGTTAAAGAGACCTCGAGAGCGGAGAAGTTAAAGCGCGCAGCAATCAAAAAATCTCTTTCAATCCAATGTCACTTCTGAGTGTCTTCGAGAGGGTGGTCGTCGTATCTCCTACTATTATTCCCCTTACCTGACCGAGTAGTTAATACTTAAGACGTTACATGTTTCACATAAACATAAAATCATATTTTTTTGATACAATTATACCCTGTAAACCAGCCTTTTTAATACCTTTTGACAACGTCGGGGCAGAAAAAGTCGTCGGGGAGCAAGTGCACTGGAGTGAACATGACGATGCGCCTGATTCGGATGTTCCTGAGCGCCACAAACGAAAGCTCGAACTCGGACGTTGAATGTTTGATCGTGGAGAATAAGCCGTTGCGGAAGACGCCAGTCAGATCGAGTATCTCCTCGTCAGGCACGATTTCCATGGTCTGGAAATCTCCACGGTAGCGCACCTGCCTTTCCGAGCACAGTTGGTTCGGTTCGATGCTACCTGCATTCACCAGATCTTCGATATTCAAGAAATACTCTTTTTCGAGTATGAGGTGAACCAGAATAAGCTTTTCATCGAGGGTCAGCAAATGTTCAATCTCGCCCAGCTCGGCTACCGTTAGGGTCAGCAGGCGGAGGTGAGGAAGGAAGTATTTACGGAATGTAACGCTGAAAGCACATTAAATAAAATCCATAAATACCCGCCACGACATTATAAATTAAATAGGATTTTATGGTAAATTTTGAATAGGTATGAGTTAGGGGTTGGTAGGGAAGGTGTTTTAAACCGTTTTCTAAGGTTATTTCAAACATTCAAGGCAAGCAAGCTATGGTGCAAAAGCATTTCTTTAAGTCGAGTTGGTAAAATGGTGTGTGGGTTACCCCCCTTAAAACCTATATTAATCGTCAGATGGGGCATCAAGACGATCGAGTCAATCAGTTTACAGATTTTGTATTTCTGACCGGAGCAGAAGCCGAGATCTCGCGTTAACTTGATATATCGATTTTCGACCAGAATCTGGCTTTTGAACTTTGACCTGGAATATCTAAAAAAACGTATATCACCGCATCGCAAAATTTCAGGATGGATTATTGATTTTAAAATTATTATATGATAAAAATGCCTTTTTATGGAAATTTGATGTTCAAACTCGAAATTGAAAATTGGTTTCCTTATAAAATATTTTCTCCACAAAAATTGTTCGGCATAAAATTTTTCCTATGGCGTTTATTCCATTTTTTTTTTCAAAAACAAATAAAGTGATTTTCAAAAAATCATAAAATCCGGGAATGTGTGCTCTATATTTGTTGTTCGTAAATTAAGCTGCGTGTGTCTAAAAAACAAGTGGTGGTGATATGACGGTAAAAATATAGACAGTTTCATTTAAAATATTGCTGAGACTACCTGCACATATTTAACATTAGAGATTAATAGCAAAAAACGAAAATAAATTTAAAATTTCCTTACTTATCAACTTCGCGTTTCAACTGGCGATTATAGGCAAGGCAAGCTCGGACCAGCAGCATCTCCGAATCGACTCTCAAGCCCTCCAGCTTCAGGAAGTGGGAGATGACATTTGGCTCGAGTTGCAAGAATTCTGGACTTTTCAGCAATTCTTCTGCATTCGTGCACAGCGTCTAAAACAAAAATTTATCAAAAAGCTGTATAAACACATGCGAGTTTACAGTTAACAAAGCGAACCTTTTTGCACGCGGAGGCGATGGCTTCGACATTGATGTTTTCGCTGATGATTTTCCAGACGTTGCCCTTGTTGATCAAATGGCTCGATGAGAGCAAATCAGCGCTTGCCGCTTTCAGCCTGGACATGCTGTCCCTCTTGTTCTTGTCGGACTCGACGGCCAGGTAAATCCACTTCGCCACTTGCTCAATCTCCTGGTTGGTGATGGAGTCCGTTTCTAAATAACTGGTGGAAAAAAGACAATGTGAAGGAAAGATTCTCTCTGAATATTATTTTCTTGCTTGATTAGATTTTTAATTTCATTTGATATCCGCTGAACCAAAAATATTCCAGCCATTTAATTTATGTTGAAACGTCAAAATAGGATTTTATTTAAAAAATGCGTTTCAATGGCGGTGGTCTCGATCAATTTTTTAACGTCTGCTGAGCACTTCTCGGTATGAGCTTACCGGGTCCCACAGGTCCCAGCAATAATACCTACGACCGGATAACATGGAAAGGTGGACGCAGAAGAGCTTGGGCCCAATGTGTGGCCATCTTTTCTCCTCCCCGCATGCAACGAGGTCTTTTATTGGCACGCCAGACATTTGTCCCTAAAGCCTTATTTAGGAAAGGTGTGAAAACCAGCATAATTGGAGTCTCGCAGCCTGTTTAGCTATTTGAGCAATTCGAGTAAACTCAGCTAACCACCTTTTGCCATCTCTGCCCGAACTGCTCAAAAATCTCCCACTGCTTTTGACACTCCTGAGAATGCCTTAACAATGTGAGTATACATAAATTAAAGATAAATCATGCAAAGGCAGGATTTAATCTGCAATCGCAGTGGAAGGGCCTGGAAATCATGCTCACACATTCGTGGTATCTGCATTTTGGCGGCTTTTAACACACAGGGGCTATCGCTAATAGTGACGGGTGTTTCTCAAAATAAAGTCAACATTCAGGATCTCGTGTTGGAAAAAATGGCTTAATCATTTCAGAGCTCGTAATCAATAATGTATATGCACCAAGAACTTGAGCGTATTCAAGAAAGGATTTTCTGTTCCTGTCCTGGCCTGTTTCTGTTTGAAAATAATTTAATTTTCTTGTCCTGTTCCGTCAACAATATTCCTGTCTTTTTCCTGATTTTATTTCAATTTTTTTTTAATTTCTATACATCTTACAAAATGGTCTTAGCAATTTAACAATAGTAACTGCTTCTAGGGCTATGATGTTATGATTTTAAAATAATAAAACTATTGATGAAAATTTTGGACGTGAACACTTTAGGCTAAACATTTGAGGCCCATTAAAGACAAAAAAGTCGTAAAACAGTATTAATTTAAAAAGCAATTTTATCTGTCTTCAAAAATGTTTTTCTGATATTAATGAGGTCAGTATAGAGACCAAGATTGTAATTGCTTTGCAACAAAATTTCTTTCTTGTCCTGTTCCTGAAAAATATTTTCTTGTCCTGCGGGAATTCAAGGGAAAAGCAGGAATTCCTTTTTCCTTTTCCTGTCGTAAAACTCGCTCTACCAAGAACCCCCGAGAAATTTTTCGGGAGGAGGAATCTGCCTAGGAAGGAAGCAAAATTTTCCCACAGAACGCAATATTACTCACTCAAAAATGACGTCGAAAATGCAAGGGCTCACGTTCTTGACTTTAATCGGCTTCTTTGGACATTCTCTTAGCAGATGAGTCTCGCTATACTCGCGTTTTCCCTTCGGCAGTTTCTCTTTTTTCACTTTCCGTTCCTTAGAATTTAAGAATTGTTTAATAAAACCAGTAAAATGCAAAATCGGGTACCTTCAAGATTGTGCCATCGTCAGCAGGGTCCAAAAGCTGAATAGTCATCTCATTCTCTTCGAACGTCATCTCGCAATGGTTTTTAACTGAACAACTCTATTGAAGCACTTCACGTTTGGAATTGGCTAGAAATTGTCGCTGCAAGATAGAAACCAAGCATGCGAGCTATTCAAGCAATTAGTCAAATTTTTTCTACAAATTCTTTCTCTTCTTGTCGCCTTGCACCTTGCAAGCAGTGGGATGCTGTGCCGCCAAGTGGTCTTTATATACGGGTTGCATAAATCTTTTTCGAAGAATTGAGTTGGTCGAGAGCACCATTTTAATTTTAACTTTCGTATTAAGTGCGACTGTATATTAATTTGAAATATTCCCGAATTTTGAAATTACGAAGCACAAAATCTATCTCACATTTTTGTTCACATGACTCGTCAATATATTAACTGAAACTTTAAAGAGCAGAAGGGAGATGGCGGTGCCTGACGCGCCGGCTGGAGCACCAGAATCGCCATTGCAGCGGGAGGGGAGGAAGGGCAGGCACCTTCGGAGACCGGAGCGCCCTGAGATGGCGCTGACGACGCTCGCAATGAGAGGTCAAGAACTCCAAAACAATTTTTTCAGTCTGCTGCGCGATTGTGCCTGCGACGGCAGGGCTGCGACCGAACGCACGAGTGCCCTGAGCCCCCTGACACCAAGTGTGCGCTGAGAGGAGATATGTGAGGCCCTTTGGCCCTTGGAGAGACTACACCGAGCGCACTTTGCTGCCGCATGGAGAGGAAAAGTGAGTTTAGACCGCAAAACCCGACCTGCCCAAGTTCAATGTCTGGCGGACAGGGACGCGTCACTCAGGGCGCCCACCCTGAATCCGCTCCCCTTCGTCAGGGTCCAGCAGAGCAATCTCTGATTTTCTGCTTCGTTTCCTCGTGTTATTATTTTTTTTTCATTATAAATTTCGGGTTTTTCGGTGCTGCCTAATTTTTGATCCGATTCGCCTCTGGAAATGGCCGGCAGAAAATTGGAAATGAGTCGCATCCGGACTGGAAATCGAAAGATATCCGCAGTTGGCTGAAGGCGGCTGCTGCTGCTGTGTATGTGAATTCTGCTAACGGTACACACGGCCTGCGCGCTGCTCGGTGTGTGTCGTCCATATAATGTGCAGCGTGACACGTTATTCCGACGCGTACCTGCCTGGCTGCGGATCGAGAAGAGAAAAAGAGCACACTGCGCGATTGAAAAGCCGACAGCGGCTGCGCGCACCATGGGCAAAGCGAGAGACTCTCGCCAGCCCCCAGACCCCAGACAGGCTCTTTGTCCCTGAGAGAGAGGAAATTTTTTTCCAAGTGACTAAGGGATGAGTCACGAAACTTTCTTTGATACCTGCAAACTGGTTTCACGAGAGAATGAAACATAATTTTAGAGCCGGGACTTTTCTGGAAATTACATCATAATCCATAAAACGTTTTGAAATTATAAAATAATGATTAATAATTAGTTGGGTTCAGTGTCTAAAACTTCTTCTTAAAATCATAAAATCAACTATATTAAGAACACTAAAAATCGCAATTGTTGCTTGGGACTTGGGAGCATGACGTAATGAAGTAGAAGAAAAATCTAGCACTGCCGGTTCTACGACGAGAAAAACTGAGATTTTGGCGTTGAAAAAATTGATGCAAGAATCAAGCACAGAATAAAATCCTTCTGACGGGTCTTTCTTCTCTAAAAATCAGGGCTTTATATTTTTTGCAAGTCTTTAACATTTTGCAACTTTAATTAGACGAATTTTGATTTGATTTAGCTTTTGTGCTAATTATTTAAAATACAAATACATATTTACAAAAAAATAATTTCCAGGATGGAAAGTATATAAGAACTCGTCTGTTTTTTGTGACTCAATATTAAGACAGTTAAAATGGTATTAAAATTCCAATTTTCCCATAAAGGTAAATAAATAATATGTATTAAGTAAACACTAGGACCGGTTTAAGTAAAAAATTTTGAGATTTATAATTTAAATACTCCCTCTAGATAATTTATTTTCCTATTAAAATAGTACTTAGACACTAAATGCAATTTTATTTTTCAATCATCAACAAACTTCTGCGCTTTTCTGGTTCTTTATATTATTTTTTTTCATAATTTTCTAGCTGCATATAGTTTAATCATTTTTACTGAAAAGTTATCATTTTCTAATACACTGTATACGACTCCGAATTGAGATTGGACGGAATTCCCGAGCTACCTCGGACGCAGAAGAGACGAAAAGCAGCCTCTTGGTGCACAATTCCAAAATAAGCCGTGACGAAATTGATTTTCCCGTTGGCGTCGCGGTGCACAGCGAGCGTTACGTCACTTTATTTATTCCGCCAAGGTTTCGCCTGATCACTTCCCTGATGTTGTGTCAAATTTTGATGCAAATCATAATGACTGCGCCTACCAAATAAGTCTGCGCGATTACGTGTCTTCCTGCGACTCCCGGCCGGCGGCCGATCGCGACCCTTTTTGCCGTGCCACTCGTGTCCCTGACGCGACGACTGAACTCTCGGCAATAAACTCGCTTTTCCGTGAGACGCGATTTATTGCTAATTCGCACCGCACCGCGCGCCATTGCCAATTCCACCATAGCCGCCGCCGAACGGTGTTAGCTAAGAAATTATTCAAATGAGTCCTCTGTGCGCTAGCTAACTGATTGATCGCGATTTTCTCACTTTTTCTGCTGCTCGACGACAAGCAGTTGAACGTGATCTTGTTTCTAATTGTAGTTAATTATTTCTTTCCGCCAAAACATTCTCGATGCTTCAGATATAGAGGCCCATGAAGAGGTGAACGAACCCCTTGAACGTGCAAAACCCTGATTCGAAATCAATTTTGTTTCACACATGCAAGCGTACGATAATTTTGCCTATTATTAAATTTAAAATTGCAGTATATTTACAGAAAACAAGGTTTCAACAAAAATATTTCTTTTCATGCCATGTATTAGGAATTTAATTTTTAACCGAAATTAAACATTAGCCCAAGGTTTGAATATAAGATTATCTTTTATTTCAATTTTTTTTTTAATTAAAAATTATTTTGTACGATGTTCAGTAAAAAAACCAAATACATAATGGAATTATACAATTTTCTTTGAGTGTAAAATTATAATTTTAGCTACAATTATAAAATCAGAAATTATCATTAAATTAATATGCAGATTTTAATGTTTTTAAATAGGAAAATAAATATCTAAATCGGAATTGAGAAAATGATTTCAATACTAGCCACACAATCTGAGAAAAATGTCCCATTTAATTTATAAAGTCATTTTACATTTTAAAATTAAATAATAGATTTTTATTCTTTAATTATTCAATAAATTTGTAAAAATTGGACTTTTAGCTTCAATATAACAAAAAATTACATTTTTGGCTTTTGTAATATATACGTTTAAATTATTTTTATGTCTTTATTCTGAAAGCTTTTATCACTTAATTGATTGTTTTAGAAATATTTATTATTGATAAACCGTTTCATAATTCTGTGTTTTTATTGCCTGGTAAAGTTTTAGAGCTCTCTGATCATTGGAAAAACATATTTACTCAACTTCTTTCCTTATCTCGAACGAAGTCATTACCAAAACACACACACAAAAAATTTCAAATAAAAATAAAAATACAGAGGGATTTCGTAAATATCAGGTTCACCGTCTGTTTTCAGGGCTGTTGTTATACTCACTCAGAAACTTCAACTCTTGCAAAAGTGATTTTTATTATCACTGCTATTATTTAATATTTTTGTTCCCGAGAGTTCCAATTAATTTTGCCATTTCGGATTGATTGACTCGTTCGTGTGCTGGAAACGGTCTATTTCCGCCTTTTTCGCCCCGTGTGAACCAAAAAGCGTCTCTCAAGTTAACCGTTTCGAGCCAATTACAAGGCACCGCGCCCAAGCTGCACGCACGGCTCGAAACGAGTTTGAAAGTTAGCGTGTTGTGTACATTTTTCACTATTAGCTGCTGTAATAATGAGAAGATGAGCCGAAAAACTGGAAATGCAACTCGATCGTCCGTCGTCGGGGCAAGAGATAGAAAAAAAACGCGCGCGGCGGCGGCGGCTCTCGCTCTCTGTTAATGTCCAGCCGAGTCAATTAAATTTAATCGCCTCGCGAATGACCTCATCTCCGCGCGTGATAATATATTATTCAAAACGAGAAACGCAGATCGAAGGAGTCGGTGGCGAAAGAAGAGAGCTTTTCGGAGACGGAGAGAGCAATAAACCCTTTGTTCCCCTCGGCGGGCGGCTCTTTATTTATGGCCCCTTCCTGGAAACGCCGCGCGCGGCAATCAGACTTCTGGAGCCCACTTGTAGCAGGGATGTGAGCGAACGAAGCTATTTTCTTAAAATTGGTTCGTGCGTTCGTGCAAATTAAAGAAATAAGATGCAGTGAATCACGCAAAAAATTAGCCCTGAGAGTAGAATGGAATTGGCCTGTTGATTGAAAATCAAGCTGTTAAAATTTTGGAGGCAGTGAAAGGCCAAAAATTGTCAGTTTTACTCCAGAAGCCTAGATCCAACCTCCTCGCCCCCAAAATTTAGCTTGGGACCATTGCAAGTCGTGAAATCTTAACATTGTAAAAATAAGTAATAGTAATAGTAAAAAAACCATATGAGAGCGAAAAATCGGACCTCTCTGCTTAGATTTCGCTGAAATTCACATGATTTGTTTGCATTTTTTAAATTGGATAAATTCCCAAGATGGAAGTTGAAATTTCTTATTTATATGTACCGTCAGGGGGAAAAATTAAAAAATTTGTTTCAGGAGAACAATCATAATATGATCATTTGGAGCACTGGTTTTGGTTTGTCTATATAGATATTTCGGCTAATCCCAAGCCTCGTCAGCAACCTGGCTATTGAAATGGAAAATCCCTTACGTTTATAACATAAAAAAATACTTTAAATTAGTTTAGAATTGGCTGCTCCCACAAGCGGACAAATAAGGCTAACACAAAATAAGACATCTGCACATGGGTTTCCCTTTTCCTCGAAATAGAAAAATCTTGTCTAATTTATTTTCTAAATTTAGATCCTGACTAAAATTCTGTAATTGCACATTCTCGGTTATCTAGCTCAGGGTTCCCTTAACTTTAAAACATTTTTCAATTCAGTTCTAATGGGCTTGATATTTTCTTTCGCACTCCCCTTGTGAGCCTAGCGTTCGTCTCGCCAGCCAACGCTTCTTGGTAATAATAAATTTTACGCGGTTTTCCTCTCGGAGATAAAATGATGTGTGTGTGCCTTGCGTAGCTATGAATTCGGACCCATTGTGTTTATGTAAAGCGCGTTTTATGAATTACGGGGAGAGGATAGCGCACAAACAACAAAGCCGCGCGTTTACTGCGCCGTATAATTAGATGCTTATTACCGTGCGAGAAAGGACAAATCGATTGGGGAAATAATTTAACTGTCCGTCGAGACAAAGGAATTGCCTTTTTTGTCTTTTTCATCAGCAATTTCCATAATTTCATGCGTTCGGGCGTCAAACGGAAAAGCAGGCTTCAAGGCCGAAAAATTGCGTTGAAACAGCTGGAGTTTGGAACCTTTTTGAAGGGTTTCTCGGACGGCAGCTTGAGTCGTCGTCGGCTGTCGGCTCGTTTTCTTTCCTGTGTGTGTCTCGCTTTTCAGCAGCGGGAGCGATTCAAGCGGAACTCCCTTGCAGCAAATTTATCTCGTGTAGCTTATGGACAGAGCGACGGCGGCAGCGGCAATTCAACGAGTTTCTCGAATATGACGCACTCTGCATTCACGCCGGGGCTCCAGCACTGCGTTCAAAGTCAAAATCGAAAAATGAAATGGAATTCTATCATTTAATTTAATTAATATTGAAATTTTTGGTAAACTATACCATTGTACGATTTTGAAGTAGTGTAAGAGTCTGAAACGTAATTTTTAACTTGACATAAAATATGCTCTGAATATTGGGAAAGTGCTAAGATTTTCTCAGGTTGCCATTTAATTTTCTGAGAAAAACGGCTGAATAGTTTGCATGCTAATCAAGCGGTGAACACTGTCTCCTTATTGAAAATCATGTTTTATTTCACCAACTTGTGAGAAACTGGATAATATCGTGTTGACGATTCGTTAGATTTGGACAAAGATGAGTCCGTTAATTGCTTCTGCTTTTATATTATTCAAATTGGATTGATTATTTATTCCACGCAGTGTTAGTGCTTTTGAGCCAAATAAAGAAAACCGTTGTCAATTTTGTCGGTTCGATATTTCCGGACACGACGTGGCGATCCTGTAAAGCTGTTAGGTCGGTTTTAAAGGCGTCGCGCTCATGCGACCGAATCCTCTTAGACGTACATATTCTAATCGGTGCGTGGGCTGTGGTTTAGTGAACTCGTTTTCAAAACCTTTTTCTCGGCTGCTCTCTATGCATGTGTGTGACAAAGCGCTTTTCGATCAATAATAAACACACACAAGCGAGCTGCTTTTTCCATTCGGTGCCAAAAGCGAGTTTCTATTTTCTTTGTCGATGGCCTGCTTTTATTCTTCTGCTCTGGCGTCTCTGCCATGTTGAAACGATTCACACATATAGCAGCGCATAATTAAGAAAAGGCCCGCACGCGGGAGATCGCAACAATGTAATTGCCGAAACAATTAACGTTAACGAGATTCAAGTCGGTGTTATTGCACTTCCGCTTAATTTATTTTTTCTATGCACTTGAGAGTGAAAAGCGGAGCCGAGAAACCAAATGAGAAAGCAAAAAGGGACGCAAGCCAACTTGCTTTTGAAAAGTTTTTTGGCACCAGATTTAAAAGAAATCAAATCTTCAATAAGGAAAGAAAAAGGTATACAGGTGAAAACGAGTGTCGCATATAATTACCTGCTTGCTGAAGAAAAAGTTAATAAATTTTTCAAGGATTTATATGTAATCAGACAGAACATACCAGCAATTTAAAATTGCTGAGCTGATAATTGCGAATCTTCATTGGTTGCTAATAGTTTTGGTTTGCGAAAATTAATCATCAACTTAATTTAATCCAGAGGTTTACAAAAAAATTAAACTCCACATTATTTGCCATTTTACGGGGTTTACCAATTTATTTTAGAATTCATTGTTGCAATATATTCCAACGTACAGCAATATGATTTATTTATAAGAATAATTTTGACACGTAAATTACAAATTAAATTTCCTGATTTTGTATGTGCAGATGCGATGGCAGCCACAGACGGGCAGATCGTGGTTGCGGCGGCGCGGTGGAGCACCGAGGAGGTGCTCAGTCTGCGCGACTACGTGTCTTCGGCGGTCGAGGGCAACAAGCCGCAGCAGCAGCGCACCGAGGTGGTCAAGTTCGTTCGTGGACAGTACGCGTCGGTGGGCGTGCCGAACCTACCTAACCCGAGTCTGCACGCGAACGCTGTCCTCACCAGCTTTGGCAAGACGGTCAAGGTCGCTGCCCAGAGCGTCAAGTTTAAGGTAGGCGAGGACGAAAATTTTCACTAATTTTAATTTCACCCTTCATCATAAACAAACCCTGTAAGAATACTTATAAATATTTAAATTATTAAAAGAAGGGGTAAATAAATACCTAGATAGGAAAAGGTATTTTTTCAAGTATATTGCACACTATTTAAGGATTTGAAATAAAATTTGTCGACAACATGGCATGGGCTCTCATATTTGGGCTTGAACCTACCCCCTGCCCCCGGGGCGGAATTTTTAGTTAAATTAATTTGGTCAGAATTGACAATGAGCTTTCTTGGTGTGTCTTTTCAATATGTTTTTCGCTTAGAAAAACTCAATTCCTGGACTTAATTTAATCGCAGCTCACTCCCTTTGATTATATTATGATTTAAAACAATTAAAAAAACTTTGCACCACACTGGTTTATATTACTCTCTTGACCTTGAAAATTTTTCCCATTTCAGAGATAGTTTCCTATTTTTAACACCTTAAGACCTTTTTTTACGAGAGACTAGGCTCAGTATTTTTTGGGTAAAATAATGAGGTAAGCAGGTTCGATAAACCTTCCTACATTTTTAATGTGCGGGTAAAACAGACGTGAATTTGTATTAAAAGTCTGATCAGGACTCATTAAGTTCGACAAATTCAGAAATCTAGTTTCGTGGAAAATTTTCCTGAGCCAGAAATTTTGTATCTAATTGACAGGACGGCAAGCGACAGAGCGCAGTAGCGTCAGGTCTGCGTTTCTCGATCCCCGAGTCGTACCCTGGCTTCTTCGAGATCCTGAGCGAAGAGGGCAAGGCGGTGCGTTGCATCGATAGCGTGCTTGAGTTGGCCAAGAAGCTGCCGGAAAGCGTGTTGGTGCGCGAGAACCTGCGTGCTCTCGTGACGCCAGCGCCGCTGACGGAGCTGAGCGCCGACAAGTCGCGCATTGTCTGTGCCGGCGAGGTGCTCACCCTGAAGAAGGAGGTCTCGATGGCGGCCAGGACGCGTTGCAACCGTTTCCTGCAGTGCCTAGACTCCAAAGGTGACTTCGTCTACCTGAACCTTGAGCAGCGCGGCAGGTTCAGCCCCATTGCGCGCAACGACAACATCAGCGGCGTCCACTCTCTCCGCCAACTCATCACCAACAAAAGGTTATTTGATTGTTTCATAATTCGAATTTGAGGATGAAGTTTTTTATTTTAAAAAATGCAAAGGATTTTTAATTTGATGATTTCAACAATTTCTAGAACTTAATGAAGAAAAACCACAAAGGTCAAAATCGATTTAAAAATTCAATTTCTGCTCAATTTGGTCCGTAGACAATATTTGATGAGACAATTTAATTTTGTTTTATACTTTTTACCAGTGACCAATTTTGTTTTTGATATTTAAGAATTATACTGAAAAGACTTGGTACAGAATGTAGATTTTCTTTTTCCCGTTGCATTAATTCATTCGGCTGATTAAAATCTCCGTAAATAATTTGTTAAAACTAAATAACAATAAAAAAATCTTGTGTGAATCCAGGTTGCCCCTGATGGTGCGACTGGTGTGGGGTCCGCCGCCGTTCAAGGGCACTTCGGGCGTGGCTCAGCCGTCTGAGCTGCGTCTGTTTAGCACCTTCGAGGAGGACTCGGTGTTCGCCCTGCCGCTGGGCCACAACGCCGGTCAGCTGGTGCCGCTGCCACTCGGCTGCAACCTGAAGCTGGTGCGAGCGAGGAACCAGGCCGACCTGGCGCGCCTCGAGCACTTTCAGCGGCTGTCGGCGGCCGCCGCACGCGCCGCCAGGGAGATCCACAGCCGTATGACAGTTCTTGAGACCTTCAAGGATAGCATCTCCTTCTGGAACTTATCGCCAGGACACAGCAAGTTCGCCGGAGCAAAGGTGATTTTTTAATAGATTTATAGCTTGGCCTAGTTTCGAAACTAAAAAGCCTTCGTTAATTTAGTGATAAACAGGTTTAGTTTCATAACCAGGTTATCTTTTGGATGAAAGCAACCCAAAAGACGCTGATATAATAACAACTCCTTATTTGAAGCGCAGCTGATTCATTCTCCTTGCGTAATTTGGCACAATTTTTCGACTCCTTACGCGAAAAACCGGATGAAAACATCTGCAAACGAATAAACGAGTGTTTATTACGAATATAAACGTCCAAATCCGGCGACCTCGAATGTGGCGCGAGCAATGAAAAGTTAAGAGAGGACATTTAATAGCGGTCGTTAGCCCACCTTTCGTAAAAGGCGTTTAGCACTAACACACACTCATCTCTACCTAATTGAAAGTCAGGTTCATGGCAATTCAAGAGCAACTTTTCTCGTCCAGTTATAGTTGAGCTTTAAAACGAATATTACATACAATTTTTCCGTGGCATTTCCCTCATTGAATAAAATATTAATTTATTTTTGATTGCACGCTTTAGTTTTTGGGGAAATAATTTGTGATTTTTTAAATTTATTTTGATGGAATAGTTACTGAATTTTTTAAATTGTCTGAGAAAGTTGCAAATAGTTCTCGTTGATGATTTTAGATAAATTTTCAAACTTTCTGAGCTAACTACCAGGTCAACTAGTCCCATTTTAGTCATTTTGGAAAAATAAAAGTTTTATACTCACTTATTACTTTTTTGGAAATAGTACAAGAAAATTTAAATTGATGTGAAAAAATTGGAAATTTCCCTAACTTTAAGAATAAGTGTGTTCTACGATCACCATTAAAAACGTACAAAGCCCAAGACAAAACACTTAAAATAAGAAAATTTAAGTTTTTTCCAGAATTTTAAAAATGAACCAATGGTTGACGTGCCTCATCAAATATCTTCGTACAGTTTAAAAACAAAATTTCATCTAAAAATACCAAATAAACTATATTTTCAAAATCAGTTGTCAATATTTGGTCATTTTCCCATCAATTGCTATAGTACTATCAATTCGTAAAATTTCCAACAAAACAAAAATGGTTTCTCGTAGAATTCTAAAAGATATTCGCATTCTCTAAAAAATGTGACTTTTATTATTGCAGGCATCGGCGAAGAACATTTTTCTGCGTCGCAGCGTGTCGCACGAAAGCCACATGCTGAGCACGCCTGTGATCAGCGAGGTGCCGTCGGATGCGCCCACGCAGGACTTCCTCGAGATCGACCAGATCTACGACTACGTACGCGGCTTTGCACCGCTGCCCAAAAGCCTGCGCAACAACAGCAACAACAAGCAGCACCAGCAGCAGCAAAAGCAACCGCAGCAGCACCAGCAGCCGCCACCGACGACGCCGACAGAGCAGAAGCCAAAGCCGCCGCCCATCGAGACCATTCCGACAAACAAGCTGAACGCCGCGGCCAAAGCCAAACAGCAGCAACAGCAACAAGCGGCCAAGGAGCAGCACAAGCCGGCTTCCAAGACGGCCCTCAAGATGGAGATGCACGCGCAGAACCTGGCGCAGGAGTCGCTCAAGTCCAAACGCTTGTTCAAGTCCAAGACGACCTCGTCCATCGCCGACCATCACCTGATCGCGTCCCCCGAGCCCTGTGAGAAGTCGTCCATCGACCTCAGCTCCACTCATCTGCTCACGCAGGCTGATTTTGACAAGCAGGATGATTCAGGTGCGTGGCATTTATGCACCCAGTCCCCCCTCCGTTAGTGGAGTCGCGATGTTTAGCACCTTCATTGACTGGCAGGGAAATAGTCTCAAACCAAATTGTCAATCCATTGTTCTTTTTCGTCTAATTATCAAGGGTTCTTATGTCATTTGCTAATAATAAGTCCGGTAGTGCAGATTAACGCAAAAATATTAAGAAATTATACACTGATGGACGGGTGGCTCTAGGTTAAATTTTGAGAGGAAAAATGAATCAATGGCCGATTTTTTGAGGGGAAAAATACACTTTTAGTAAATTTTCTGCCCTTGCATTATTTTTTTTTCATGAGAATTTGGTTAAAGAACAGAAATGTGTCATGTTGCAGGCGAGGATACGGATGAGGACGACCCGACCTACGAGAACACGACGCAAGTGTACCTGGAGAGTGGGAGCGGCGGCCGCAAGTACGCGCGGCAGAAGGCGACCAGCGAGATGGGTTCGGCGTACAAGCGGAACAGCCATAACGACAGCTCAAAGAATTTAATAATTAGGAACAAGCAGCGGCGGGCGGGGGGCAGCGGGGGTGAGAGGGGGGCGTCTAAGTCGCACGAGGACCTGGCCGCGAAGAAATGCCAAAGTCAGCCGGAGAGTCCGTCGTCGGCGCCCGAGCAGCAGCCGCTGTACAACTCGCTGAGCAATTTGCGACTGACGCCGCCGTCGACAGGTGGCAGCAGCGGCAGGCGGCGACCGCACATTAGCAAGCAGCGCTCGTTGTCCAGTCTGCTGGCCGAGGCGGCGCCGCACACGCCCGTCATCGAGCACAAGCCGGTTGAGCTGCACCTGCACCTCAGCCGCAACCAAAAGCACCACCACGCCAAGGGCAAGCCGTCCAAACTTGGCATTATGTACTTGTGATCTGGATAAGCACAACGGGAAGTGCAGAGTCCCGAATTTCAGAAGGACGAATGTGTGTGATAATTGCACAAGGCTAAACAATTTTGATAAAACTGATTTCATTCTACTTGGAGGTGTCTACAGAAATGGCACAATCGCTCGGCACAAAAATGTGGAGGATTTTTTTTTGTAACTAAATTTACAAGGGGAACGCACCTTTTGACCCAAAAAATATGTTAACTTTCAACGGGATGAAAGTTAAAAACAAATATTTCCCAACCTCTAAAGCGAATTCTCCGTGAGTGGTCAGCGAGTTATATGTGGTGTTGAAAAGCGATCTATTTTAGCGCGGCGCAGGTTTGCGGACGTTCTGATTGGCCGGCGGCGGTATGCGTCATTGTTGGACAATCAGAATGTCCGCGGATAAATAGATCGCTATTTCGACCACCACTAACAACGGGGATATCGCCTTCAAGTAAAGGAAACTTGTTTTTTCAACTGTCTTCTGGTGTCAACTAAACACGATTTTTCTTTTAGTTAAATTCATCTGGGGCTAGATTCGCGCGACGTACAGGAATAGAGTCGGGTGGGCGCTTTGAAACGGGCTAGTGAAAATATAGTAAAGAAGCAAGTTCTCAACAATAATGTGATATAATTTGCATCCCATGAATTAATAAGGTCAATCGGATCGGAAAAACATACTCGTGAACTCGTACAGAAAGCAAAAGAGAGCTCCAAGTTTTCCACTATTCGAAGCCATCTTGGGTCTCACTGACGGGAACCAATTTCAACGTGTGTCGGGCCATCGCTGGTCAAACGGTACGCTCCCAAGAAGGAATTTTGAAAAAATATTTAGCTTTTTTATCATTAACAGGCCTTGTGCAAAAAAGGACCAATTTTTTGGCCTTCTTCAGAGAACATAAAAAGTTCGGTGTAAAATATTTGTCCATGTTCTGAATTTCGGGACTGTGGAACTGTCCCGAGGGCGACGGGCCGTGCAGACGCAGAGCAGATGACCGAGTAGAAGATAATTGTGTGTTTTACCCATGTCTACTTGTGGGCTGGTGAAAAGAAGAGCCACAGTGTGAGGTAGTCAATCTAATTTTAATGTACCCGCGATTTCAACTGTAACAATGATCTGGGCGGATCGGCGACTCGGGGTTTCTCGCCTCAAAAAGTCCTAAATATATTATATTGCTTCAAACAGTCCTGAAAGGAATGTGAAAAATTGTTCGATTAATGTGACTATTTTCCACAATTCTAAAAATTAAAAAAATATCGTGATATAAAAGAGGACCCGTCGAGCGCGCCGCCAGCAAAATATAAACGTCTCAAAAACAAACCTTCGGAATTGTACATTTAAGGAATTATTTATGTTGAAAGTTATTGCCATAACCACGAACCTTAACTTAAGTTGGTATATAAATTTATACGATATATATGATAATAATTGTGATATCGAGCGACTTACACACAAATTCAACATGTGTCAAAGTAAATAAGAGTAAAAAGATTTGTAAAGCTTAATAAATACGTGGAAACTCGACTTGATTGTGTCTCACTCTATGAAATATTTGAGCGGAAGCAAAGTCAGTCTCAATCACAGGGGTCGAAGTGGAATGACGTTCAACGTGTTGGCCAACGCCTTCTGCAATAATAACAGGAAAAGAAGCAGTTAGAAAAGGGACGACGGCCGTTTAAGACTTGGGCCTTACGCAGGCGATGAGTTGGCTGTCGTGGTATTTGATGCCGCCCTGCTTGTCATTCAGTGCCATGCACATCCTCTCCGGATCTCCGGCCACCAGCACCGGCAGGCTCGGGTCACTCTACACAATTAAAGCCAATCAGCTTTGATTATTTGCTAACAATTTGATAATTTCTTAACCAGCAGGGCTTCAATTCAATATTGAAAAGTCAAATAAAATTGTTTCTTGCGAAAATAAGGGGAAAGGAGTGGATTTCTTTAATTATTACATTTTAAAAAGGATTGTTTACCTTAGCATAAAATATTCGCTGAAAATTTGGAAGGGGTTACAATTTTCCCAGGATGCCGTTTAAATTTTAAAAAATAAATAACTGGTTGCAAATGTTGTACGCTAATCAAGCACTGTCTCCTTATTTGAAATCATGAGTTATTTCATCAGGAGGGAAACTCATATCACTCACCGTTGGATAGATCGCAACTAGAGGAATTATAATCAAGCGAAAAAATCATCGAATTTTTATGTTTGGCCAAGTCTGTAATTTAACTACTACTCAGTCTTAATTTGATAATTGCACATAATTAAAGTGACAATATCACCATTTATATAAAAAATAGCTCAGTAAATATTTTTAGATCAATTCTTCAAAGAGCTTCACTAATCGCAAACTTCAGAAAGAAAACAACTCATTTCAAATGATTTGTATCTCCAAAAGCCATGCCCCGATTCTTTTATTATCATCCAGACTGTGTGCGAAATTGGTTCACGCATCTCACTTTCAAAACTCCTTTGTTTTCACGTCAGGACTGACGCAAATGAATGAAATATAGAGCAAAAATCAGCGTGCCATTCTGAAAGAGTCTGTGAGAACAGAGTTAGCAGCGTGGGAACGATAATTTGTCTGCCTGCGTTGTGCAAAATAATTATGTCATTCCCTCGCACACGCAAGCTCGCAACTAACTCATTACAACTTAGTAATAAATTAAAATTTTATCAATAAAATAATTTTAAAAATTCTCTGCATTCCGATTAAAATTGACACGCATTTTTGTTTATTTGTGCAAGTAAATTTGCATTAATAAAAAGGTGCTTCTGCAGTCACCTTAAGATGAAAAGAAAAAGGTCAGATTAGGCAATCTATTAAAAATTGAATTATATTACCAATTTAAATGCAAAACCATTTTTGGAATATTGATTGACTGATTCATCAGTTATTTTTTTCCGAAAGTCACATAGGCTAGCATGAGGAGAGACAATTGAGCAAATTTGAAATTAAAGGATGTGCTGTGAGATAAAAACTTTAAATTATAAAAATAAAACAATATCAAATTTAATAATGACTTAATGTCCCTTTTTCTTTTTAACAATAAAACAATCACAAACAGTATTTCTGGCAGTTCTTGTACATAAGCTTGATTTAAATTGACCAATAAACGTACTATTTTTGCAACCTTGATTTAAAAAAATTTACCATTTTTAATAATTTTAAACTAATAAATTTTGGAGCTCTTGGAGGAATGAAACACTTAAATTAACAAGGCTTTAAAAGTCATGACTCACCGGCTCCAAGTTCCTGATGCAATCCATCAAGTCTTGCAATCTGTCAGGGAAGCCTGGCCCGAACGCTTCAGGGTTGACAGCGATGTAGCACTGGCCGAGGTCAGCGGACCTGTCAGTTGTCATCCAACGCCTGATGTGAGGACCGTAAGTGGCACCTGTCACCAAAAAATCCAAAGTATTAACATGAAAAAATACACCCAACTACTAAACGTAAAATTTATTGAAAAATAGGAGAAAATTCCATTTAGCTAAAAACAGAAAAATAGTAAAAAAACTCATAAACCTTGCATTGGCCCCAAAGTATCAATTAGAATTCACAAGTAACAAATTAATTACCAGATAGGACACCGCAGAGCAGCTCAACAAGGAAGGAGAGGCCAAAGCCCTTGTACCCTGAAGAAATCTCAGTGCCACCAAGGGGCAGCAGGGTGCCCCTGGTGACTGCCCTGGCCGCATTGGTCGTTTCTGCGCCCGTCTCGTCCTGCGCCCAGCCACTCGGCAAAGGCTCGTTCTTGCGCCTCTGTACCTCAAGCTAATGAGATGAAAATTTTAATTAAAAAAAAAAATAAGGCAAAAAGGTTACTTTTCCCAGGGCGACGGCTGTAGTGGCCATGTCCAGCACAAAAGAGTCGCCGTCTTTGCCAGGTGCGGCCAGGGTCAGAGGGTTTGTACCCAACGCCGGCTGTGTATGATAAAAAGATACATATCTGTTTCTTTATTCATGTACATTACATAGGTCAGATTAAATTAAGTTACATGAACAAAAAGAGAGTGGATTATTATCATTTCCGTAATTTACTGGAGGAATGATTGCAAAACTTCTTCCTCAGGCAATCCTGCTGCCTCGTCCACTAGCGCATCTTTCCTCCCTTCTGATCGCAAGCGCAAACACACAGGCGAAAATGGAGGAAAAAATTTAGGGACTAATCCAGAGAGTCAAAAACTACCCATCGATAAAATAGTCTTGTCTAGCTAACTTACAAATTTATTCCCAAATTGACTGAATTTTGGCTTCATGTGTAACTTTTGAAGCATTTCGCACTATAAATTTAATTCCAAGAGGACTATTAACCTTTGTAGACACCTGGTGATATTTCTTTTACTCATTGGACTATCTACAAATTCAATGATTTTGCAAACAAATAAAACGTTGAATCTTTTCAGACTTTCATTGTTGGTCATTCAATAATAGTTTAATTTGTTCTGAATAAAAATTATTTTTGAAATTTGAAAAAGCTCATACCACTTTCGCTCTGGTTGGACTCATCAGCGGGGAAGTGTTTGTGAAGGACAGACCCTGTAATATAGATAAATTAAGAAGTCTTATCAAAAACAAATCCAAAAAATGCATTACAATCATTCCTTGTTCCACAGCCTGCAAACTGTACCAAGAAGCGATGCCGTAATGGTTGGACCCTGATAATTATATTATAATTTTTGTCATCTGATGCAAATAATAAAAAAACCCTCACCTTTGGAGGCCACCCAGCCGACTCCGGTCTCTTTGGCCTTCTTAATCGCCAGCTGCATGCAGAAGTTGCCGACGACGGGCCCGATGGCGTTCTTGCCGTCGACTAGCGCTGTTGCTGAAGTGCTTTTCACAATAATTGGCACCGCACTGCCATCACAGATGCCTGTTTTCACGTCATTCACGTACATTTCTAAAAAAAAGGTATCACATTTTATTAAAAGCTTAAAAAATGATTTCTTATGTGTGATCTTGTTAGAAATTCAATCAAATTTCACAGTGATTAAAAACTACTAAACTGAATCCGAACTCCTTCGGCCGGTCTGCGGCACCCAGAGCCGGTCACTCGCCTTGTTCGATCTCATGGTCAAAAGGCGGTATCCTCAAACTCTCAAACTACAGGGAAAAGGTGGTTGCTGCATTACTTCCAAACAAAAACTTACGTTTTTAAAAACAAGTCAATTAAAATAACAATTACAACAACAATTAATCGAAGGCATACAAAATAGAAAAGCACTACTATACCAAGTCTGTTCATTCCGTGGCTGTAGTGTCCTCGGTAGTCAGCAGCAACGAGGACGTCGGCCAACATTTGTGCGTGGCTGGGAGAGACTTTGGCCGCCCTCAGGCAGTCCACCGTAAATCTGGTCACTTCTGCGACAGGGATAATGTTGCTGCCGCTGGTGGACATGAATCGAGCGCCGTGGCGGAAGACCGGTTTCGAAAGCAGCCTCAACATCTTTATTTCTTATGAAAAAATGTCCTGCAAAATATTAAAAAATTTTACTATGAATTATATAACGTTGACCAATCAATTAAATTGAAGCCAGCAGCTTTGATACTGCGTTTTAAAAGATCGAAAACAATACAACAATCAACGTTCTACGTAGGACATAGAAAAATTTTAATGACATAAATTAATGGAAAGTGTCAGTATCAATAAGTCCTTCAAATCTGGGCAGTTACTATGCTAATGTCAATTACTGAAGTCGTATTGATATATATATCATACACACCTCTTTTAATTGCTCTCCTCTTCTCTTCTGTTTTCGATCATGAAAATTTTTCAGTCGTTTGGATTGTTCGATGCAGTCTTTAGCTCTCTTTAGCCGAGCTTGTGATTTAATCGATGAATTCTAAATTTAACCTGTAAATTGGCCGAATGTTGCTAAATAGTAGTGATCAACACATGAATCGAATTAAATTAAATTGGTCACAAGGACAGCTGAATCGTATAAGGGGGCGGAACGGTTACGCCCCTTTTTTTACCGGCATGTGTGTACACCAATGCCAACGCGCCGGCCAATGCGCCAATGCAGTATGACTATGTCATGTGTGTGCCTTTGGTGGTGTGTGCCGAATGTGGTACAGGAAAAAGGGTAAAAAGGACCAACGAATTGGAGCTCTTCTCTATATCGAACGAATCAGGCATCAGGCAGGCGAACACGAAACGCAGGTGTTTTCTCTCATCTTTCTGTTATTAGCCATTTTTAAATAAATAATGTATTTTGTGTTTCTGCATCAATGTTTTAAGATTTACAGTACATTTATACATAATGTAATAAAAAATATGTATAGGCATATATATACATTATGTAATAATCATTTGTATGCATAAATATTATAAAATTGACGGAACACATCAAAGTTTTATATAATTTCAGGCTATATTATTATTGCTTTGTAAAAAATTATAGTGCAAGTACCTTTATTTTTTATAATACTAAGCTGTTACAAAGAAAGAGAGAGCAGGGGATTCTGATACAAAAGAGTTCATATTTTATGCCATACATATTAATAAACATACATATATAATTTTCTGCTCTTATATGTATGTGTGTAAAAAATAAATTTCAAATATATTATGTGTTATGTTTTCACATTGATTTATTTCATGTATTTCTCATAAATAAAAAAAATTAAATTCCAGAGTACCATGCAGCTTATCGACACATAGACAGGGAGCCAGGGAGGAAATGCGGACCAGGATTATCCATGGTAGTGTAATTGAGACGATTGTACGACAATGCAAGAAAGCGACTCGTTATTGAGATGATGCGCCTGGAAAGTCTGAAACCATGTGATTGGTATGTGCCATTCATTATTAGACATTTTTCTGACGATACATTCAGAGCTTGGACCTCTATTTCATAAACTTCGTGTATAAAATGAGTGGAATTATGAGCAAAACATCTATTAAAAAATTTATTGTCACTCTTATAAGGTAAAATAAACTTTTAGATAAATGAGAATCTAATTTTATGGTTGTTTATTAATACTTCATTAAATCGCCTAGTCAGACACAGCAGTGGGGAAATACAAATAAGAAGTATAAACCAACCTTGAGTACATTAAAAATTTTGCGATCAGAGAAGGAGGTTAATAATGTGAAATGGTGACATCAGTTGAATAGAACTCTTCTCTCGTTAATAAAGTAGAAAGCCCTCTCAAGATCATCAGTCGGCATTTCGATGTTATTTAAATGGGGTGCCTTCGTGCAAATTGCAGCGACAAAATTGAACAAAACCTGCTTGCTTTTATCGATATGCAAAACAAATGTAGCGCTTGACCTAACTGAAATTCATAAACAAAAATATATCATAGATTAAAATAAAATTCACAATTAAAACAAAGACAGCTTACTTGAAAGAGACTTCAGCTTGGGAGCAACATCGACCCTCGCCCTCAGAGTATTTGTGATATTGGTCATTCTACGCCAATCCATATCTATTAATTTAATTGTTAAGTTCTCCAGATGCGGTGCAGTAAGCACTTGGACCAGAGCGTTGTAGTCGTGCTCACGATTCAAAAAGGTCCAGTGCAATTTGATCAGTCTCTCGGGCACTCTAGGAAGGGGATGCATGGTGTTGGTGTCAAGAGTTTCGAGTTGGGGGCAGCATTTAAACACGTCGTCTAGTGCGTAATCCTCTCTGGTGCAGCAGGAAAACAATTTGAGCCTCGAGCCGAAAGTCTTGAGCAATCTCGTCAGCATTGTGGGGGAAAATTTGCATTTTGTTATGTAAAGAGATTGGACGTTTTTCAGCTGCAGGAGTGGCTCCCAGTCAGCCTCTGTGTCCAAGTACAAGACGTGGAGGGAATCGGCGCACTTTGAGTGCCATTTCACTTGTTTCGGGTGCATACGTTTCTTAACGACCAGGTGCTGCAGACTGCTCGTCCCGGACAAAGTTCCGGCGTCCTCGTCACTCAAAACGTGGCATGCTGTGATTTGTTCTTCTTGATGGCTAAAACTATCGGACAGGCTGCGTCCAATGAAGTTCATCAAAGGAAACTCTATCACGCACAGACGGCTGGTGTATTCGCAAACGTCTCTGATGATGCTGTGACTATTGTCCAGTTGGCATTCCAGGATGGTGAAGATGAACTTTCGCAGGTTGGTCAGTCGGTGCAGCCCCTCAAACAGACTTGCACATGTCATGTAGGCATCTATGTTGCAGTTGAGACTTAATAGGAAGCTCAAATTCTTACACACATCTTCGAAATCTTCCTTTTTAAAGATGTAGCTGGGCAAACAGAGCTCGGTTAGGTATTTTAATTTCAAGACGTTATGCATGATTTGTTGACCGGTAAACCATTGTCCCGAGTTTTTTATGTCTATCGATAAGGATTTCATGCTCCAGGAACTGTTTTTCGCGAGTTTCTGCAGTGCTGACCTGAGGAAGATTGATTTTTGATTGGCGTTTGACCCCGTGCTTTTCAAATTGAGCTTTTCAATTGGGTCCTCCAGCAATGCCAAAATTAACACAAGCTGACGGAAATACGGAATCCTGTTTTTATGCCTGTCGAAGCGATTGGCTGACGCGAGTTTTTCAAAGAAAATTAAGTGATGTTGCCTTGCTAGGGAGAGGGATTCAGAGTTGGTCAAAGGCGCTGACAGTGAGTTTAGCCGCAGACTGTCCACGATGTTGTTGAGGATGAGAATTTCAGAATGGGTCCTTTTTTCCTGCTGGGCTGTCAGATTTCTCACTAGCGCCATGTCCTCAGGAGTCAGTAGAACATTTAGACGCGTGGATTCGTCGTCTATCTTACCGGGTTGGATACGCATATTTATGGAGCAATATATATATATATATATATATATATATATATATATATATATATATGCAGATCACAAATTATCACTCTGACAAATATATTATTTTATACTCTCCCAACAGACAATCGGGAAAATCTTAACTGAGATATTCTCCCTCTGGGTGATACTCTGAGAAGAAACATTATTTGGAATAAAACAACTGATTAAATATTATTTGTTGTGTTTCAAACTCCAAGCTAATGTTGTGCCGTGATTGCTCAAAATAAATACACACGCGATAGCATAACTCAAATAAATTAATCATTCTGTATAAACTATACTATTCATAGTTTGAGATTATGAAAGTTTTATATTGGTTTCTGTTTATTTTAAAGGTTTTTAATTTACGACGACCTAAGTGAACTGGAAGTTTCACGCCATATTTATTCACAATTTGAATTGATTGATAAATAAATAAACTATAGACCGTCGATCACGACATTAAAGTAGGAAAATCGGGAAAATCAACCACTATTGCCTCTGATGTGATTATGCAAAACGTTAAGCAACACTGACGTGCAGGTTGCATACGTACAAATTATTATTTCTCCTAATTCAGCTTTAAATAATAAATATTTATTCAACAAGCGGTTAACAAATAATTTAAGCTCACTCTTGAACTACGAACACAGACATACGCACAAATTATTCAAAATGAACTCTTCTATTAACAAAGGAAAACATAGCTTGAATCTCTGGATCTGAACTTTTGATCACCATCAGAAGGGGCGCTTTAGTACAAATTACTCCAATTAAATTAATTATATGTTGCCGTGTCGGGATGCATCCATATATTGGTATTACTGCAAAAAAATATAAATTCACTAAATTAAAATAAACTTAAAAAAACCTACTTTTGAGCTCTTTTAATTTTGGCACAACGAAATCTTTGGCTCTAATTTCCTCAATAACTGTCACCAGGCTGGACGTATGTATAAAATGGACGCGGATGACGAGCTTTTCCAAATTCGGAGCGCTCAGCACATTTATCAACCTTACGTAATTTCTGTCCGTCTCGGAGATATTCATGTGCAATTTCTTGAGCCTCTCAAGCCGTTCGGGAAGCGAGTTCATGGTCCTGAGTGTTGTTAGTCTTGGACACAAGTCAAGCACATTCTGAACGCAGTAACCTTGTCTGATGCTGCAGGAGTACAACCTTAGTGTGGGGCCGAACTTAGCCAGCACCCTTGCTATCATGATTTCAGAGGGGTTGCTACTGATAAGGTAAAGAGCCTGCAAGCTCTTCAGTCCAAGAAGAGATTCCCAGTCGTCGTCGTTATTCATATAAATGACACTGAGCGAAAGGGCGTGCTCGGAGTGCCACTCAACCTGTCTCGGATGCATGCGTTTAGTGACGATCAGGTGCTGAAGTCTACTGACCCCAGTCAAACTTTCGGCGTGCTCATCTCTCAAAACGTGGCAGTGACTAAATAATTGCCAAAAGGAGAGAGACGGGTATGTGCCAACCACGTTCAACCTGGGGAACTCTTTCACGAAGAATTGGGTGTTACTCGCACGTGCATCGATTAATGCGGCGAAATCTGACGCTCGAATCCATACAGATCTCAATTTCATGTCAAACAAGAATATCCTGAGATTATTCAATCGCTGAAGTCCCTCTCTTAAGTCCTCTTGTTGGATACTTTGACTTAAGCTGCACTCGAGAATTTCTAATGTCAGCAAAATTGAAGACATTTGCTGAAATTCGCGACTCTCAAAGATGAAGCCTTTCAAGTGGAGTTCTTGCAAATTGGCCAGTTCCAAAACTGTATGAAGAAAAAACCTTTTGGCGTTCGTGACATCTATTGTAAGCGAACTCAAGGAACTTAGGCTGTTCCTCTTAAGTAGCTCAAGGGCTTCCGTGAGGAAGCAGTCAAAGCACATTTCACTCAGCTCAGTGGAGGTGATCCATGCAGTGCAACTCTCAAGGTCAATGTATCGCAATGGTCCACCCATTAAATTCAAAATAGTCGGCAAACGTCGATGAATCGGGATCGATTTTTCAGGATGGTCAAAGACAAATGCAGACGAGATTTTTTGCAACAGATCTTCACGATTCGTCATTGAATTCTTGGCCAAAAGCTTCAGATCAAAATGTTTCGGGCTTCTCAAGTGGTCCAAGATTAAGTTCAATGCGATTGTTCGTAAACTTGCCCTGGATATCTGATGCGACGTTATAGCTTCCACATCCGCCCTCTCTTTTTCAGTAAGATTCAAATCCATTGTTTGTCTGACACAGAGAGACTCAAAGAGGAAATGATATTGTTGTCGTTGCTTTGAAAGACTAACACTCTTAAAATTCTACGGGTTTTCAAGGCATCATATTCTTGTTAGCTTCTTGTCGGGAGAAACAAACAAAAAGGCCAAACAAGGATCATTCAAAGTTCAAATTCCAGAGTTCATTTTTAAAACTACTTATTTCCAGCGGTCTGTTTTTATGTGAATTCCAGCATCAGATTTATTTAGATAAATATTTAATTTTTGCTATGCTTGACGTATTATTCTTAAAAAAATAACAATTAATTCTCTTATTTGGCGAAAAAAAGAAGTTGTAGACAAGTAGCTAAGCATCCCCATCTTGCAGGTTGCTAAATTTACTGTAGCATCAAATTAATTAGGCCTGTACTAGCTTTTTATTAATTTATCAAAAAATTTTATTGAAGAAAGAAAAATCAGATATCGTGTGTGTGCAACACGTAGGACACCACTGTCGTGCAGGTTGCATAGCCTTGAAGTTACAGGCGTTTTGTAATCCTAACTTTAAATTTCTCACGGTGCTAATTCTTTCATTATTTTGAGATTGAATTAAGTGCCTCGCATTCTGAAGTCCACAAGAAAAGGTTTAGTTCAATAATGATACACAGTTGTCTGACGTAAAACCATCAATAATATTTAATCTCATGTCCCATATACTAAACTTTTTAATTCACAACATTCTTCCCTTATTAATATTTAGAGTGAACAGCATTAACCTAAGAATTGAAGTAAATTCTAGCATTGATGAAGTTAAATATTTGCTCCAGTTCAGGAAGTGGCATTCTAACTTCCATCAGGTATGGCGCCTTTGTGCAAATGACTCTGACGAAATTGACCATCAATTCTTTCAGCGTAACGGTTGTAAGTCTTGATCGGACTGCATTAAAAAATAAAATATCTTGAAAAAACTCAATTATTTGAATACTACTTACTTCTGAGCGTCTTTAGTTTGGGAGCGACATCTCCTCTGCACCTCAGCGCTATAGTAGCGCCCGCCAGGCTCCTCTCATGCAGATTTTCGAACGATATTTCTAACCTCTCCAGGTTAGGCGCGGTCAGCACGTCTATAATTCTATCGCGGTTCTCAATTGTATCGAGAAAGTGCAACTCTCTAAGTCGCTCCAGGATTATAGGAAGACAACTCATGGTCTTGAGGCTTGTGAGTCTAGGACACAAAACGAGAATATCGTGAACTGGAGGTGTTTCTTGTGAGTCGCACGAGAAGAGATTCAGGGACAGGCCGAACCTCTCAAGCATCCTAACCATCATCATTCTGGAAGGAGTGCAGCCAAACATAAATAGACTCTCGATTCTCGCCAATTGCAAAAGAGGTTCCCAATCGGCGTCCCTTTTCAAATTTACGACGCAAAGGGAACGAGCGTGCTTGGAGTGCCATTGGACCTGTTGCGGTTGCATGTGGCGCTGAACGATCAAATGTTTTAGTTTACTCGCGCCAGTCAGCGAAAATGTGTCCTCCTCGTCCAAAACGTGGCAAATTCGGGTTTCGTGTCGGTGACAGTTCACTCTCTCGGGCTGGGGCGTTAGTGTTGGTTCACATCCAGCTACATGCAATAAAGGGAGCTTTTTGACCAGGAGACGGCTGTATGGTAAACATAGTCCATGCGTTGTTCTACTTTGTAAATATGGTGGCTCTTCAATGAATTCTTCTCCCCATAAAACGTCGAATGTGAAACTTTCGAGTCTTTCCAACCGCTGGAGACTTTCTATCATACCTTCGGGTTGGATGGAGATGTGAAGGTTGCATTCCAGGAGGCTCAAGTTAAACAAATTGTTGGCCACGTCTTCAAATTCTCGAGCTTGAAAAATGTAGCTTGGCAAGCGCAGTTCTTGCAGGTTTTTTAGTCCGATGATTTTGCGTAGGTTGCCCGTCTCGGGAGAAAAAAGGACTCCTCTTTGGATGGCGTTGATCTTAAGCGTTTTGATGCAGCCTGTGCTGCTTCTCACAAGTTTATCGATGGCTTCGTTAAACATATCCTCAAAGCAGACGCTCAACACAACATTGGTGGCTCCTACACAGCTAAAGTCGAGATTGAGGATCGGTTCGTCCAGGAGGTCCAAGAGGATCTCAAAGAGCCACGGTGTCGGGATCTGCCGTTCGATAGGCTCGTAAGTGTTGGCAAACGCAAGCTTTCTCAATAAAGCCTCCCGAATGGAAATCCAAGACAGTCTTCTCAACGGCGTCAGATCAATGGTTCGATTCCCGCTAGACGGCCTGAATCCTTCCACGATCGAGTTTAGGTAAAGTGATTCCAAACTCGCCCTTCTCTGCTGCTCTATCGTCAGGTTGTAAATTTCTCTGGAGTAATCATCAAACAGTAGTCGGAAATCCATGGCTCTCGTCTTCTTTAAAAATCAATAAATTTTGTGCTCTAAGTTTTAAAAGGTTTGCTCACCAAGATTTATTTTTCCTTTCTCAATCTCTTGATCGCTCTGGATTTGAGTATCTTCTGCTTTCTTGTACACTGAGAGCTAAAAGCAATAGTCCTCTCCTGATCGTTCGCTTTAATGTGAGTTGTGAAATGGAACGACAAAGGTGTTAAATATATTATGTTTGCTTTTAGTAAATATTTGTTCAATCTAAATAGATCGGTTTTTTTTCCAAATGTCACTTTGTTATGTGTGTTTCATACTAATCTACTTCAAATATTGAAGCTTTTCCATGGTGCTATTAAATATTTTTGCATAAATGCCATAAAACATATTTACATTCCGTTTTGGTAGCGGAAAAATTTCTCATTTCTTAAAAACCGCAATCGTGAATTTTCTTGTTGCAAGAAAAGGGAAACTATTAATTCGAAAATAAAATTTGGGTTTTTGTTGAGCGATGCGCAATTTTACCGCTATACCAGGACTATTTTAGATTTCAAATATTATAATTTTACTTAAAATAAGAGAAAACAAGAAAATGCCCGACGGCAGTAAGATGCTGCTCTGCGTGTTCGAGCCGCGTTTGACGCCAAAGCTCCACCACGATCCAGATGGACACATCCGCGGCGTAAACCTCATGCTCGCTGGACTTGGACTGGCCCGTTACGTTACACGCGGCAGCACGGTGTGCGCGAGTTGTACATGCCGCGGATCTGTTCAGGTATGGATGCCGTGGACCAGGACTATGTTATGGAGGAACTTGCCCAAATTATACTCATTCGGACACGTGAATTAGTTGGTTATTTGCTTTACCCTCTACCTCTTTAATTTTTTATTCAGTTTTTTCTGATATATTTTTAATTTATTTAATTTTAAATTTGTTTGACAGCTTGCTTTTAAATTAATTTAGTCAATGGTTTAACACCAAAATACCCTGAAATCGGATTCCTGATTCCTGTCTTCATGACTATCGCATAGCGGTTGGCCGTTGCGACTTTTTTAAAGAACATTTCGTAATCTTGCTCTGCTAAAGAGCATAGTTCGCGAAAGCCCACTTTTTCAATGAACTCACAACAACACATAAAACCGTATTTTTCGATTGCTCCGCAATTTTGAACATATTTTTTTAACACGTATTTTTTAGAATAGCAAAGTACAACACAACGTCAGTGTATCGCTCTCGTTGCAATTCTACACTGATCTATGCAACATTAATTTGATTTATGATTAAATATTAATATAATTAAAACATCTTTCTGAAGGGTTCCCTGATTTTGATACGTTTCAAACTTTATACAATACAATCATTATTATTAATGTTATTAATTTTGCTTTCCTCGTTGTGGATTACAAAATAATGCCATGTTAGTAACGATCCAATAGCGGAACAGTATTATTATACAAATGTGAGAGATAACCGGTTACTTATTTATGCTCAACCACTTTTGATTTTTAATCAGAGATATTATTTCATTGATGAAATTTTAAATTTAATTTTTATAAATTTGGCCATAAATTCAGAATTTTTTAAAATTTTATTAGCTGTTAATACCCAAATATCCGACATTTTAAGCTGTCGATGATACCGGTAATACCCCTATAATCAACACAGTTAACCGCCACCAGAAAATCAGCTGAACGACAAGGATGGAGACAAGAAATGGGTCAAAGTCTGAAAAAGTGGTTTTAATTGCGTAAGAGGACAAAGATGGGCCGCCGAGGGCGACGATCTGCGTTCAGACGCCGAAGCAAACTGGACGGGGCCCCCTTTCGGAGGCGGCAGAACTCTGTAGACGGGCGCTAGCTTTTCGAATCGGTAAACAACAGAACAGCTCGGTGTGTTATGAAATTGCATCACACCCTTGAATTGTCATTCAATGCACTACTCAAGCGTCAGGTCGTTTTCAGGCGAGATGAACAGCCTAGACCCGGCCAGTCCGGCCCTCGGGGTGCCCTTCCTGCGCACCATCGAGTGGGAGATGATGGACAAACGCAAGTTCTTCCCCCTCAGCATGCTCAGCTCGTTCAGTGTTCGCTGCGCCCTGTACCCCCTGACCGTGGTCAAGACTCGACTGCAGATTCAGCGACACAACGAGGCCTACAAGGGAATGATGGACGCCTGCGTCCAGATCAGGAGGACTGAGGGCTTCAGGGGGCTTTACAAGGGCTTCTGGGTCAGTCGATCCTCCTTCTATGAATCATAGCGCTGAAACGAAAATATTATTCTCCCCAGCTGATCGAGGAAAAATATCCATTTGAAGTGAATAATACAATTTTTTTAATTGTCAGACAACACGTAGTGACACTTTCAAAAAGAATTAGGTAACTGAGTGAAATATGACCCCATTTCCATCTAAAAAAGAAGCTGCCTCACAGAAAAAAAATCAAGTTGCAGTGCTTACTCCTGCATTAAACAAATTTATAAGGCTGAGTGGCTGTACTGTGCGCGGAAAATTAGTTACGGATGATCAATGATTAGCTAATAGTGAAATTCTATGTGGAAAAATCAAATAACACGTTCTCATCAGCAGTCATTTACTTCCAAAACAAAATTCAAAAACACAGTTTGAGCTGTAGAGAATACTGAACCAGTGTTCATCATTTACGTCCAGCTGAACTCATTACTGAGTAAAATCGAATAGGGGAGAAAATTCTCTTTAAAATTAGCTCTTCATTACTGATGATGGTATTTTTGAGGTTGTAAGTTTTTGTGAGAAAAGGTTAAACCACAGGGAGGGCGAGTGGCGGGGTTGACAAGATTTGCCACTTTTTTCGATTTTGCTTAGAAATGAGTAAAGCGCTGATTCAGAACTCTGTAGCTATTACTGCGTTAATGAACTTTGTTTTGGTGTTAAATTACTGCTGATCAATACAGTGCAAGAATGTATAATTTAATTTTTCCTGTTATAATTTTCACTATTAATTTACTAACTATACTGAATTAATTTCCCGCGCAGAGTAGAGACCTGGTAGGCAGCTCAAAAAGTTTGAAAACGTTTTCCCATGCTGCCAATGAACAGTTTAAAATCAGGCCCTTTTCCGAAATATAAGAAATGATCCACTGATAGATTCGTCTTGTCAAGCAGAGTCTGCCAATTAAATATCTCAATTGAGTGAAAACTGGGTTAACAATTTGATTTTGAAAGATTTCCATGTTAAATCCAATCTTTTAATCTTTGGAGCTTGTAACTTGCAAACTCCATCGAATAAAAAATATTCCCCTGGAGATATATCTTAACTCATAAGCAACAACATGAATTCAATAATTTAATTAAAAACTGAAACGTTTAAGACCATGAGTTTCCCTGTTAGTTTTTGTTAAAAGAATGTGGAATTTTCATTAAAAATACACTGGCAATATTATTTTCATTTTTCCCATCATTTTCACTTAAAATTAGCAAATTTGCTTTCAGGTGAGCGCCGCTCAACTGATTTCTGGTGTGTTCTACATTTCGACGTACGAAGGAGTGCGGCACCTTCTGAAGGAGCGAGAGTTGGTCAGCGACTCGCGCATCCGCGGCATGGTTGGCGGTGCGGCAGCGTCGCTTGTCGGCCAGAGCATTGTGGTGCCGTTCGACGTCATTTCTCAGCACATCATGATCCTTGGACAGACGAAGGGTGCCAGTCAGGCGGCCACCAATCCGCTCGGCGTGGTCGTCGAGGGACGCAGCAGGTTCCAGATCGCGGCCTTTGTCACTGCTGAGATCTACCGGCGCGACGGGCTGAGAGGATACTACAGAGGATACACCGCCTCGCTCTGCACCTATGTGCCCAACTCTGCCATGTGGTGGCTCCTCTACCACTTCTACCAAGGTGAGAGAAGAAAATTGTTAGGTTACATTTTCTGTAAAATTGGCTTTTTTCATTGCTGGATGAATTCATAGCCCTCATTTTTTATTTCAAGGCTACATTGAGTATCTTAACTGATTAATTTTTTTCTGCTTTTATAGATCGATTTTTATCATTTCAGTATTTAAAGTCACTTTCAAGCAATCAAAATCAGCCATCTCTTAATCGTTGGTTCAGCAGTAAATTTTAAACTGTAAATAAGTTTTTCATAAATAAAATGACAACCGTGTTCCCTGCATCAGCAGACAGATTTAGAACATGTCTACTGCTATTTTAAGAAAGCTAGACGACTTTCCTCGACTTTTCGAACGATTTCAGTTACAGGTATCAGATACTAAATAATATTCACAATAACTCGAGTTAACAGCTTGAATATTAGAAATTCTATGATTAAATTAATTACAACCATAAAAAGAATTAAAATTACTCCATCAACACTGTACTCACTGAGCATTAATTTGGGAACAATTTTCTTTCCGCTATATTAATTTTAAACTTTTCGAAAATTCCTAAGAAAAAAAATTGTTAGGGAAAATACGCAAAGTTAAAAAATGTATGAATATAAATATTTCTAGGAAACGAAAAAACAATATTTAGTTACGAGTTTTTGAAACTGTTCTTGTCAGAAAAATCAGGAAAAAAAGTATGGAAATTTACTGTTCAAGAAATGCACTCTTTGTAAATAGGTCCACCAACTATAAATCCACCTCTTTCAAGATTTGTTTGATCTAATAAAGTTTGTCTGTTGTGATTTCTAGACGAGCTGTACAAACTGCTTCCAACTGGGAGCTCGCACCTGATGATCCAGTGCGTGTCAGGCACAATGGGCGGTTTCACGACAACCCTGCTGACGAACCCGCTGGACATCGTGCGGGCGCGGCTGCAGGTGCAGCGTATCGGCTCCATGTCGCGCACCTTCCGCGACCTCTGGGCCGAGGAGCGGCTGCGCATCTTCAGCAAGGGGCTGAGCGCGCGGCTCGTGCAGTCAGCCGTTTACTCATTTGCCATCATCCTCAGCTACGAGAGCATCAAGAGACTCAGCATCAACGAAGAGTACAGAGAACTGGTGCGCTGGTGAGACTTATCAGTTGGACTGTGGCACTACCTCGTGTTTGTTTCCGCAATCAAAGGACGACATTCGCACCATGTTTACCATGTCTAACAGGTGCTTCTCGCGGGTCATTTACTTTTTCGTTTTGGTTGGTTCTATATTAAGGCGAACCCCTCTTGGTGTGGGTCTTCAGATCTTGATAAATTTCTTTCACGAGCTGCCCTAGTGGACCAATGGTGATCTCTAAAATTTTTGCTCAAATTGCATAAATCAGAAACGAAATATCAACCGTCAGAAATTATTTCAATCCTTGAAAATCGCTAAATTTTAGTCTTCGATACATGTGCAACTCTTGGAATTTTGATTTAATATTTTAGGGTTCAGCATTGTTCGGGCAGCACCTTCACAAAATTTCATCAAGGCCTAAAGACCCATGCCAAGAGGGTTTCGTATTGATCAGGAACCCACCTTTTAGATTAGTCTTTACTTGAGTTGTCTGCTGGTTCAGGCCAAATAACCGCGTTTTAAGATACCATTTTTCAGTAGTTTAGTTCCGATATTGTGATACAGGGTAGCGAGCGAGTTGTTCTATCAGCACACAGTTAACGTTGTTGTAAGTCCGTTGTCGAGAGTTGGAAAACACGATTAGTTGTGATAGAAAATGATTGAACTTCCTTTAAACTATTTTTATTTCATTTACTTCGTTCATTACCACCGTTGTGTTGACGCATATTTACAATGTATATACCCAAGTTCTGCAATAAACAAGACAGGCTTATTTATTGAACGCAATTCTTTGCGATTTTCATTTCAATTCAAGAATGCACTGCTCCGCATGAACATGTCCATTTTCTCAATGGTGCTGGCCTTTTGCGTCCCTTGCGGATCCAAATCGCACAGGGTGTAGGTGAACCCTGGCGCCGTTGGGTGGTGATTGTACCGCACTCTCCTAAGGTACAGACCTCCGGGGGTCTGGAAGAGGACTGGGACTGAAGCAGGAACCTTGCTGGCCTGAAAATTGGGAAAATATTTCCTTGAAAAAACTCATACTTTGAACTATTCGATTTAGTTTGTGTTGAATTTATTTTGCTCGTGTAGAAGTCGTCTAAAGTTTTAGATTTTACAATTTTAGCACTTCTCGTAAGTTTAAAAAATGATCAACAAACTGTTAATTTGATTTGAAACTAGAGTTTTTGTTCACCATTTTATTGCATTTTGGATTACTGACAATATTTAATAATACAAATCCATCTGATGGTTAATTTTTAAGATTTTGAGAAAATTTTAAAAGCTAAATTTTCTGTTAAGTTTCCTAAATTGTGAGCGCGTATTTTAAGCAATTTGACAAGCTATTTTGGTGATTTATCTGCCAAAAAATAGGGAAATTTTCCCTGCTGAAAGTAGAAAATGGCACTGTCTCGTCTGGATCCAACAAAAAATGGTCCAAGCAAAATTTGATTTAAAGAATTTCCAAAGATTAATACAACATAAAGGATTTTATTCCTTGTTTTTCCTTAGAGATTTTTCTTAATTAGGGCTCAAATTCAATAAATTCACCACAAACTAAATATTAAAATCCTTAAATTATCCTTGTAAGATCTGAATTTAGGCATGCATGAAAATCTATCAATTCAATGAATTTACTGGTTTTTCATGTAACAATATCCATGCTTCGCCCCCCCCTTCCACCCCACCAGTGCAAACATTGCAACTAAAAATTAATAAATTCCGGAATTTCCTTTCCACTGTCGCAGGCAAGTGCACCTTTGTCATGCTTTCGAGTTTTTTTTCGGAAAGTAATTTATTAATTAGTGAAGCTGAATAGTAGGCAAGCCAAAGGTGCATTTGACTTTTTGCGACACTGACCTTCTACCGCTCCGTATCGGAAAAGTCCTCAAGCTCTGGCCTTACCCCTTGGCTGGGCGGCTCCTCCGGAGGCGCGACGCTGCTCCGCCGACGCGAGCAGCACATAAAGGCGGCCACTAAGGCCGCTTTGAACCTGCGAGCGCTGCCTAACACCAGGATCGGCGCCAGGACCGCAAATGCGAAGCGCGACCACGCCAGGGCCGAGTGCAAGGTAGGGGGTCGCGGACCTTGCATCAGGGAACTCTGCAATATAAGGGAAAAATTGTTTTTTAAGTATCGTCAGGTGATGCCTCAACCTACGAAAATATTTAGCAGGGAAAACCGTATTATTTTAGAGAAAATTGGTAAATATGTTAAAACTTAAAATGTAATAATTTATTTGAAAATTCAGAACCGACAATTTGCTGTGGAGCATCACGCCACAACACAAAAATATCATCATCTGAGAATTTTGCATTATTTTCGTGTTGCAAATGAAAGAAGAAAACATTTTAAGTTGTAAACGTGGAAAAAATCGTCTAAAAAACAGGCCTTGGTTTTTTTTAATAGAACGCTTCGGAAAAACTTACCCTTAACTAAAACTTACTATTTCGTAAGGGACCCTAAGTCCCAGGTACAAGATGACCAGAGTCGAAACGATGGCTCCTGTCGATGGTGGCGTGTCCGACGAGAACTGGAAGACATTTTCCTGAGCGCCTTTCGGCCCCATAGACCTGAACGTTGCGACGACGACGAAGATCAGCCACACAGCCCACGGAAGGGCGAACCCGAGGACCACGATGGACCACCTGAGGCCCGCAGGGATGGCCAGCAGCTTTAGCCGGGGCACCATAACCGTCCTTAACAGAATACCAGTTTCAAGGACTATTTTATTATATGCTGAAAACATTTTTATAACATGTATGCAAAAGCTACAATTTTAGTGGCATTGGATTTTTGCTAATTGGCCTCCACGTTTTCCTTCAAGCGCTGGAAAAAGAGAGCGGCTATATTGTGACTGCTCTCAGGGTGGAAAAGGCAGGAACATCAGCCGCCTTGTGACAGCTCTTTGTACAGCGCTTGATGGCTAACGCGGAGGTTGATCCCAAAAATTCCAACGGTGCTTTGATTTTCAGAATTTCATGCATCAATTAAAAAATAATATTTTTTGATCTCCTTGTCCTTATTTAATATGTACGTCACAAATAATTAATCTTTTACGAGCTAATGTTGGATCTGTCGGCGCCACTAACGTATCCAGTGGCTGCTCCGAGGCCGATGCTGACGGCGCCGCCCAGCAAGTTTAGCAGCCGCACGAGGCCAAGTGAGGCGCCCGGGACAGCGGCGGACATGATGCAGGCCATGGACCAGGAGAACCACGCCGACACTAGGAACAGCACAGCCAGCAGAGCCGCCTTGCCAGGCAGTGAAAAGTCGTTTGGTGCCGTCGACGTGCTGGTCAGGCCGCCACCATTGTACGCTGCCGCCAGGAATATGCTCAGAGAACTCTAGAATTCAAAATCCAGATTTTTCTTTTATACCGAACATACTAACAAGAGTTTTTTTATAAAGTATATTTCTAATAGGTGGGGATGTACTACCTCGAGTTTCAAAAGAACACAGAAAACATAACCCTGAAAAATTGTGTCAAATAATATTTTCATTGATCTCTTTTAAGCATAGATTCCCTTGGCACAATTTTTGAAAATGATCGAGGAAACGAAGGTCCCTGCTCTCTACTCACAAAAATACTGACTTTTTTAGCATTAAAATGAGCTAGACAAATGTGTAAGTTTAATGTGTTGTTGTTGGCGTGACATGTCTATCGATTGGACAGTTTTGACGTGCTCTTTTTATTACTCGCACGCAATTGAAACGTCAGATTTTTTCATTATACTGCGCGTGCACCAGTTGGTTACATGACCCTGGGAAACTAGAGAAAGTAGAGGTTTGTTGTAGAAATTATTTAAATATTTTCTCTAGTTTGGCAATTAACAAAATTATATAATAATAATTGAAGAATTAAAATTTATCAATTTTGAATAGGAACAAAGGTATTTTCATGTACATTTTAGGACATTATTTCCATTTCTTTGAAAAGATACGACAGGAAGGGATAAATTCATAATTTAATAAACATTATTTTTTTAAAACTCTTTGTTTTTATATCTTTCTGATAATAATTAAAACAAAAATCCTGTTTAAAAATAATGAAATTTGCTCACCTCGACGAGTCCACCGAAGGCCAGGTTGGAGAGGGCCGATGCGAGCGGCGGGGTGCACCCCAGGCTGCCCGGGACTCTGGGCCTGGTGAGGGACCCGGCGAGCAGGGCCACATTGAACAGCGTGCCTGCGACCCCGAGGACGGCGAGCACGGCCACGTTCTGCACCAGCGGGTCGACGACGTAGGTTCTGGACACAGCTACCGGAGCTAAGGTCCCTTCACCGCCTCCCTGACCACTGCTGCTCATCTCCTGGGGCCGCAATTTTCAATCACATTAAACTTAAAATGACACGAGCCGCACGCACCTGTTCGGATCATCTTTCGCGGATCGAAATGAACGAATATGCGTCTGCTCCGCGGCTGGTCACGCGTGCAACTGGTCACACTGTCCGCTTGATTGACGCTAAAATCGTGTTTGCTTAATTGTTGCTATGACTACTCTCACGTTTAATTAGACAATCGCATGCGACGAGATTGCGTCGAATGGCTGGGTTTAAGAGTTTCCTTACTAGATTATTTTAGTAATGCGCGGATGGCAATTTCTTGTGTCTAACCTACATAAATTAAGGTAGATTAGTAGTTTTGCTCGATTAATTATACCCACGCTTTTTAATATAATAATGAAGTAGCTGGATAAATTTAGATAATTTATTTTGCATCGTGGATTAATTTGAATTTAAAGATGACAAGTGCCCAACATGGTTGTTCAAAAAAAAAACGGTGGTATTATTTTACCTGAAATTTTATTTCTTCCTTGATAACTGATAAAGAAAATATGGTCTGGCAATGCTTTGGACAAATTGGTATATTGGATTTGTATCTTACTGGCACTGATAATTTTTATTAAATAAAACCATTAAATTTTTATTCCTGCGCAACCTGCGAAAAATGCATTTTGCACTTTTGATGGGGTTCGTTCAAGGGGGTTGGCGCCCTAAAACTTTTTCAGCCACCTAGAAAGGTTGTTCCAGTTTACGAAACGATTTAGTTCGACGAATTCAAATTGTATGATCTACGATCATTCTGAACGGGGGATTACTCAAAATTTCCTGGTTTGATTTTTGGGCTCGAAAACTGCTAAAATGGCTAATTATATGGTTTTCATTGGACTTGCTGGGTAATTAAGACCAAGTTGTACCTACAAAATTTCCAGCAAATATGCTGACCAGAACCGTCATCTTTTTTTCTTCAGGAATTTCTTTAAAGAAATAAAATTATTTTTGCTTAGATTTAAAATACAGTTTAATCGATGGATAAATAACACAAATCATTCTCACTGTTCGATATTGTGCAGTGAAACACTGAGAGACGAGACAAGATGAGACATTTCACACACTAAATATTCTTTCATCACACATTTAAATCTCAGCTTATTATATAAGTTAACATTGCTCCAGTCCAACTAGTAACAAAATTACGCATTCTCAAACTTAGTTAGCAGCCCGATCGATTCGCAAACGTAATTACATTAACGGCCTGCGCAAGAGTCCAGCTCTCACGGGCCGCTCACTCGACATTTATGCGATATATTCTTTTTTATCCACCTCCACCAGAAACATGGTTTAAGGGCCAATCCTAGGACTAGACACGAGGCATTTTCAATGCACCCTCTCCTTGCTTGGCAAATTAAACACACAAGAGCGACCTAGCACAAAACACAGCCACTCCGAAAGCAAACATTTTTACAAATTTCCAGAGGTCTTAAGGGAATTTTCTCACCGATATGTCGTGTTGATGAACAATTTCAAAAAGTAGACTCGCATCAGAAAATCTTTGACTGAAATGGTGATGCGGATTTATTAAAACAAGATTAGTTATCGTTGAAAAATTCAGTCTACCAAGAAAGAGTTTACTTTTATTAAAAACAAAACCAGAACCGAGGGTAAAAGGGTTTTAGATTTGCGGAATGATGGGCAGTGCTCGGCTGGCGGTGCAATTCGCTAAATGCAGCCATCGAGAGCGGAAATTGGTTGGCACAAGAGGATTCGAACACCGAGATGAAGACATGGTATTGCGGTTTTCGCTTCTTTGGTCCAGCAGTTGGTGATTGAGGAGTGGTACATGTATCGGATTCAACAAGCTCTATGATCACAGTCGCAGCTTAAATTTGCTAAATTTACAACAACTGCCTAATCTCTTCCATAGACTTTTATTCCACTTTGAGCCGTTTGCTGAACTCTTCCTGCTGCCTCTCCTTCCACTCCTTCTTTGCCTGCATCCGCTTCAGCTGCCCATCCCTGAAACATTTTATTTTTGCCTTAAATTTTGTTTTAATGCATGACTTATGGTATGCAAAACAAAAATAACAATTTGTCTTAACCAATGCTGGAAAACATTTTCGATAGCAGGTAAGTTAACCTCCTTTACCAAACACACATGATGCAAAAAATGCTTATAAAATAAAAAAGTAAGTTGTGCGAAAATCCAAGTTGTCAAATTATGCGCATAAAACGACGGAAAAAAGGTTGCACTGACCACATGAGGTCGACCAGTCCTCCCTGAGTAGCGATGACGCTTTTAACCCTACTGGCAAAATCGACGGCGTTCTCGTCCGGCTCCTGGGTCATCGGCGGAAGGTACCAGACGTCGCACACGATTGCCCAGGACGTCATCATCATGTACAAGTACTGCATCATCGAGTACTTGCTGCTGTTCCAGAAGGCGTCGCCGAATTTAGGGTCGTACTGCAGGAATTTCGTTACAATTTGATTTGGATTTATTTGGACTGCGGTACCTTGATTGCTACGGGGTAGATGACGCTGCCGACCTCAAAGCTGCCCTTCTTGAACTGCATCACGGACGTGTTGTTGATGCAGGTGCCTTCGGGGAAAATCAGAATAGGTGGGTTTTCTGGGTCGCTCACGTGTTGTTGGAGCCTAATAACAGCAATTATACACATTTTAAGGGGCGTTTTGCGGTATATTTCAATTTGAAGCTATTAGTGCACATTTCGAGAGTTAAATGTTTATCAACGAGAACTCTGGTGCATTCACACAAAGAGTTAGCCAAATTTAATCGCAGAATATTTGCTTGACAAACTGATTTTCCCGTTTCCAAAAATGACAATTTTTATTTCGTTGTTTCTTATTGGATTTGGGGATGTTGGATGTATGGGGTTAAGGTACCCTGTTGATCCGCAAAAAATATATTTTTCAATTTAAAAGCCATCTAAACTGTCAAGATTTTTGCACTTTTACTTAGTTTAAATGTAATGAGTTAATTTGAAATGCCAGTCACCAAAATCAATTTAAGTAATTTCGGCAGAAACGAAAAAATTGAAATTCTTGTTTGTTTCATACCGTACACATGCCATACAAAATTTGGATCTTCCATGTATTACACACGACGCTAAATTTGAATTGGAAATAAGGTAAATATTTTGGAAATTTTTACAAATAGAAAAAGTTTAGGTTTCCGAATTTTAAATCTAGAATAACAAATGTAGTAAAAGACGATATATTCAAATCATAAACAATGGTCTGTATTATTTTAGTCAATTTTCCTCTAATCTGTCAAACCGCTGTCATTAAAACCTATTTTGTAACTCACCTCTTAGTGACGACCTCCCTGTCCTTGACCTCGGACCTCTCAAACCAAATGTGCGAGGAAGCCCTGGCAAGGGCGCGCTGGAGCAAGCCGAGGAATCCGTTGTGCCGCTGTCCGATCTAATACACAAACACGTGATTTGAAGGAGGGCATTTATGGGTCAAGGAGACGCATGCAACACGACAAGGAGGTAGAGACAAGAGACATCGAGAAGGGGACGGCACAACATACCAAAGCGTAACAACTGTCACAAGCTAGGACGAGCACGTCGATGGGCGAGGTGTGATTGGCCACGCAAATGCCTCCCTTTGGCTTGTTCTCGGGGTTGTGGTAGGTGATGACAGCGGAAATGGAGGACGACAAGAACGAAAAGCACATGATGCACACTTTGGCATTGAGCCACCGCTTGAATCGGCCCGCCGGCACGATGCCTACCACCGCTGTGCAGAACGTCAGCCAGCACACCTTCGGGGCAGAGAACAAGGCAACGTGACATTTTTCATTTGGCACAATTGCTCGCAGAGAAAATCGTTTCGTTTGTAATCGCACTGGAGTGTATGGTGTTTTTCCTGAAATTTTCAGCTTTTTCTGCTTCTGGACTTTTACCAACAGAAAATATTGTCTTTTATTGTTTTGGAAAAAATTAGTTTTATTGTTCTGTTAAGATAAATTCTTAATTTTTACCCTTTTCATACCTTCAAGATTTCAAATATGAACTGGACAGGGTCGCTACCCCATGAAATGTAACCAAACTCGGTTAGTTATATTATATCGTGATTTGATCCTCTGGATCACGTCAGGGTCAGATTCTGAAGGTTGGAATTGACCTCAAATGGAAATTAAGTGTGGTAAATTGATCCAGAAAATTTTGATTTATGTTACATACATTTTAAATTTAAGGGTCATGCACAGAAAAAACAATATTCTGGTGAGGAAATTACGGCATTCGTTTTTTATGAAGCCAGAAAGCCAGGTTTCTCCTTTAAAAATTTTCCTTCTCAGGAAATGCACCGTAACCACATTAATAATTATGTATGAATAAGTTCACAGGAGTTTGGACCTGAAAATAGTGATAGACGGACACGCCCCACAGACAGATAAAAAAACATCAAACAAAAATAATTAAAAAAATATCGCGGCGCTGAAATACCAATGAAAAACACGAGTTGGTGGCCAGCATGACAATGTCGACCGGCGTTGTGTGGTTGGCCACGCAAATGCCATTCGACCTGGGCATGAACTGCGGATTGTGAACGTCGATGACTGCAGAGAAAGAGCGCGCGTACAGCCGGAAGGTGATCAGCATGGCATGCTGGTTAAGCACGCGTCGCACCCGCCGACTCGGCACTAGACTGATCAGACTCGTCGAAATGGCCATCCATAAAAACTGCGTTTTCACGCACTCCTTGGTTAGTATCGTGGCTGCGAGGGTGGTAAATAAGAAACAAACAACTCACCCCGACAAAGCAGATTGTAACCCGTAGCGGCAGCAAAAATAAATATCGCACTATGAAGCCCAGCATCCAGATCACTGTCAATCTCCAGCTGATGAATTCGTAGTGCCTGTTTGTTCTGGTTAGCAAATTCCACGACTGCCAAGGGAGGAAAAATTTGTTAGCACAAATAATTATTCAATAAATCTCAGGAATCTAACCCGAAGTTCCTCTGCCTCAAAGCACTGGGTGACCTCATCCTCAATGATGGCCTCCACCCCAGCTTTGATGTACGTCAGACAGTCGGACAATTCAAACTCTTGCTTCAGAGTTTCAAAAGACAACTTTCTGTGGTCCTTGTCCTGTAAAAAAATATTTTTGTTAGCCAAAAATTATAAATTTTTCAAAATATCTTGCATAGAGATAAAATAGTTTTCCAAGAAGGTTTATTTGGTGAAAACTCGCAAAACATTTACGTGTATTTATTTCCAGGAAATTAGGCCAGCGTTTTTTTTTAATTCTCAACGAGACGTATATTTTTGAAGGAGGAAACGTCTACATTTCATTCCCTCAAAAATCCTGACTCGTTTAAAGGATTGTTTGTTAAAACACATTCAGCTTCATAAAATTAAAACATAGAAGAAAATTTACCAGAGCGAGGCTGTCTATCTCATCTTCCTGCTCGCTGTTATCCCCCTTTTCCGAGGCTCCCTTGGCGCTGTTGGCAGCATTCCTGGTGGGCGCCCCCACAGAGTGGCTGCGGATGTTGGAAGTCCTTGGCGCGCTCGAGTCTCGATGATTGTGGTCGCTTTTGTTATGGCACGGGTCTGGCGCCAGAATCAGGTCCTCTCGTTGAATCAGACTGACGCCATTCTATTCCACCGAAAGGTTGTAATTTACCAGTTTATTAATTCGTCTTATTTCACCTTAATAGACCCATTCCGGTGGTGTCCCTTAGGCCTGCCTCTCTGCTGGCTTTCCTCCGAGGTCTCGGAGGTTGATCGGATCCTCTTGTTGTCTCCCTCATCTTCTGAATTAAACCCTGAGTCGTCAGAAAGTCGCTTCTGCTTGTTTGCGATCTCGATATGTTGTCGCCCATACTGGAAAAGGAAAATTATATTCTTTTATTCCAAATAGAGGTTTTACAATTTTACGCGGCGGCACAGTTTTCTTAAATGTACGGCAGCTGACCACGTGACCCAAAATTAGCCGTCTGGCGTTGCTGGCTAAGACCTCTAATTCGAGATTAATTTTTGATTTATTTAGATCGCAATCATTTCTCAACATATTTCAAATTTTTTGATAGATGCCAATGAAGGCAGAACATGCGAGGATTCCATAATATTTGTCAGAGGAATTAAAAAAATGCAGCTATCTCGGTGTGTAGCAAGCTTTGTATTTCTACAGAAATTTACTGATCTGCTAGTTTGATGAAGGAAATTTGTGATGAACTCTTAAAGAAACTCATGTTTCCATTCTAGCTTATGAATTAGAGCTGCAAGTAGAAGCCGAAACTAGCAGAGCAGGGCAGCTCTGTAGAAAAACAGATAAATTAACAGCTCACTACACACCGAGGAGCTGCTTTTTATTAAATTCTGACGAACATTTAAAAAATTTGAAATAAGCTATGCGTGTCCAGAATGCATATTGCTATTTTTTATTGTTTCCTACGCATTTCCTTCAGTTCACACAAATAAACAATAAGATATCGCAACGGCATGATGTGCTGTATGCAATTCCATCCAGAGACATTTCACAACACTCGTCATGTTTCCTAATGGTGGATGAACGAGAAAAAATAAGAGACAATGCCCATAATGGTGTTGAGTGACTGTGATGAGCTTTAACTTTGTAAGAATATCGATAACGAAGGCTGGAAATTATCTCTCCAATGATTACGAGGTGCTCTCGCGTCTGAATTCCTAGAGGCCAAAGTCCTGGCGTGCGTTCAATTCAAACACAGGACGGGTGCGGCTGGCGTTTGACATTTCAAAGTGGAGCGAGCAATTCGGTTCAATGAGTTTGTTCATGAATGAAACAGATTCGCTAAAACTAATCACGTTGCAACACGATTTGTTATTCATTGCATAAATTAGAAAATAAAATAAAATTAAACCGTTAAATATTTATGTATCGCAATATTTTCATACTCGATTACTAACAGCCTAACATTGATGCGCCTAGTTGTTTGATAGATTGAAAATATCTAGAGCACGGGGAAAGATCAGATGATGCTAAATTGAATCTTGAAGTTATTCTAAAGTAAATTGAACTACGACTAGACAAAAGAAAGGAGGCGAAGTAATGCTGATAAATGAGTTTTTAGGGGCCAAAATGGCAAGCGCATTTTATTTAATTTTTTTCACTAATAGATAATAATTAGTTTCCACGCAGTTATCGCAGATATTAGCAATTCTTTATTTTTAAATTTCATAAATTACCAGCTTGTGTTTCTATAATGTCTATTTTAAGAAAAATCAAACAAATAGGAAATGATTTTTTGTAAACTCGATTCCGAATCACGCTTACTCTGCGTGGAATGTGCGGTGAATGATTAGCAATACCGTTTTGCTTGAGAGAAGCTAGACGAAACTCCGTGATAAAACACCTGTGCCTTCCCAGCCTTCCGGAGCGACAATAAAAGAAAAATAATAAACTTGCACCAGGTCTACGGACTGGCAGCGAGCGCAAATTTCATTATTCTCAATGCATCGCAGCGCTGGCAGGCACGCTCGAGTGCTCTCTCCGATTGCGAATAATCCAGTTTGGCCGGTTGAGCTGGTGCGCTGCACTCAGTTCCCTTTTCCTAAGAGCGAAAGATTTCGCTTTCCGCAATCTAGACTCGGGTGCACAGGGGGAGGAACGAGATTTTTTCGTGGGGGAGGCAGCATGACGGCAGCTGCTGATCTTTTTTCGACGACCGTTAGAAATTCCAACAATTCCTTAATGACCGTAAAAAATCAGCAATGAAATTAAATAAAAAATTTGTATTGACATTGACAGGGAAAATGTTAAAAATTTTTAGAATCACCCGAAAAATATTTAAATTCGAATTATCGATGGTGCGAAACATTTTTTTCATCAGATAGTTTAAACTTGAAATATGAAGGGATTTATCCACATAGAGAATTAATTTTTTGGCTTTGAGACGGAAGCGTGATATTACACCTATTTTTAAATGGAGATGATTTAACCTTTTCAGGGAGTTGCTTGTAATGAAACTCTAAAACGTGTGCGTGCAACAGGTTACATAAGCGCTACTATTACTTTGATTTGTTGAACCTTGAACCAAGCTATATTACCCTTACCTTGGAATTTTACATCTTAAATTTATTAGCATGACGTTAGTTAATTTCTGTCAAATAGTTAAATAAATTTATTATAACTGTAAAATACGTTTCACTGCTCTTCCCTTCTAATAGGTAATTAATTGCAACTGTGTGGCGAGAGACTAATCGTTTTAGCAGTGTTTTGCTGACTCTGTATATAAATTTTTGCTGATGGTTTTGGTATTTTTTTTTAACATATTTATTGCATTAAAAATTAGCAAAAATAAAAATGATTTTTAAAATCCAGCAATAAATTCCAAATAATTATTTGTCCATATTTCTGTTTTACTTGTTGCTCACATTCAAGCTGGCTATTAGGAAGGAAAAGTGAAATTTCAGATTTGAAATGAATGGAAACATACGGTGACAAAAACATAACAAAAACAATTGGAGAGGCTTCAAAGCCGGATAGAGAGTGATTGAGTCGGGTGAGTCATGGAGTGCAGGAGGCGGAAGGAAGCCTGAAGCCTGACGTTACCGCTCGTCTGCCGTTAATTACTTCTTAATATGCACAACATTAATGCTATAATTAGAGTCTCTTCTCACTAATTCCAATTAAATATTAGCTACTCCCGGGAATAAATAGCCCTGCAGAACCATAATAAAGATTACATTGAAACTAATAATGTAAAAAGAGTATTAAATTAATCATTAATCACGTGCTCAGGCTTTTCAGTCCTCGTACGACCCATCTAATCACAATTCGCACACTTGAGATGCCTGATCGTTACATAATTGACTCACGAGTCAGAGAGCAGACGCCTGCTGTGCAGTTTTGTCGGCTTAATTCTATTAAAATCGTAGGGGTCATGGATCAAAACTCAGTTGCACAATTCGGGCTTTTCGGTTTTTTTTTCTGCGTCGCACTTGAAACAATTTGGAGTAAAGTAAATCATGAATTATTCATTCATTCGCCAGCAAACAAAATGCAAATTTTAACCTTGTCCGTGAACGGAAAATCACGTGGATTTTGCGACGCACCTTTCAAGCGAAATCCAACGGTAATCAGCTGTTAAAATGTTATCATTGATTTTCGGATTTAGATTTTAAATGATAAACAATAATTGTGTCACTCGTCACTCGCAATTACCTAATTGCTGCGTAAATATTTTCAGCATTTAATTTGATAGCAGTATCGATTTAATAGAGAAAAGGGAAACGCTGCGGTTTAGTTCAACTAAGGAATGCAGCCGTCTTCCTGGACAAAAGTGAAATTCCTGCTCATCCACTGACACAATATAATGCCCACTTAACAAAACAGGTTTTGTTAGTTAATTGCAGCATTGTTTTCGTGCGATGTTAATAGAATAGATAATGAAATTTCGTCGTACATGCGGTCGTAGAAAAATAAAAACATTTCTCCAACCCCCCGGGACAGGAAAAATTATTGTCCACGTATCAACACGGATGTGGGCCACTGGAAAGGTCGAGAAGCTGGAACGCAATCGATGCGGTGGCTTGCGTCGAACCACAAAAAAGGACATTGTGCAGAGTCATTTGTGCTTTGTGCGAGTAGTGTCCGTGTCTCGGCGACCGGACAGCCAGCGGCGCAGGGAGGCACGGCTGGCACAGTGGGGCAGGTCCGCGAGGGAGCGCCCGTTTGGCAGCCGAAAAACACACTTCTCACCTCGAACAGGGCCAGCAGGGTCTTGACGTACAGCCTGCGCACGCCGACTGACTTGCCGATCGAGGCCAGGAAGAGAATCACCAAAACGATCAGCAGCAAAGGCGTCAGGAGCAGCGAGCCTGAGATGGAAAGCAGCGTCCCGAACAGCGCCATGTTTGCCACACTGGCACACTCACCAACCAACCACTCACTAAAGAAAAACAGTAGTGCAGGAGTGCGAATGCAGGCACTAGAAGCCAGGCGGTTGTTGGCCGCCGAACAAAATAGAAGCGTTGCCCTTGAAATCCAGGCTGGGAGTAGGGGGAAGGAGGAGTGGCCTACGACAGTGGCGCTAAACCTGGGGGCTCTGCTTGCAGTGCTTGCGCTTGCTTTGGCTTTTGGCTGGCCGCGAATTTCTTTCTCGTTTAGTTACAAGGCTTTTTTCGCGAATTTTGGCACGGTCTGGCTCTGAATGTCGTCATCGGATCACACCATCTTCCCTAATGTGATATTTGACCGTGTTCTCTGCTATATAACTCTAGAGGTCTTTGTTAGTGTCGATCCCTGCCTGATCCCTGCGTACATAATTATTTATCATTAAAATAAATAAACGAAAAGTATTAATTATCTTAATTATATTTTCGATATTTTAATTACCCTCTAATAATTCCAAAATCTCGTTCCTGAGTGCAATGATAGCATACAATGGGCTAAACTGCACATATTCTTAAAGCTCTCAACTTGGCCGTTTCAACGGTGTTCTAAACTTGCAGATAGAACCGATAGAACAAATAATAAAGGCGTCGTTTAAGTGCGCGGCAATTAACCAATAAGGTTCGATTTCTCACCTATTCTGACGATAGTCTTTATTATTAGACCTCAGGAGTAACCCCCAGCATGTTCCTAGAGTAAAAATCAACTAATCTCATGCAATTTTCGTAATTTTGATTTTCTCACTTTTCAACTAAACTCAAAATTATTTGTTTTTCACATTTTTCAACCTTTAAGCCTCTGTATTTCGAAAACTAAGAGGGAAACACCAGTTTGAAATTTCCTAGGCATACTACACACTATGAGAGAACCATTTTATCCACAACTAGGAAAAATAAAATATTATAGCAATTTAAAAATTAAGACCCAATTCGAAAATTTTTCAAATTTAAATGACTTGTTTTAACTCGTTATTGGCTGCCTAAATGGGCATCTTTTTGCAAAAGAATTTTCCCGACAAACTTATTTTGACACCACTCTATTGACAACATACACCAATAATCCGGATGGTGGTTGTACAAAATTTTAAAAATCGAAGGCCATAAATCTCTTGTGGAGCCACCCATGTGAAATATTATCATGGGAAAAACCAAACTTTTTGAACCCTCTTAGTTTAGCTTACACATCTCGTGTTTTTTGATTTTCTTTTAATTTTAAATTTTAGCCCCGTGTTACCATTAACTTTATGTTATATTCCTCTTTTATGCAGACGCCAATACCACAGAATAAAACAAAAATTATTTATGGCTTTAAAATATATAAATCTGTATTTGCATACAATATAGTTTTTATAATATGTAATACACATTTCGAGGCTAACAAATTGCACCATTAAATACAGCAGTTACATTATTTATATGGTTTCGGTCACCCTTACTTAAGAACTCACTCACCTTAATACCTAGAGTCGGGTATATGACAATGACAACACTAGAAAAACAAGGAAATAAACTAGAACAATTATCCAACACAGAACTTAAGCACTTTTAAAAATTCTCGGTTAAAACTGAAAATATTGCTTTTGATTTTACAGTGGGCAGGTCAATCTGGGGAGAAAAGCGTAAGCAGACGCTGGTTGCCCTCAAACAATTGACTCAGCTCCTCAAACAGACCCCTTGGTGGCTCCACTGTCAAGCCACCCTCTTTGCAGGCGGCCAGCAGGATCCACGCTTGCGCCGGGAGGCCCTTGGACACCAGCAGCTCCGCGCACTGCGTGAACCGCCCCAGCGAAAGGAAAACCAATGCAGCTTGCATCTGAAATTTAATAGAATAATCATATTTTTTAATGATTTTTGACAAAAGAACCAGGAAATGGTTAAAATATATTATTAAGAATTATATTTTAAAAATTTTTTAAGGTCCTTTATTAAAAATTTTAAAAATTCATTAATAATAATGTATTTCAAAAAATTTTGAACTGAAAATTTTAGTTTTCATGAGAAGATTTCTTTCTTACTCTGTTTCCATTAGCTCCAAGATGTTCAGCCCACTTTTTCAGCACCTCAGCCATCTCTCCCTGGGGCAGGACAGACTTGGCAAGCCAGGCAGCCCTTTCCCAAAGGGCGTATGACGTCAGGTATCTGCAGGCGTCGAGGCCTTTGCCGATCAAACACAGCAATTGCACGCCTGTGAGAGAGGGTGATTCGGTTTAATATTTGATAGGAATGCAAAATCTTGTCAACCCACCTTCACCAATGTTTCCATTTGCGATTAAGTTGGTTGCCACGAGTTTGATAGTGCTCTGAGCCGCCCCTGTTGATTGTATCGTGGAAACCAGGCAAGCTCTGAATGAAAAAAATAGACTTAAGTAAAGTAGAGCAGGGGGATTAAATTTTACTTGATGGCGTCAGTGTAGTAGGCAGGATTCTCGAGTTCCGTCTCCAAAAGTAGCTGGACCGCTCTGTCAGTCTGTCCGAGCAGGATGAGGCGCTCGATGACCTTTTTAGTGTGTTCGTAATCACCCCTTTTTGATTCGTGAAATGCTGCTCTTTCGAGTTGCAGTTTCTTAAAGATAGAAAAAATATTATAAATCCTAGGAAAAAATATATTTCTGGCTCTAAAAATCAGTAAAAAAATTAATATTTAACATAAACATTGTGAGTTGACTTAATTTTTCAGTTGAAATAAATTAAAATTTATTTCAATAATTTAATTTTTATAATTGCAATAAAGACCAGCCCAGAGTAAAAGTTTGAAAGATGTTAAAAGTAAGAAAATACATTTTTAGATGGAAGTGATAAATTTGCAAGATCGTAAAGTCAGAATTAAAATACAGAGATAATATACAATATGATAACAATATTGCAACTCAATTAAGTGATACCTAAATAATACATATTCTTTCAACGAATAATTTTACAATTATTTAAAACTGGCCCAACAATCTTTAAAAATTAGTTATCCCATATTCTTGTTTAATCATCTGATCATCTTAAAAGAAATTTAATAAATATTTTGAATGTCATCAAGCAGAATAATTTTGAAAAACAAGAGACCTCTCTCTCTCCTCTGATTAAAAATTAAATATAACCAACATTTTAAACTTACAAGCTTAAAAACCATTCGTATAGGTTAGTTAAATGTACCTGGAAGGAATAGTTATCGCAGATAAGATCAAAGCAAGTGTCCAGCGGCTCAATATCGGGATGGGCGTTAGTTCTGTTGGTGTCCAGGGTGGAGCCTGGTGAGTCCAAGCTTGGACTTCTCTCCATAACACCCTACAAGTGTTAAAATTTAAAATCTAAGAAGCCAATAGTAATAACAATAATGGGAGCACTACAGTCCGTTTGTAGACATTGATGTAGTAATCAGCAACGGTCCACAAATCGACCTCCTCGTCGGAGCCGAAGTACTTGGCAGCTGCTAAAGCTCGTTTGCAGTAAGACTTTTGCCTGAAACTGTCGCACTCGGTGTCCGACAGCTGGGCTATTTGGTCCTTCAAACCTGAAATTCGGTTCAAATCAAGATTTTTGGCGAGATTGAAATATTTTAGCAGTACTTTCAACTCGAATGAGAACAACTTTAACAGTCAATTCACCAAAAGTGTCAAATCTCTCATAAACATGTCCTTTAAATTTGTTAGCAAACAGTTAAAAAAAATATTTGGCCATTTTACCTTGGGCTTCCAGGTCCGTCAAGCCACGCAGGTTGTCCAGCTGATCGATTGTACACAGGTTGGTTGCTAGCGAGGTTCGTAACGTAAGAAGCGCGTGAGGAGTAAGAAGACTAGGACAGTAAATCGGGTCTGAAAATTCCAAATTAAGTCCCAGAGCATTTGTTAAAACAGCAGCAATTACTTTCAAACGAATATTCGGCCATTGGGGAGCTGCAGTGCGTCAAGGATATGTCCATCACTCGCAGACAACCGTCCTGAGTGGCCAAAACCGGCTTGTCAGAGGCGGCCCAGTCGATGTCCGAAACTTTGACTATATCACGAGGACTTTTCAACTGGGCTATTCGCTCATAATGCGCCTGGGAGATGAAGTTTATTCAATGAGAACAAGGATTTAACATAAAGGCAGACAATTAATAAAATTTAAAGCTCTCAAATTTTTCTTAAATTTTCTAAAATAACCACTATTTTCTACAACTGTTAAAAAAAAGAAACTAGCTATTATGCAATAAGAAATATTAAACGAATTTTCCCTTCCAATTTAAATTAAGCAACCCGTGTCCTAGATGAGAAGCCAAAAATTTAATTGAAGGCAAAACTACTAAAAATTTAATTTAATAGATATGATTTGTTACAACAGTCAAAAAAGAAATTTTCAAAATCGTCACCTTCTTAAGGTCAATTATGTCGACTCCGTCATTGTAGAGCAGCAGCAACCTGAGATTTCCCTTTCCCGGCGCGAACCGCATCTTCTTTACCCAACCTCTGGAGGTGTGCACGTTCCTGGAGGAGCGGGCCTTTAAGTCCCAAATGTTTAGCAGGCCGTCCGAGTCGCCCTGCACGATCAGGTCGTTCTTGAAGGCGATGCATGTAACGCCACTCACTCCCGTCTACACAAAATTGGGATTAAAATCTTTTATAAGGTATTAAAAACGAAAATGATACAATCAGATAACAAAATATAGTTAATACATCAAATGAAAGTGAGATACTAGTCAGAAAATAGACTTTTAATAATATTTCTCAATACTGTCTGTGAGAAATGTTCATTCCAGCTAGACTTCATTTTCCTTTTCAACATCTTAAAAAGTATGCTGCCAGAATTCTAGTTTGTATTACGTAAAGACCCTTATAGTTAATATTTAATGGGATTCAAACACAAATTTAATGGGTTTAAAAACAACTAAAACATAATTACCTCAGGAGGAATTTTGATTCCATCTTTCATCACATTACCGTCGACAGAGAAGTGAAACAATTGACTATCAGTATCGGTGAATACAAAATGCTCCCTGGCTATGAGACTTTTCTCTGACGATGATTCTCCAATTCGAGCTATAAAAATGTGGAATGAAACAACAAAGCTCGATCGAAACAGAAACTAATTACTTTGTTCTGCAGCAGTCGGAGACAGTACTTGCGTGTCTTCTTGCTCCTTTTCCTCCTGGTGCGCCATTTTGCGCCTCAGGGCTTTCAGGTTGTGAATAGGAGACCACTCCTGAACACAGAAAATTTTAATGAAGAGATTAATTGAAAGAGGCGTCGAGACCCACCAATGCAGTGACCAGAGGAAACTTCTTAGGCATTGTCCGCAAAATGCACATATTCCGCAGGTCCCAAAGCTCAAACGTGCTGAACTTGAGGGACAAAACGAAGTATTGTCTGTGCAAAAAGACGAAAAATTAGTTTTACTTCTGTGGTTGGGGGGGCAAATAACCTACTTCAAAGGAGACACCTTCAGGGTGTCGATCGGCGGCTCGTCAACCACGTCGGTTCTGATGCAAGTGCAGCCGCCAGTGGCCACGTCAGACAGCAATAGCTCGTTCCGAACCATTCCTGACGAGCCTGGAGTTGAAAATGCGAAACTCAAAAAGCTCTTCAGACCGGTCCACTCGATTCCCCTACGAAATTTTTACGAGATTTTTTTGATACCGTCAGATATGGGTTGGGTTGGGAATTTTGGAAGTGTTAAAATGTGTATTTCTAGAGGTATTTGTAGCCACTTTTCCTTGAAATATTCTTTCTATATATTTTTAGGCGGTTTTAATTTGTTGACATAAAATTTGGAAATCAATTTCAGTTGGCTTGCTGATTAATTTTGATTATTTTCAACAAAACGAGTCACAAGTTGGGACTCTTTCCTGGTTCGAAACTTTCCCTAAGGTCTTTGGAAGTTTACAACTGGCTTCATATTTCTAAGGGATGCTTAGAAAAATTTTCCTTTAAGCCACGTATACATACAAATTTCGCTAGACAAGCCTGGCGTTAACAATTGTTTCCATTAATAATTTTAACAAATTTTAAGAGAGACTTGACTGAACAACAAGAAAATTGAGATTCAATACTAAGTTTTTTTTCAATGAAAAAATGTAAATGGCTAAACCGATTGAATTTAAACTTTTTTTCTCATTACTTATTTATATAACAAACAAGTTTTGATATAGAAAATTTTGGATTGCGTTTTTAGACAGTTGTAGGACTAAAAAACGTTTTAAAATTATTTTTAGCATTTTTAGTTTAGCTCAAACGTCTAAAAACTTAATGATTCGGGCTTTTGGTGTTTATTAGAATTTTGGCGCTCAGAAAAAGAATAAACATTGGATTTGTTTAATCTTATTAAATAAACAGAGTCATTTTTCAAAATAAATTGAGAGTAATGCTTTACCTAACAGGGTACGAGTGGATGACAAGCTCCTTTTCCAAGATCCCAGTGGCCATGTTGTAAATTTGGACGCAGCCTGACTCGGTTCCGCCAGCCATAATGGGCTGATATTCTTGCCAGTTCCTAGTGGTTAGGGCTGGACACATCCTGATGGCCTGCAGAGAGCCGCTGATGCTGTGCAACAGGCCGGTGATTTGTAGCTTCAGGTTGCCTTCATTGAACATCTCCTTTTGCTTCATTCACACTTTAAAAAAAATTGCAAGGAAAACAAGGACCACCTACTGAATAGTACGGCTCTATCAGGTTTGACAGGCAGTTGGAAGTGCCCATTTGCACCGGCGTGTAGCCCAGGTCCAAGAAAATCACCTTTCCGTTAGTCAATATCAGAGCTGCCATGAAAATGTTTTTAGAAATAATAAAATATATCGGGTAATTTTTGAAGAAATGATTAATTTGCCAACTGGGAAAGTCCTTACTGTTCATAGCTGTTGACAGATGACGCCACTGGTTATGTAAATTTAAGTCCTGTTACTGTATATTTTCAGCTGTTTTTTACATTTCTACCGCGATTGGCTTTACCGATTTTGGTTTTCAGCAAGTCGAACGAAATATTTTGACGCTAAGAATGCACAATAGCAGGATTGAGTGTGAGACTGCAGTGAAAATACCCCAAAAATGTTAATTCACGCTGGCAACATCTGTTGCCGGCTCCGAACACTAGCAACGAAACTTCTATGCAACTATTCAAGCGATTTTTTTAGATTTGAAGTAAATGGCCTGGAATTTTAAAAGTGATACAGTTTTGGCTTAATTTAGCTGAATTTTGGTTGGAAAACTGGCTTCACAATTTGATTTTGAATGATTCCATATGTTAAATCCCATTACATAGCTTAAAACTCAATGGACACTACACCAATTCAATAATTTTAGCAACAACTAAAACGTTGAATACTGAGAGTTTCCATGTAAGGACTTTCCAATAAGTGGCTAATTTTGTAACAAATAAAATTACCAGCTCTGCATTCGGACTGAGGGTCAATGGCCATTCCAAGCACTTTGGACGATTTGGTCAGCCGCACTGCCTCACTGTGGCATCTTTGGTCGTAAATCATTTCCGGCTCAGTCTGCGTTTGGAATCCCTCTATTCACACTAGTTAAAAAACACATTTCAAGTGAATGTCATTCCGCACCTTGACTGAGGTTGGACAGGTCGAGGGAAAGCCTGGACGAGGACAGGTTCCGCTTCCTCGTCTTGACTCCGATGCTGCCATACTCGTGCAGACAGAAAATCACGTCTCTTTGCCTGCTTGACACGACCTGGAATTTAAAGTTATCAGATAAGTTGCTGTAATCTTAGTTGAATGAAGGATCCTTGCCTGCAAGAAAGGCGCCGCGGTCCTCTCCAAGGGCACCACACACACCGTTTGGTTGATGTGCAGGTCCAAAATGAGCAGTTCTTTCGGGAAAAGCAGCAGCAGGTGGTGGCGGAGAGAGCGGTGATAGCACAGTTGAAGGCAATCGCTGTTTCCGCCAGTTGGCACATCTTCAGACCTGATTTAAATTTGAAAAAAAACACGTCAAGTGATAAAAACTAATGAAATGTAGAGAATGGCTTAAAATTTATGGTTTCAACAAACAATACAAAATGCAATATAAATTGCACTTTCCAATTTGTTTCAAACATCTTTTACTGAGAATTCTTTAATGGTTTGCTAAGTGACTTGAAAACCAAGCCAAAGGGGGATCGTAAAAGAAAATTAAGGAAAAACCAAAGATTAAAATTTAATGTTTAAGACAGGTGCCCTTAAAGAGAGGAAAATAATTCAAACTTTTTTCATTTCAACGAGGAAAAACAATATATGGAACACAATTTCTTCTTTTACTATTTAAAAAAATGACAAGTAAACATCAGCAGAAAATAACAGAGGTAGGCGGTTTCAGCAAAATTTTAGGTAAATTAAGATTCAACCTTTCCCATCATATCATTGTTTTGAAGCTTTTTTTTAAATACAAAATTAAAATGATAGGAAATCTAACAAAGCATGAAATATTTCTCTCACGGTATGAAAAAATTGTAACAATCGCAAAACTTACTTTGGTTTGACCTCTCCTATGACAAGATCCTTGACCAACTTCCTGAGACCCTCGCCGCCAGACTTCTTCTCGTTACTGTTGTGGCCGCCGCTGGCCTGTCCGCCTATGCCCTGGCTGATGAAGAAGCGGCGGCCATTGCTCGCCGGAGCCTTCGACACCGTGAAGTCATCGACAAACAAAATGCAATCTTGACACAAAACTGTAACAACGATAAGTTTAAAGAAACCACCGCCGTTTATGTGAGGTGAATGAATTACATGCTAATTTCGAGTTGTTGAACGGATCCAGGCTGAACGAGAGCAAGGTCTCGTTGTAGTTTTTCTTCCACAGCTTCGCCTTGGACGACGTGTCCCAGATGATCAACGAGCACGGCTGGTGCAACGCGGCCAAGAAGTACACTCCATTGTTGCCTTTCACCCAAGCCATATCTGCAGATTTTGATCACAACATTTTAAAATGGAAATCATGAATTATTTTTATGAGCAGTTGAAAAGGCTTCAAATTTTTGGCGGATTTTTCAAATATTGATTGATACAATTACTGAGGCCAATGTATAGCAAACATTTCGAATTTATAATATTTTTGAGTTGGTTCTACTCTGCTGGAACCGACTAAGGATGGGAAGATTTGGATTAAATTTGAAGAAGGAAAATAAAATCCTCTTTTCAACTGTTTCAGGCCTCCAATCAGAACCGTTTTCCCTTTAAAATAAATTCATATGCCATAGAATAAGCTGCAGAGAGTTTTAAATCATATATCATTAAGGACTGCGCTTATTCCGGAGTTTAAACGAAAGCAGGTATGGGAGACGAAATATTGTTCACTCTCCCTCACAAAAATTTATACGCCAAAATTTCCATCCTTTATAAGCTATTTTAATAAGAGAAAATGAACGGAATTAATTATTTATTAGAATAAATTTAAAGAAATAACCAATAAAATACTAGGGTTTTCCCTTTTATCTATTTTTATATAAATAAATTATAATTTTTTTTAATTTTATACCTCAGTAAAATATTGCCTAACAAGGAAACAATTTTACCTAAAATGGCCTTAGACCCTTCCTGCAGGATGCCTGCGGCCTTGCCCTGTTGGACATCCCAGACAATGATATGACCCTGCGAGTCGGCCGAGGCGAGGAACAAGCCGGCAGTCTTGCCTTGAATTGAGCCTGGTTCCCAACAGATCTGGAAAGTTGGACATTTGAATTTAAAAAAAAAATTGACCTTATATGGTCATACATTTTCAAACTCATATCATTGAATTGAGAAAATCCTAGTTGGGTTGAGAAAGCGTCACAAAACCAGATTAAAATGGAGCTTCGAAATTTGATAGCAAAGTGAGTCATTCAGTTTTAATAAAATCTTGACTCGTGATCATATGACTAGGGTTCTGAATTTTAAATGGTTTTTAGAAAAAAGGGGAGTTCAGAAAGGGTACAAATCGATTTTTGACAGTAGTTCAGGTAGCTTTTTTTGGCTATGTTCACAAAATTAAAATTACTACAGGAAAACTGATGTTTTCGTCATTTGGTTGTATTTTATTTTCAAATTGTGATACACAAAAAATTTAATATATTTCATTCATTGATAAAAAATTTTAATAAAATTGTTTATGCCACCAGCACCGAATTACCACATCGAAACAGATGGGAAAAATGGAAACATCACTTTCTATATATGAGTAAATAATGCTGTTAACGGATAGATTTTGAAAAGCGCTTAATTCATTATGACAAATTTATAGTTAATTAACTATACTCTCTAAACTTGATCAATTTTAAATTTATTTGTAAAATTTATATTAGTAAAAAGCAGACTGGATTTTTTACACTTAAGGTATTATTCTTAGCTTAAAGCCATTTTTTTGAAAAAGTAAATCTCAGTTAGGAACACCAATAACTTCAGCATGAGGGATATGATTACATCATTAGAAAAGAAAAGTTAGATTGTTGCCGGACTAAATTAGCCGATTTTGGCAGTTTTTTGTGTTTCCAGACGGGATTAAATTTGGTTAAAATGTCTGACAATTGCATTATATATTTAACGGTCCTGCAATTATTGGAAGTTCAGAAAAAAATATCCAATCAGCCTTAACCATGAGAGTCATTAAAAATGTATAATTGAAATTCGAAAAAAAGACTAATATGCCGCAAATTGCTGGCGATCAGGTGCAATCAGCTGTTATACCTTCTGGACAGGGTGCTTGTGCTTCTCGAGCGTCTGCACAGGCTGGATGTTCCTGGTGTCGAGGACGACGACGGAGCAGTTGGAACCGTAGGCGAGCAGACCCTGCGCACCCCACTCGAGGGCGCCGATGTTGGCCGTGCTGGCGGCGCCGACCAGTGTGCGGGCCGACACCTTGGGTATGTTGTAGGTTGGCCCTCTGGCCTGCTCGTACGACTCAACCGAGCCTTGCCGCTCCAAGTGCCCGTCCTGCTCGCTTTCGCCCATCTCGTCGCTGTCCCGCCGCCGTCGCCCACGCTCTCCTCGCACCGTCCAGTCAACGCTAACACCGATCACCTGGCGAGACCGCGAGCCGTGACTGCTGGCTCATTTTTCTTGTTTACCAACTGCAAGTGACGGCTGACGGTCGACGGACAGTCCGCCCGCTCCTCTCCTCTTGCTCGGACCGATTTTATTTTTCCTCTGCTCCGCACGCCAGAGCCATCTACCAGTTGACACTTTACTAAAATTTCTCTTGCTCTATATATTTTGCTTAAATTAATTATCGCTAGATTTGGTCGTATTTTAATTATTGCTACTATCTACTTTCGTTATTTTTACTCTCTTTTAATTTTCAATTTTCAAATGAACTGGTTAGCAGCAATTTGTAGTTAATTTATGTTTTTCATTTTTTCATTTCAAAAATTAAATTAGTCTTAAATTAATTCTTAATAATATTCGATATTGTTTTTTACCAATAAAATCTGAAAAAAACAGTAATAAAATAGTGATTTATATTTAATTTAAATGTAATCTCTCAAAACCAATTTAGAATGGAAGCGATTTTAAATAACATTTTTTTCAAATCCAATGTTTTGTTTTTTAATACATTACTTGTCTTTAAACTTACAATTAACAAATAATTATAACATTTTCATTTTTTAAACATCTCTTTTGTCTTCATATACATGCTAACTTAAAATTCACAGCCATGTAAACATGACCAAAATCCTTCATTTCTCACGAATTCCTCCCTAAAAAATTCAGATTATTCACCACTGTGCTCCAATACTCAGGCGTTAGTCTTAATTTAAGAGCGAAATACGAGAGTGATTTATAGAAAACCAAAAATGCGGTAAGAACGACAATTTGGACAGACAGATCCGAGCCGAGCAACCCCAACATTTTCAGCAGCTCCGAGGGTCGCCTGAAGTGGCAGTAGACATCATCCTTGCAGGGCAGCACGCCTCGGTCAGGGCCGTACATGTCGAGCACATAGCCCGTGAATATGTACTTGATGTATGAGCATGACTGGAGCGTGGCCCAAAAGGGTTCCATTTCGGGGCCAAAGCCGATGCCGTACATCGCTAGCATGAAGTTGAAACAAGCCACTGATGGTGCTACCGCTGCACCTTGCTACAAAATAGACCAAGAAAACTATTTTTATCTTAAATTAAACAAAAAATTTGTGTTGAGAACTAAAGCAGAGCATCACTAATATTTCAATTATTGCATGTGTAAATGAATTTTTAAAATAACTTAATTAGAGATATGCAACATGCACAACATCCGTGTTTGGAGGGGATGCCTACTCAACTTCTTCCAGGAGCCAAAATTAACATTCGTCATTTTATTCTTCCAATCTTAATTTTTGTAACGAAATCATACCGTTAATGGCAAAAAAGATCCAATGAGAAGTCCGAGCGTCTCCGAGATAGCAGCGTTGAGCAAACAAATGATGACAAAAGGCGCGAATCTAGATGCCTCCAGGGGCTGCCCGGTCATGTAGTAGGTGATCACCATGAAAACCAACCCTAAGACGAGCTAGAAGACGCACCGTAAATTTTTGAACTGTCACACCATTAATTATTTTTGTACCTGTGCTGGCAGTCTGGCGACTGTGGCGGCGAAAAAATAGGGCTTCAAACCATACCAGCGGTTGAAGTACTCTCTCCGCAACAATTCGATTTCCCCGGGAACTGCACAAGTTTTGATAAGTAATTTAACCACTGAAGTGTGGAATTTGCAAGCGGCTTACAAACAATCACTGCTGCCATTATGTGAAAATACAAGAAAAACACAGTCACGCTGGCGAAGAATTTGACGTTTTCGTAGGCCTTTCCGGCATCGTTTCCTATATCTTGGAATATTCCGCCCAGCAGTAATGAGCACAACAGGTGGTATATCAACATCATCCTCAACATAGCCTGAGAAAATAGTTATTTTGATTGTATAACTGATTAAAATGACACGAAAAGAGACAGCAAATTAAATTTTACAACTGAGCAAATCATATTCGTAAAAAAATTTTCAAAACTATACGGTCAATTAAGAGAAATTACTCTAAAACATTAAATGGTTTAATTTTCAATGATTTTTATTTGATCTCGATTACTCTCGTCGAGATCTGTCCAACGTTACGCGCATTATGAGCTAAATTTCTCTTCTATTGAAATAAACCACGATTTTCAATTAAGAGACAGTGTTCGTCCGTTTGATTAGCATGCCAATTTTTTGCTCTTTTTATCCCTGTCCGAGGACTGGAGGACCGGGAAGGGCGCGCACTGCACTAGCACGAATGCTGAAACCCGGGTCCCAATAACACCGCGAACGGATAACATGGGCGCACCAGGCCGCACAGGGACCCAGCCCACTCAAGGGCCACTTGCCTCCGCACCGAGGACTGCATTGAAACGCTAGACATTCGTCCCGTGAAGCCAAATCACGCATGCTGGAAAGGTGCAAACCAGCAAGTAGCGAGTCGGCGCCGGTGCGCCTCCCAGCCCGTTGAGCAATTTGAGCAATTCGAGTCACTAAACTAACCACTTTTTGCCATCTCTGACATTGGGTAGCCAGTATTAGATCTCCAAACTGCTCAAATACCTCCCATTGCTTTGACACTCCTGAGAGTGCCTTAACAATGCGAGCCAACGGGCTGGTAACTTTGGGGGCCGTATTTGTCTAAAATTTAAACTGGCACCTGAGAAATCATTAGGTTTTTCACAATTTTCAGACCAAATTTAAGTAAGGTAAAGTTAAAAATAATAATTAAGAAATTTGCACTACATTATCCACTTTAAATGAACAGAGTCAATATCAGCAGTGAGAGTGTTTATAAACGTCTAATAAACAGAGTAGAATTTTTCTCAAACGGGAAATAATTAAAAATGTGAGTCATTATAATTGGAACTGATATCATCTTTGTTATTGCCATAATTATACCATAAACATAGACCAATCAATACCTTGCTCCTTGAGGTTTGTAGAAGCATCCTGCGCACCAGTACTTGGAACTGGTACCACGTTGACGTAGGAAATTTTGCAAACCCGTCTGGCAGGTTTCTATCCGCTAATTGTAAAGTAGATGAAGGCTGGCAAAACGCGTTGATTCCTATGCTGCGTCTGCCGTTTTGGATGGTGTCGCTCAGAACGGCGACTTGCATCGGCGATCCGTGCGACAGCTCCACCACTGAAATATATTATTTTATGTGTTACCAAATGTCTTCCAATATAAAATTGGAAGCTTCTCGCTGCGTAAAATATTTTTCTTTTTGAAAATGCACAATAATATATAAGATCATATTATTTGTTACATTAACATACACTGTGGAAAATTTTTAATCAATTACAAACTTAAGTTTTTGTTAATTTAATTTTTAAATATTCTTGTAATTAACGCCTACAGTTTTTGTCGTTTTCATTTCATTACACAAACCGTAATCAGCGGGATTGTTGTACTGAGGACAAGGTAAATTGACTGAAGCCAAAAAATCTACTATCCTGTCGGCCTGTCCCTGGTAAACGCAGAATCCGTCAGTCAGGAAGTAGACGTGCTGGAAAATCGAGAAAATCAGGGCACTTGGCTGGTGGATCGTGCAGACGACGGTGCGGCCCTGAGCGGCCACTGAGCTCAGGTGTTTGATGCACTGCGTTGCTGCAACCACGTCCAGGCCCCTGACGAAAAGAATCACTCAATCTGAGCTCTCAATTGAACAAAAAAATACGTGGTGGGTTCGTCCAGGAAGAGGACGGGAGGGTTGCTGATGAGCTCAAGCGCGATGCTCAGCCGCTTCTTCTGCCCGCCGCTTAGCCTCTCCGATTTCGTCCGCCGACACTCCAAAAGGCCAATTGTTTCCAAAATTTCATTAATCTGGAAATTTCCAAATTATCTTGAGTGCAGTCTTATTTTGTGTTTAAATTTTACTATCAGCGTTCGCTTTTCTTTGGTCACGATAGGCCCTAGTTTGAGGCAGGCGGCCACGTGCATGGCCTCATCGACGTATAAATGCGGTTGCACGAGTTCCTTCTGCTGAATGTAGCAGGAAATTTTATTAAAGTTGCACATCTCACGTTTCCGACCGTTTGTCAGAATGTTGCCACTCACACCGGCAGTCCTTTCAAAATTTTCATTTTTGTTTTAAATACTGTGTGAATTTTTGTTAATTAATTCACTTATAACCGATGAGAATGTCCATCATTGAGCTTTTTCCGGCACCAGATGGGCCGAGAATCCCAGAAATTTGGCCAGATTTGAAAAATCCATTCAAACCATGTAATATCGTTTTCCCTCCTGGACGAGGATTGTAAAATTAATCAAATTATTGGTCCTCAATCTCGTAAGGAAATTAAAGTTCTAAAATTGTTTTGCAAGGTCTTACATTTTTTCATTACGCTTTGATAGAGGTCTCAACCAGCCGCGCTGCGACAGGCAGCTAATTTTGAGTCACTTGGGCAGCCACCAGCCGCAGTGAATTTGGCTAAGCTGTTCCAGCCACGCCAGCCGCCAAATAAAATGTCGGAAAATCGGAAAGAGCCGTTGAAAAAATTGGCGTCCGGCTCCTCAGGCTGTTTTAGGCAATATCAAATTTATCTCTTAAATATTGTCAGCCATGCCAGCCGTTGGCAAAAATGCTCATCCGCCGTCAATGAGGTCCAAAATTCGGATGTAGCCGGTTCAGCCAGTCGCCGATTAAATTTACATGGCTGAGACCTCTATATATTGGCCATGCAACAAATATAATTTTACCTGCTTTGTAAGAAAGGTCTTGGAATTCGATGTCCACGCAGGACGGTGGAATCGTTTCTTCCTCAACGTCAGCACCCATTTTGTTTTAAAATCAACAAATTGGCAGAAAACCTAGACAAAGAGAGACGAAACACAAACCATTCCGCACGCAACGAAAGACAGGTGTAATATGTTAATGTTCATAACTTGTCGCTGATTGCTACTATTTCTTTAGAATTTCTTGTTTCGTGCTGGAGGCAGAAAAACTTGTATCTTGTATGATGTAGATGATTCCCCACCACCAAACAATTGCACGACAGTTTTTCAATAATATTGAAATCATATTCTCTGAAAGGGACGGTGCTTTTACCCTTTTTCTCGTTTTGTATTTTTTAAGGTAGACATTCAAAAACTGACCACCTGTCAATTTCAAATCATAAACATAACAATTTTTAAAATTTTCAAATTCTGATTCTAGTCCTTTCCACACAGTTTAAGTAATTTGCAAGGACCAATATAATTTTACAAATTGTATTTTCGTAACGATCGGAATTGATTAAAATTGATGTGGTCTAAAGTTCATATTCGTAATTTAATTTGTTTAGAAGAATTATGACTTTTAAACTTAGTTATATGAGTTTGAAATTAATTGCTATGGTATGATGTAACAGACACTGCTAAGCTTTCCTGCCTTAAAAAACAAGGATAGAACATAAAAATGTCTATATCTTCTCTTCAACAAAATTTAGAAAAAACTCATATACAAGAATATTCGTAAATTAACAAATTTATTTGAAATGCAGAAAAATAACCTCACAAAATGATCACAACCTTGCACTTAGCATTTTTGCTTCAAATTCACAATCTTGTAGGACAGATCATTGAGCATTCTACTGTTGAACTCGGGCATCAGTCTGACCCTGAGTGCGAAGTACGAGAGAGATTTGTAAAAGACTAAAAATGCAGCCAGAACGACAATTTGGACGGAGAGATCCGAGCCAGACATGCCCATGATCTTGAGGAGCTCCGAAGGTCGTCTGAAGTGACAGTAGAAGTCCTTGCAGGGCAGCACGTCCCTGCCAGGGCCGTACATGGTGAGGACGTACCCTGAGAGCACGTATCTAATGTACGAGCACGATTGGAACGTGGACCAAAAGCGTTCCATGTCAGGGCCGAATCCGATACCGTACATCGCCAGCATCAGGAAGGAACCGGACACGGCGGATGCAATCACAGAACCGTACTGAAAAAAGCCAGTTAAGTTAATGAAAATCTTGCGACAAAAGACATTTGAATAGAGTAATTAAAACATCTTTAGTATAGCCGGCGATATTTTAAAGAAATTAGCGTCATTTAGGAATTTGCTTATTTTTCAGCGCTAATCGCACCGTGGCTGGTCCCGAATGATTGAAATCACCTTTAAAAAGGTTTTACACATCTTCCCTTATCAACCCTTACCTCGCCCATTCAAAAATTACCATGCGTCAATACATAGGACATTTTTTTAAATATTGCTTAAACCACTCTCCTTTGATAACTTGAAATAAATTTTAGATGCACCATAGAAGAAAAATTTCTTAAAATTTTTAATCTCTATGAAATATGTCGTATTACTTTCTCTTTTCCTTAGAGAACGGCCCTAATTGCCGTTTAATTTTTTAAATTGTAAAGAGTCAGGTCAGTCAAGGGTATTTGAATTAAATAAGTCATTTTTATATCACAATCATGAAAAGAATTGTGAGAAATAGATTGAAAGTTTTTAGTCAGACTTCATAGAATTGAAAATAGGCAACCTGCACAGCTTAAATGTGTAGCCGGGTTGCCTACCCTAATTGTTTCAGGAGTCGAAATCTCGACTTTTCAACAATTCGGTAACATTTGAATGAATAGAAAGCAATTTTTAATTTTCAAGTACCGTGACTGAGAAGATAGATCCGATGAGGAGTCCGAGCGTCTCCGAGATTGAGGCGTTGAGTAGACAAATTGCAACGAAAGGTACAAATCTGGACATTTCGAGGGGCTGTCCGGTCATGTAGTAGGATATCACCATGAACATCGAACCAAAAGCAAGCTATGCGATAAAAATGACTATTTTACAGAATTTAATTTTTTCAATTTTCAATACCTGAACCGGCAACCTGGCGACCGTGGCAGCGAAGAAGTAGGGCTTCAAACCGTACCAGCGGTTGAAATACTCTCGGCGCAACAGTTTCACTTCGATTGGAACTGCAATTGAGGCACTGATTGAATATACATTCTTAACAATTGAAGAAATTTTGGCTCTCACAAATGACTACAGCGGCCATCATGTAAGCGTAAAGGAAGAACACGATTACGCTTATGTAATATTTGACGTTTTGGTATGCCATGCCGGCGTCATCCCCGACGTCGTAAAACATTCCGCCCAGCAGCACTGCGGACAGCAGGTGGTGCGTGAAGAGCAATCTCAGCATGGCCTGTAGACACCATCCATTTAAAATTACTGAATAAAGTTTAAAATAAAGTATCAAACAGACTAAAGCTTTAAATTTTCCAACTTGCTCAGAAAATTATATTACATTCAGAAGCAACTTTTTAAAATATCCCAAGGACCTGAATTGTTTCTCACCCTTGACCAGAACAGGCCTCTTTCACAAACAGACATGTGTTCACATGACTTCCACTTTTAAAGTTGGAAAAACAAACAACTGTTATTTATGGCTGCTTTTGTATCAACTGTGATTTGCCTATTGCGCTTAACCATTTCTTTAACTGTGTAAAATTACTGTAACTTTTATTTATATGAAATTTTCAACGCCTGTTTTTAGTATTATTTTTATGTTTCTGCTGCACACTTTTGTGTTCAATGAATTATCCATTCAATTAAAAAACTGTTTGCTAAAGAATGTTTTTAAAATTTAAAATCAAATGTTTCTAAATGTTTCAGGTCATGCAAAATCTTTTCTGTATCAGCTAGGTTGTACAGGAAAAAACGATTCTATGCATTGTAAAGTGTCTCAATCAGCATCATAACTTCATTTGAAATATATAACAATTTTCTTGTTCTATCGATGTTTTTTCGCCTTTTATTCGACTTCCCCACGGCGGATAGTTCAATTGAATCCTAGCTGCAGATCTTATTATATTGGAATCGTTCGAAATTGCCATGTATAAACTGTAATGTCCTGTAATTTGAGAAAATTGAGCAAAATCCACCTTGCTTCTTGTGGTCTGCAAGAGCATTCTGCGCACAAGCACTTGGAACTGGTACCACGTTGACGTTGGAAATTCTGCAAACCCGTCTAGCAGGTTTAGATCTACCGAAGAAGAAGGCGGACAAGCCACGTTGTTTCCTATGCTGCGTCTTCCGTTTTGGATGGCGTCACTCAGAATGGCGACTTGCATAGGCGATCCGTGCGACAGCTCCACCACTGGAAATAGTATAATTAAAACAGAAATTAAAAACGGAGTGAGTACGTTTGTTTTTCTGCGATGCATTTTTATTTCTTTGGCATGCAATTGGATTCTTGTTCTCTTTGCTGGAATATTCTGAACGAAATAATATAGATAAATTGTTATTATATTGCGCCTCAAATATTCTACTTTATCACCAATTAAAATTTAATGGGATTTTATTTTAGAAAAATTAAAAACTATGAGGAAGAAAAGGGAAAAAGGATATATAAGAAGAGATATGCCCCAAGGGTGAAACAACTGAGAGAAGAAATTTACAAATTTTACGGATCAAGTGTCTAGTCCTATTTCTTCCAGATCTTTTAATGGACTTAAAGTTTAATTTTAGGTTCTGACCGTGATCGGCGGGATTGTTGTACTGAGGACAGGGGAAATTGGCAGAAGCCAAAAAATCTACTGTCCTCTCGGCCTGTCCCTGAAAAACGCAGAATCCATCGGCCAGGAAGTAGACGTGCTGGAAAATCGAGAAAATCAGGGCGCTTGGCTGGTGGATCGTGCAGACGACGGTGCGGCCCTGAGCGGCCACCGAGCTCAGGTGTTTGATGCACTGCGTTGCTGCAACCACGTCCAGGCCCCTGACAAAAAATACATTCAATCGAAGAAGACAATTGAACAAAAAATACGTAGTGGGCTCGTCTAGGAAGAGGACGGGAGGGTTGCTGATGAGCTCAAGCGCGATGCTCAGCCGCTTCTTCTGCCCGCCGCTTAGCCTTTCCGCTTTCGTCCACCGACACTCCAACAGGCCGAGTGTTTCCAAAATTTCATTAATCTGTAAAATTCCGAATTATCTTGAGTACAGTCTTATTTTGTGTTTAAATTTTACTATCAGCGTTCGCTTTTCTCTGGTCACGACGGGCCCTAGTTTGAGGCAGGCGGCCACGTTCATGGCCTCATCGACGTATAAATGCGGCTGCACGAGTTCCTCTTGTTGGATGTAGCAAGAAATTTTGTGGAAGTTTCGCAGTTCGCGTTTTCGTCCATTCGTCAGAATGTTGCCACTCACGCCGGCAGTCCTTAACACGTTTTTGTGAATGATAATTTTCTGAGGAAATTGTAAATTTATGTACTTGTAACCAATGAGTATATTCATCAGGGAACTTTTTCCTGCACCTGATGGGCCGAGAATCCCAGAAATTTGGCCAGATTTGAAAAATCCATTTAATCCGTGCAGTATTGTTTCACCACCTGGAATTACAACAAATTTAAAACCTATTAAATTAGTTAATTAAATTGAAACCGATTGAATTTGTTTGCTCTTAAATAAAATATATTTTGCTTTGGATGGATGAAGCGAGCAAATTTGCATTCGCAAGCATTTCCTTTCTGGTCTGGCACGTGCTATGCGAGTCAATGTGCTTTGATTGCAGCAGATTCCACTCATTTCTCAAATTTTTTGCATCGTAAATAAATATTTTGCACACAACAGGCGAGAACTATTAAAAAATTTACACGGCGATTAAATATTAAGTGGTGCCATATTGGTGATTTTTAGGACACTTCCGATAAAGTTTAAAATCTATGAAAATTTATTCTGCTTTATAAGGTTGGAGTTTATATTTACAGTAGACTGACACAGCTCGGAGGTCAAGAAAATGTTTTATCGGAAAATTACTCCATCAAATGTTTACGCTAAACATATATCACGAGGGAACAGTTTATATATAATTATGCCACTGAGACGGCAAAAACGCTTTGTATGAAATGATCACAATCGACCCAAACTACAAAGTGGAGCTTTTATAGCATTACGATCAAGATCCATTTTTATTCACTCAATAGAGCACGTGTCGAGGGAAAAATTGCCACAGAGTGAAAGTGTTTGGAAATTTATTTAATTTGCTGCACTTGGGAGAGTCGGAAGCAGCAGAGTGCGCTTGGAGAGTGCAATTATGCTTCTCTATAGTTTCTCTAGCAATAAATCGAAAATTTTAATAAAAAAACAACGTTCATCTCAAAAGTTACAAATCCATTAATGTTTTTAAAATTTCACTCATCAATAAGCAGTATTTTTTTGTAAATCCAACGAAATTTTTACCTGCTTGGTAAGTAAGGTCCTGGAATTCAATGTCGACAGTGGCCCTTGAAGTCGTATTTTCCACAAATTCGACGCCCATTATACCGGCTTGAAACACTAATAACAATCTCGACGAAAGAAATAAGCACGCTGCTGATCCACTTTGCAAGGAAAGGCAGACTGCAACTCCTCGCCGATCATTTCTCTGGATCTTCTCGCCGAGAGTGCCTAGGTCAAGAAATGCTCGTTTCACGCTCCGTGTCAGTGCATTTAATTCCCCCTCCACGGAACGAAAACCTGAATCGCGATTATTAGCAGTGAACTTGTAAAGTGCAGCTCTGTCGAAATGGCGAGATGCCGTCAGATGGCGTTTTTGTTCAGGTGCAATGTCACCTCTGCCAATATAAGGATTGCAAAATAAGAATTGAGGCTAAATATTTTATTTATCTTGCGTCGTTTATTCGGTAAATCATTTTGGTCTCGTTTGTGTTAACATAGTTTACATGATACTGCGTAACGTAGAACAAGTTTTTGAAAAAAGCGTCATCTCACGTGGGTCAAATGTTTAGCGTTATTCAGTCTAACGTCTTTGTTAAGTCTATTTTCCAGCACAAATCTACAAATTACGAAAAACGGCCATCAAAACCAGTGTAAAGAGTTTGAAAAATATAGAGTTTTGTGTACATGCGGTGGATCCCATTTCGTTGAAATGTGGTCAGATCCAAAAAGGCGAAAATCACTCTCCTCGCGGGCGATCTAATTGTCCCGCGGTGGAAAAAGAGTCGATAATATCATTTGTTGGCAAGACTCCCCAGCACCAAGGTCACAGCCAACAGTAATTAGGGAATCCCCGGGAAAAGCTCAAAATTTCCTTGAAATATGCTCCATCTGGACCGAAAATAATGCATTTTTTCATTATTGCACAACCTGTTTTGTCAACAAAGTTGGCTGTGACAGTTTTGACGACGGGTTTTATGGAAAGCTCTTGAAGTTTGTTATCACAATAAATAGCATAGAAAGAGAGCACTCGCGCGTTCTTTTTCTCCGCGGTGGCACTTTTCACACAAGGATTTGTTATTCTCATTCTTGAGCACCAACACGGAGAGGGAAAATAATAAGTTATCGCGTAGGACGGGTCACTTGCAGTTGAGCGAGTTGAGTTTCTTTTTCAGCGCCCAGTACGAGATGATGCGCAGCACCACGAGAAAACCGCTGAGTATACCAAAGTCCAGCCAGTAGTTGTCCGGGTTCACGCTCAACTCGGCCAGCAGCGCCTTCGGGTATTTGTAGTGGCAGTAGTCATCCATCGGACACTCCAACGTGCCTCTACCAAACCTGAAATAAGATGAAAAATGTTCCATTTATTTTTTATATTATTAACTGACAGGTTTAAAAAATATCATTTGAAAAGTTGATGATTACTAAGCATGCTCTTTTTAGAACTCCCAAAATATTTTAAATTATCAAAAACTCACTCTAAATTATCACCACATCCCTTATTTTAAAGTTAGACCGGTACATAATTAAATTATAGTCAAATTAATTTGAGTAAAAATTTCCAGCTTTGTAAATGTTTTCACTTTTTCAAGGGGGCTATGAAATAAATATATATTTGCGATGTACATATATTAGCGATTATGGGTAGGTTAATCACCCCCATAACCTTTAGCTGGCCAGGGCAGGTCGAGTCAGGTCTAAAAGTGTGGAGTTTTTGCAATTCTAATGATTTAAAACCAAAATTTGGAGTTGAAATAATTGTAAATCCCAAAAAGTCGATTATAATTAAAAAAAAATCCTGAATGAATTTTCAAATTATTGATTAGAAATCGGAATTAGCAGTAGTGACCTAAATATAGGACGTCTAATTTGACGACGTTAAATCGATTGGTCTCGGTAAGAAGAATCCGAAGCACGCCTCATTTTTTAAATGGCATCATGGGAAGTAGAGATACAGTTTTCCGAAATGTTCCGATAAACTCGTGAAAATTAATATTTTGTCGACAAAATTTTGATGATGAAATCTACTAGCCACATAAATCATTATTTCTGGGGTTTTTTAGTTGAGTTTCCTTGACATCATGCCAATTTTGTCCTACAACACTTATAACTATGATTTTACTAAGAAAATTTGCTACTTCTTTGGCGTTTGTGAAAATTAAAATCATAGAAATACACGAAAGTTTTATATAAATATAGTATACACAAATTGTATAATTGATTTGGGATTAGTTAGACGTTAGATTGCGTTTCAAGGAAGTTCATTTTTAAAATTTATGTTAAAATGAAGATTTATATTCGAATTTTACCCGCAAGGAAATTTATGAAATAAATTCAAGACCGGAAGCATAATTGTTCAGATTTTAAAATGAATCAATTTCCTGGAGTAAAAAATAATACCAAGACTGGACGGCCGGTACAAACAAATTTGTCTGGAGAAAAGGGGAAAAAACAGAGTGCTGAATCTTGTTATTAAATTTTTTCTGCAGAACAGTTTAAATTATTTTAAAATGCAAATCTTGAAAATATATTCTCATTTAGCTAGAACTTTATATTCCTATTTTAACATGTTACAAATATATTTTGGTATTTTTTAAATATAGTTCTTCTGTATAAATGCGAAATGAAAAATTCCCATATAATTTTAACGTATTAAAAAATTCTTCCTACCCGTATTGCGTGATGGCAAGGCCCTCGAAACCGTAGTGTAAGTAGCTAATGAAGGGCATCCACCTTAAGACATAGGGAATGTGGTCGTGCAGCAGCAGGAAGCCAGACAGGACGATCCAAAGTGCAGTGGAGTACGCTCCGGCAAAGGTACCGACCTGCAATCATTGCACATTTGAAGATAATGAAGTTTATGTTTCCCGCAACTATTTACCTTCGGCGAGCAAAGTGCGCCGAGAACCAGTCCGACGGTTTCTGCGACCAAGGAGGTGATGAGGCAAATCGAAACAAACATCACCACCCTGAAGGGCTCCAAAGACTGCGACGAGAGGAAGTAGGAAACCAGCACGTAGCTCGAGCAGAACAACAACTGCAAAATTACCCATAAAAATGAAAAATTAAAAGAGTACAAGCCAACTCAAGTTTAAGTCTGGAAAATATGCAACCAGCGACGCAGAAGTGTGATGCAGGTTGCACGAATAATTATGTTCAGTTTCAACATGCTGGTTGGATCAAACAAAGGCAGATTCTATGTTGTATTTTTGAAAGTAATCTTTCATTTAAAAATCTTTGAATACTGTGGATTATTTTTGGGGCTGTGCCTGTTTTTGTGATTTTTGCACACTTTCGTGTTTAATTTTCACTAAATTAACTATTTTTTTATTTTAATTTGGCAAAGTTTGGTGATCAAATGCCTTATTATTTTAAAAACTTTTAATTTTTTTCGATCAGTGAAACAATTACCACTATTGATTTACCTGCAAAGGCGTGTCAACGACCGTGAATGCAGCGTAATAAGTCCTCAGCGAGTACCAATTGTTGAATCTCTCCTTCCGCACCACATTCATTTCAGGAGGGACTGCAATCGGACGAAGTTTTTAAATAGATTGAAAGCCATACATGAAATGACAAAATGCGTACATCTAAGGACGGCGGGCATCATCGAGGTATATGCAAGGTAGACGAGGGTGACGAGGAAGAAACCCATATTGGCGATGCTCCTGGCACCATCCTGGCCGGAGCCTTGGTACAAAAGGCCCAGTACTATGCCCACTAGCACGTGAAATATTAACTTCAAATAGGTCATCGTCTGTCGACAGAGAAATTTTGAGCTTGTTGGCGGGTCAGTTAATTATAAAATATTACCCAGTCTCTCAAAAATTGTTTGGTGAACCGACCGGTTAAAATGCTGAATTTGCTCCATTCTGAGACTCCCTGCTTCTGGGCCCGCAGAACGCTGAAAATGCCGGGTTTCTCTAGGACTGTGATATATAACTGTTATTAATTCGTCTTTTGCAGGCAGAATCGAATTTTACGTGTGTTTTGGTGAAAGTGCCTGAAAGTCTTTCGTCTCCATTTGTCTGTTTTCGATGCTTCTCCCATTTTCTGAAGTATCAGCTGGTGATCTGACTTTGATATCAAACTCCCGTTTGAAAATAGATCTCCATTTGTCACTTCCAATACTGAAACATTATAGAAAAATTACAAATTTCAATTCTATTGTCACTGATATACATATTAAAATGGGCTTTGGATAATTACATATACATTTTCATACACTCTGTCCTCTTTGAAGCAAAATATGCACTTTGGCTTGCTCGAAAATTTCTAGCTAACCATTTTTAAAATTGAAAAAAAACGGGACATATACGAATCGTAGATGCAAAACTTCACAAGAAGTTAGCTTGACATGTAATATAAAAACTTTTCTTTTTTTTAATAAAAAATCAAATGCTATTGGCTACTTTGCGACAGGGGTGTCGGAGGACAAACACATTTGGCAGGTGCCAAATTATCACGGAGCATAAATTTAATGAATCCGTTTATTTATTCAATAAGAGTTTAAGATTTTTTAAACTCAATCTTGATAGGTACCTATCTCTCTCTTAAACCAATTATTTGTATTGTTTGCCTCTAGTGAAATACAAATGTTCGAAAAAAATAAAACCTCTCAAAAAATGGAGCTAAATTAAAAGATTTTTGTAAGAAATGCCAAGATTTAAAACCTATAGTACTTGTAAATTGACTGACTTGTCTTATTGATGGATATGTATATTGTATATAAGTGAGAGGAAACCTCTATATAATTATGCTACAAATTTTTAATTGAAAAAGCTATCTGACCAACTAAGAAACCATCTAAAACCGTTTATTTTTATATAATTAAAAATCTAAAAATAGTTTATAACTTTACCACTAAACGTCTAAAAGCCACAGCCCTCTGCTTTTTTATCCATCCACGACCCCCTAATTTTAACTATCCTGCATTATTTTACTCAGTTAATTAATTCAACTGGCACAATTTCTAAAAATTATTAACCTCTGAAATAAAATGAACGACGTATCAGTTTTGGACTAAGAAAAAGCTTTGTCGTTCAAGTGTGCATAATATTCTCTACACATGCGAGGGTAAATGAAATTAAACTCTCACTGAAGTCGGCTGGATTGTGGTAGAGGGGGCAGGATATTCCAAGGCCATCGAGGAAGGATACCGCTTGGATGCTGTCGCCCTGATAGACGCATTTGCCCTCGGCTAGAACGTACACGTGGTCAAACATCTCCCATAGGGAGGCGCTCGGCTGGTGGATTGTGCACACGATGGTGCGCCCTTGAGAGGCCAAGCTCCGCAGCAGCTTCACACAACTCGTACACGATGAACTATCCAAACCCCTAAAATAAAATAATGCTAATCAACTTTAAATTAACGAACGGGTAATCTCCTAACTATCCTTCCGATTAATTCAGACATTTAAGCAGTGATTAAAGCAATTTCCACTAATTGAATCAAATTTAAATTATTTATTGCCACGTTCAATTGACCATTTTGAAATGATGTAAATTTACTAAAAAATGAAAATTAAATCAACTAAAAATTACTGCAACTTAATTTTCTCTTTCGCTTGGCTGAAATTACATTCAATAACAGTAAGTGGAGACCAACTCACGTGGTCGGCTCGTCGAGAAACATGATCGGCGGGTTGTCTAGCAGCTCCAGGCCGATGCTCAGTCTCTTCTGTTGTCCTCCAGATAATTCGGACGCCCTCGTGTTTGCGCACGCTTGCAGGCCCAGCCTGTCCAGCACGTTGTCAACCTGATGGAGGCGAATTATCAGGGATTAGTTGACCTCACACCGATAGATAAAAAGATATGCATATAGGAGCGTGTAATGCGTAACCTTAAAAAAATAAAATCTAAAAAACCCGTTTTGATAAACAGGTTTTTTGTTATGACCCAGAGTCTCCATTCCTTCCGGGTTATTTGAATTTTTTTCACATTTCAACAGGTTTTTTAACGTGCTTAAAGATATTACATGCTTAAAGTAAAACATGTAATTATTATGAGATCATGGTCAAGTACTAATCAATTAGCAATAGAGAGTACGGCTTAAAATTTGACAAGAAAAAATACAAATACATCATTTAGTAATTTTTAAATTGCTAACGCATATTTTATTCAATATCAGGCTAATAGGGCAAAACCTGAAGCAAATTTCACCCTAATTTGAGGACCCTTGCTAACAGGTTGTTGACAATGTCTATTTCTAAAAAAAATATTTTAAATTTAATTCGAAATAAATACAATTACTCGCTTCATTTGATTTCCGTGCCCAATAATTTTTACCTCGATTTTTCTGGCTTTCTTGCCGACGCCCGGCCCCAGCTTAAGGTTGGCTGCCATGTCCATGGTCTCAAGGACGGTGAAGTGAGGGTGCAGTTGGTCCGACTGCAGAATATAGCACGAACTCTTCCTGAAGGTAGAGAGATTGCGCTCCACTCCGTTCACTCGAACGCTGCCTTTCATCCCTTCAGACCTACAATCAAGTCGTAAAAGCGTTCTAATAATATAAAATCTGTCTTGTCCTTGGCCGCGGAACCAGTTTATCAACAAAATTTTAGCTAAAAAACACCGTGATAAATTCCAGACAGTCTGGGCGAGTCCAGCCGGAATTGGCATCGCAACAAAATCGACTGCAGCTCATTAATATTGCATGCCCAGGTGACTGCGTTGACAAACTTTTTTACGCCACAATTTCGACTGCGTCGCGTGACGCTTTCAAATATTTATATTTTATTCCACTAAGTATAGCTCGTTCGAATTGCATCTGATGGTGTACTAGACGACCTATATAAAAACGCAATGTACACATGCCCGCTGTCTCATTTATAATAATTATTTCCTGGCTTTTCTATTTGTAGCGTGCTATCAGTTGAACGTGAAAATAGCTAATAAAAATTCCTGCAACGAAATTTTCTGTTTGTTAGAAACACAAAAAACTATTGTATGTTTGGGTTTGGTGCCGTCGTTTGAATTAATTGTTTTTATTTAAAAAAAAAAAATTGAATTGCTCGCTTAGGATGATGTTCGAGATTTTTAAACCTTTAGATACAATCAAATTTTGAGTATTCGATAATTGTGCCTCTAGCAAAATTCTCCATCACACGTGGCTTCACAATCAAAGTCAGGGCCAATTTTGTTAGCAGTCTCGTGCTAACGAGTCTGTAATTCATCCGCCTAATTCACACATTGTTATAACAAAGCAATTTGGCACGAAAAGAAGAGGATGCGAATTCTTTTTACGCATCGGAAAGCGACGGCAAAAATTCCATCTTTTGGTTGGTGAGGTAAGCGCGTTGCGAGTCTTTTTCTTTTTTTTTTGTGACCTTGGTAGTGAAAACAATATCTCCTCTTTCCTCTCGCGGCAGACGCCTTTTCCTGAGCGTATATTTCGGGCCACTTACGCCGGATTTTGCCGATGAACAAAAGTTGCCTCAAGCATAACCTGTCGCGCTGTACGCTCTGAAAGGAAACTGGTTTTTAACACTCGTGATTCGCTACATTCTCTTAAAAGACGTCACTCAATGTGCACGAACAATGGAATATTCGATAATTTATTTCGGACGCGACGTTAGACTAACGCGCATATTGCATTCCAAGACACGATCAATGCTGGTTTTTCCTGTGACAGAGCTGACTAACATTAAATGATAATCTTCTAGGAAATTATTTGCTGCCACCGCAATTTCCACTCGCAATTTACTTTTTGTGTGGCGCAATTTTATTGTGGCGAGTCGTTCAACTCTTCAAGGTTGAAGGTTACGTTCTGCTCGTGAACAACTTGCCGCAAAGGTGGTTAAGACCAGTCTCCCTGTTTTTGTAAGAACCAATGGATTAAAATTGTAAAAAATGCAAACCCTATTGTCAAGAGTTAATTATTCAGTTTGTATAAACGAGTCTCCAGCAGAATTTTATTTTTGGTCAAGCCAATACTGAGTTTTGTCGGTTCTGTGCCTTTTTGCTCACGCTATTCTTTTTATAGCCTTCTAGAATTTAAAATATCATTTACATATTGATATTAAGAGTAAAAAAGTTCGAAAATGTTGTATCGCTTGGTGTGACTAATTCTCTATACAAAGACCCTTTGAAACATTGTTTTGTATATTTCCAATTTATTCCCGAGGGTGGGGTTACCACTTTTCCGATCGAAAGTTTTTACAACGTGCGATAGATGAGGAGGAGAGCAAAACACAAGGGCTATTATGTAATTTTAAGAAGGGTTACGTACGCGCAGTGCCGAAACTAAGGTAAAGTTGCATGCGCCGAAGCAACATTTTTTTGCTCTGCTCCTCATCTCGCACGTCGTAGAAGCTTTCGATCGGAAAAAGTGGTCACCTCTTCAGGAATTGATTAGAATCAACGGAAACAAAGTTACAGAGGGTCTATAACAAGTTCGGATTTTAAACTAAGAAGATTGCATCGAACAGCTAGCCTTTCCAATAATTGCTTTACATAACTTTATTTAAATCTGATTATTTCAACTACTGAAATTGAAAGGATTACAACTATATATATTTATAAATTATTATTTGCACACGTGTAGTGCCAAGCTCATTTGGCTTCTTTTATTTTATTTTTCAGATACAAGGCACCGCCCGATAAAAAACATACACACATTAAGGATAAATTATATTATGATAGTATTTGTAGCGTTATAGTGAACAGCTCGCTGAAACTCGCAGTTAAAATATTCATGCGGACGTCTCTGAGTGAGCGGCTTGCATCCAAAATCGTGATTAAATAAGATTACCATTCAAAAGACTAATAAGAGGATAATTCTACAAATGTTATTCGATTTCATGACAACGTATATAGACCAGAACAATAATGGGGATTATTTTGGGGCCAAAAATCTATTAAAAACGTGTCTGTGCTGGATTCGTTATCACACCAACCGAATTGCACATGAAAAATATTTTTGGAGGAGCTGATAAGATTGATAAGCGCCGCGAGACCGAAAACAGGCGGCAGCTGATTCGCGATAAAGGTGAAAGAGTGAAGGGATCTCTGTTCCTTTGGACCCCCACCCCAAAACAAACGCGAGAGCAGATTAAAAGTGGAACTTCTATTGACGCCCGATAAGCATGCATGAAAAAAATCACGTTGACAAAAGTGCACGTGAGCATCTGAGACGCGTTAATAGCAAGGGGACGATAATAAGGGGGGTTTTGCTTCCTCATGACTTTGTTTATCATTGCGAAAAGGGGCGCTTGTCTGGAGCGGATGTGTGCGCTAACAAGATGTCCTTGAAGTTAATGCAAACATACACGCGCTGCCATAAATATCAACGCCGAAACCGATCACTTTTGCGAGCAAACCTGAAGGAGGCTATTATGTGCTAAAATTGTTATTTTTAAAACGCTCTTCCTCCCATTATTTCTGCTATTTACATCTGCTTCCTGCCGAAAATGGTTCATTGTTTTCAAATTTATATTCTCCCGCGGATAAAGTCATGCATTTGTTAAATATGTTAAAATGAATCCAACATTCAAATTTTAACCGCAAAGGAATTTATGGAATAAAGCCTAGACCGAAATATCAAACTTGAACACCCAGTATCAAATAATAATTTAAAACTGAAAATTATGCAGAGAGAAAAATAACAAAAACTAGTGGTGGATATTAATTTTGTTATTTTTCTCTCTGCGCACATTTTTTAATCAAAACATAGCTGGTTGCAAAATCTTGGAAAAAATAATTATCATTCCATTTAGATAATACGAATTAAAAATTTATTTTCAACATCAGAAAAATATACTCACAGAAATCCAGTCAGCACGTTGAGGAGCGAAGTTTTCCCGGCGCCCGACGGGCCCATTATTGCGGTTAGTTCACCAGCTTTGAACGTGCCAGAAACTCCTTTGAGCACGGGTTTCGTTTCTGGAACATGAAGAAATAAATTTCTATAAAATTTGCAACGCAATAAAGGTTAGTTTGCAAAATCTCATACGTGCCAAGAATCACCGGGGTCATTGAGCTGCGGTGCAAATTAACGTGCCTGTTTTTGTGATAGAAAATTAGCGCGCGGAAAAAAGAATGAGTGGTGCGAGAGGCGCTTGACCCGCTCAGATTCGTGTGAATATACTTCTGTTATTCAATGCCAATTTGTTTATCCTTGCCTGCGTACAACACACCGCGTCGCCGCTTCTGAACGCTAATGACGGAGGGTGCCTGTTTTCTTAAATGCTATTTTCAGCCGCCCTCTGTTCGCAACGTGGTTTTGCTAAAAAAACTTAAATCTTCTAGACTTTTTTCCTAAGCTAGAGCAAACACAGCTGTGCTATAAGAAGGATTCTCTTTCGTTAGCTTAATTTAGTCTTAATAAGAGATTTTACTAAAAATCGAGTTATCTCTTAGCTAAACACACAAACAAAAACACGTAAACAAACCAAAGAATAGTCGGCCAGAGGTCACCATTTTTTCACTAGGAAATATATTTTGCTTAAATCATTTTCTGTTTGTTTTAATTTAATTTGAGACTAAAATTTGCATGGTATTTTCTAAAACTCAAATAGTGTTGGAAAAATTATTTTAAAAATATTCTAATTTTAAGACTGATCTGAAATGGAAGAATGCAGAAAACAATTCCTTGGAGAGAGGCAAAACTGTGAATTGGATATTAGTGCCACCAGTTGGCGGCTTTGAACACTCACAATTTTGCAAACTTGTCTATTTGGAGGCTACGAATTGTATTTTCTCTTTTTTTATTTTAAATTTCTCTTCAGGCAGCGTTGAATTTGCGATTGCACTCTTCGGCGAGCCTCTATCTTGAGTAGCGACACGTTTTGATCGTTAGGTGGCCCGATTCTGGATCGCAGACACGCAACTATAAATCGCGGCTAGTTGAGAGCCCTTGATGAACACGTTGGTTGGTTATTGCGCAGGACGTGTCTGGAATGGAAGATGGCCTGCTCTCTGCGACCGGCATTATGTTAGCCAACTAATATGCTGCGCTCGTTTGTTTGTTCTTTCTCTTTTCGCCAATCGTTGCTTTCGCGGTCCCGACGCACCTGATGCGTCGCCAGTTGCACAATAATTGCTTCGGCGAATAATTGCTCACGTCACTTTTGTGACTGCCGTGTCGCGTTTGGCTTGAATTAAAGTGGCGCGCTCGAGGTCTGTTTATGAAAGACGAGCTGACCGTGGGACTATTTCGCCCACCCTGTCCATGAAATTTATCACGGAATTTGAATAATAATTATTAAATTTTTGGTTAAGGTGGTGTTTGAAAAATAATGAAAAATTTAAATAGCACTGCTAAATTTTTAACACAAATTTTCAAATTATTTTTATTTTTAGTTTTGAAACAACAAATTTTTCCTGAATTTTGATTACGTAAAGCTTCTTACGAATCCGGTGTTAAAAAATTAAAATATCTTATCCAAACATCATTAATTGCTCCGAAAGTTTTATTTTCCAAAGATATTGGCATTGATATTTGCTATATCCCAACAACTATTCACTCTGATATTTCATGTATGTGAGCATGCAGAGAGTGCGGAGTGTGAAAATAAATAAGCCTTTAGCAGCTGAACAGAGAATATTTTATTATTCCTTTTCTTACCCGAGGGGCCACCCAACAACAACTACATTTACATATATTTTTCTTCAAAAATAAAAAATTTAAATAAAAAAATACGTAGTGTGATTTTTCATCTCTTTATATTAATTTAATGCCAATTTAAATCGTAATTTTAAGAACTAGGACTACTTATAAGCCGTTTAAGAATAAGGTTTTAGTTTGTTTTTACGCAACTTTTAGACAGTTTTAGATGGTTTTAGACGGCATTAAGTTTGGCTTAAAATGCGTTATTTGACCGTCCTATTACGATCAAAAGGTTGGTCATCTTAAATTAACTTCTAGTGGTAAATGAAGAAAAATATAAGCTTTACACGAGAAAACCTTCCGTCGATATTTCTCAACTACATATAAACAATAATAATCACACTTGAATAATTTCATTCAGTTTGCTTTACCTTCCAAGAGCCTCACAGTCTCAGCGAGACTCATAAAGGTCGATTATAAACACGCATTGTTGCCTGCTTTGAGCTTCGATTCGTTTCGCAACGACTTTTATATATTAATTGTCACCTGAGCTTGCAAGCTTTTAAGATGAAAATTGCCCAATTGAGAGGTCGAATGCAGTTGCATAAGGCACTCGAGCCAGATCCACTCTTGTATTGAATTATGATAAAACCAGGCCAATTGCCATAAAATAAAGTGAGCATACGTTGAACGCCTCCATTAATTAAACCTGCGAGAGAATTCGAAATGCAGCGGTGTTGCACCACCTGAGCCGCTATGACCTAGGCCACTGCGCTTGCGAACGAGCCTGGAACAGGCGGCAGGCGGCTGACGTGTAGGTCACTTTACCTGAAACCTGAGTCCCAAGGTTCTCCTAGGGTCACGCACGTGCGCACGCGTTATTGTAACTAGCTGCTGCACTTTTATTAACGCGCACCAAGGCCGGCAAGCGGGCAGCCGCGCGGCAAATGCACTTTTACTGCGCCGTGCACATTGCATTGCCTAGGTTGTGTTAGGCGGCTCGCAACCTGACTGTTCGCGGTTCAATCGGAAAAATTACCAAACCGCTGCACGCACAGCGTTGCTCTAAACTTGCTTACTATATATATATTCAATATCCTCTTTGCTTTGCTTTGGTGCAGCTAATTGTAAATTAAATTGGTGGGATTTAAAATTTAGGTTTTATTTATTACTAAGACAGTCGACTTTTTAAAGGTAATTAAACCCAAAAATATTGTGTAACTTGGTTTCCAATCTTGAAAACCAGTAATTTATTATTATTATTTTTATTTCTAATCATAATTAAAACATATGTCATTCATTAAATCCAGAATAAATCCATTTAGAGGTTAATGGGAACTTTAAAGTATCAAAAAATTGCGATTAATCACAAGTCAGCTGTTCGTTACAATAATTTGTCCTCATTGAAGGCCATCACTCTGATAACAACAATATCAATCAAAACGCCTTCTACCACTTAAGGTGCATGGAATCATTTTTAAATCTGTCGGCTTTCAGCAGTGAAACATTTTTTGCTCATCATCCCTGTTTTGAAATGAAATGACAGTTTGACACAGGGGTCAGGTCATCGCTGGGAAATGCTTTTGTTGCGACAGCATCCTTAACTCTTTCTGAATAATGCTTCACGTTCGCAACAGGTAATAATAATTTTTTCTGTCACTCTGCATCACAAGCGAAGCTATAAAATGAAATACGATCTAAAGACAAGGTTAGAAAAGAGGCTGTGCGCTTCCTCCTAGGGTTGTCGAGTGAATAGGAGGGTGACGCAGCATGATGTGCAAAACCATTTCTTTATTAGCAACAGCACAAAATACAATTGAGGACTTTGTTGTCTCATTTGTGAACACTTTTTTATGATCAAGGATTTAGTTGGTAATTTTACAGCACTGCTGTTTCCTTATGAACATAGCAATAAAATCGGAAGTTATATATTGTGCAAAATAATGGTTAGTCAACAAGTCCTGAGACCGAGTTATTTAGTTCTGCTATGGCATTTTAGGGCATTCTATGGGTGAAATATGAAAACGTTAAATGCGACACGATTTTATTTTTATCCTACGCAATATTAAGATAAAAATTATATCGTTTTAACCTGATTGACTATTGCATTCATTGCATTCCAATTTAAATTAATTAATTTTAATTTGTTTGATTTTAGTGCTCAGTGGTTTATAGGTGGAAACTTTAAAAAAAAATACGGAAAAATCAGGGACCATAACCACATTAAATTCTGCTCTAGCAATAGTGCTTCGGCCTCGAGCTGAGCACGTTAGTCAAGGTGTGAAGACGAGCGGAGTGGGGTCAAACTATTCAATCAGACGCTGAAATGTTTGCTGAACCTAAAGGCGCTGCGGGGGCACGGTTTTTGCATATGACAGAGAATGAAAATTCACGTATCGAAAATCACATTAAGAAGCTAGAAAGCAGGATCACCGAACGAAACTGCCAAACCTGTTTGCAGCTCTATGCATGTCCTAGAAGATTAACACATAAATGAAAGTGTTGGAGGGAGTTTCATAGGGTCTCTTATTTGCATAAATTTCCTCCTAAAGCTTCTGCAGAATATCGAGTTCCAATTATTTTTATGGTAGGAGATTAAAACAGTAAAAATATTGACGCACGAGCACTATTACTCTCGGTTCGATTCTTGCCAAAGGAGATAAGTTAGTGAGATTTAATTGTTGCACCATTTAGATTTGATAATGCTCACCTCTTTTATTGGGGATCAATGAGAGTAAATCTGACTGTCGAGGAGGGAAATTTAATAAAAAATGGCTTATTCCACTGTCTAGACGCGTGCTTAAGAAATTTGATCCGGATATTTTGTTTTTGTTTATTTAAGCACTCTCCACGGCGACTCAATAAACTTTGGACCCTGTGACCCCATATATGCAGGACATCAAATATCGCAATATTTTTTTTTTTAAAAGTAAAGAATGATTTCCAATGAAAATATTTACAAATAAACGTCGCTGAAGATTTAACTTTATACAAAAATACTCGCCAATCACGCACAATAATTATTTGGAGCAAAAAAATATAAAAAACTAGCCGTCCAAAACTCTTTGATCTCTAGCCTTTTATCAAAACGTGACTTGAAATATTCGCGTAAAGATCTCGAGAGGAGGAAATTATTTCTTCACTTCTATTATATTTTTCATATCTTAAAAAATAAATGCCAGCCGGCTCACCTATTCCCGCGGGCACTGTGTAGGTGATGTCTGTGAAGTCGATGTCGAGTGGCCTGAGGACCCGCTGGGTCGGCCTGGGCCCATCGAAGGGTGAAGGCATGGCGAGTGGGTCCATTTTGAGCAGCGGCTCCATCGTGGACACTCGAACTCACAGGCCCGACAAGACTACCGGCGGCATCGCACGCGCACCGACAGACACACTCCTCTGTCTCGTGCCTACCTTCGGACCGAGCGGCTCTCTCTGCACTGATCGTGTGTGTGTCTCTCTTTCCGACTCACAATCAGCTAGCTCTCCTGGCTTGCCGGTGCGAACCCCCACTATATGGCTAGCTTGTTATGTCGCTCTTTTCCGCGCACAAACACCAACGCTCCCGCTGCACAGGCAATTCATGCGTTGGTTTCAAATTTATCGATGGAGTGGGAAGGTTTTTCAGCTGAATTATTTTTTAATTAGCTGGGTGGAGAATTCGAATAATATTATTGTTGGAATTTATTTGTTCCTAGTCCGAACTAATCTTTTATGTTATTAGCTAAATCTGAAAAATCTTAACATTTGTTAACGAAAAAGTCTAAATTTTTGTTTTTGAGAAAGGGCAGCAGCTTTGATAAAATTATGTTCACCATCTTTAATATTTGTAATAGTAAAAATCATACCAAAAAATTTCAAAATCATATATTATATTTGGTTTTGGACGATAGATCTTTTCAAATGCATAGCAATTTTTTGTGGCAGACCAAAACTGTGTCGTTCCGGGTAGTGCAGAAGATGCAGAAATCACTGCCCGATATTTCTTAGGCAAAATAGGCTTAATTAGGAATGAATCAAATTTCAATAAACAATATAATTAATAAAATAAACTAGCTGTGTTCAATTTCACCCTTTTAAAAATTAAATATAATACAACTACTGTTGTCCGAAACACCTTAAATTATTTTCTTCAACAGCACAGATTATTTCAACAACTCAATAAAAAACTATAGAATTTTCGAATGATTGAAAATCAGTCTGTAAAAATAAATTTGTTTAAGCCGTCAAGACTCACTGTCAGAATTGGTCTGATTTAATAGAACTGTGGCGCCTTTCCGCCACTACTGTCGCAGAAACTAGTTTGCATTAAACCCACATTCGGTGACCGCCCGACGTAATCCGCGAGTGGTAACCCGGGCGAGAAAGTGGAAGTACGAAAAATCGGAATTGTTGAGATGCAAGCCGAGCCTCTATAATTTACTAAGATGTCAAACAGATGAAGTTCCAAATTCAACACAGCCTGCAAGAAATTGAGCAGAAGATGAATTCCTGGAATTATCAAGAAGAAAAAAATGTAATTTTTTTAGTTGAAGCCCAGTAACAATTCATTCTCTAAATACGTGGTTGAATTACTAACATTGTTTAACAAATATTTATGATTGATTCCAAGACAAAATCATTAAAAGAATTCCCAGAAGTCGGTTATTTGTGTTTAATATGTCAAAAGCAATTGTATGTGATCGCCGCCTGCACACGCTGTGCACGCCGCGAGATTAAGTTCCATTCGACAAATAGTCAACAATTTTGTGATTGCCCTTATGCGTTCCAAGTACGGTACCAGTCCGAGAGTCAGTTACCGTCCATTGAGTTCCACGAGTAACTATCTTGCACTCCCGCGATGAAGATTTTTAACACCCGGAGATGCTGATGGCTGCGCGCGCGGCCCACAAGCAGGCCCCCCGGTCCCATATTTACAAGGAGTAGCGTTCGACTCAAGAGTCCAACGCCGGTAGCTGTTCACTTCCCCATTCGCATAGTTGATAGTCTGTGCAGCCACGACCGGTTGTCAGACACACTCTCTTCTAATTCGCAAACCAAGGTTTGCACTGGCTCAGAATTGACCACCGTCTGGACGCAGCGGCCTCTAAAATTTTTCACCGAACGGTCGACCTTAATTTTTAAAAGATCCCATCTTAAAAGGGGGGAGTCCGCCACTACTGTCGCAGCAACTAGTTTGCATTTAACCCACAGAACAAACAAAAACAAAAGATCCTTAACTCAGATTTTGTTTCTAGCTTCGTCAATAATTAAATAATTCCGACCTTTTCATTTTTAAACCAGACATTCATTGAGAACAACTAACCAGGAGAAGGCCAAGAAATCTGATTCCTCGTTACAACATTTTGCATTTTATAAAATATTCATTTTGTAACACTACAAGTAGTCTGTCGTTTGTTGTCAAAGACGTCTACTGTCGAAACAATTGCAGCGATTAGATAAAATCCGGCCTTTAACCTACATTTTCGTCTGAAGATTTTGAACACGTCTTGAACGACAAAATTTCCCCCAAAAAAGTGTCCTTAGTGTTCAGGCAACGCTTGAGTGCAGAGTCAATGAAGCAATGTGTCACAAACGCAAAAAAAAGAGATCTGAGATTCGCTGAAGACGGCTTTGAAAATGTCTGGCTTCCCTTTTTGCGAGATAACACCCTTGGAAACATATACACACACGACTATTCTGCTTGAAGCAAATCCATTTTCGCCGCAGGTGTGAAGCCAGAAGCCGTGAAAAGTTGGACAGCTACAGATAATACATTTCGTAATACGCTTTTCTTAGCTTTTAGGCGAATGCTGCAATTCCACGGCCTTTGATCCGCGCCTGGCTTCTCTATTATTTATAAAAAAAAAAAGAAATTGACCAAGGCTATGCTGTCTCTCCAAGTGAGAAAAGTGAAATTAATATTGATTGGTAATCGATATTTTTTTATTAAAAGCTCTTTTGGCTGCTGCTTCTCATTCAGAATTCTAGATATTGAGCGCTCATTTTATTTCGCAAGCATTATTGTTTTTCTTTATAATGCTTCACAATCATGTAGAACAATGTGTACAATGAAACCCATTAAGATTCTTGTAAAAAGGAAAGCGTCCACTAGAGCCCTGAAAATAAATTTTAAAATGATCTGAAGTGTTTTAAACGTTGACCCTTTGTATCTTATGACCTATACACGTATACGTCTCGGCTTTTTTCGTAATCATTTGTACAACTCCACACCCAGGAAAATCAGGGTTATACAAAAGGGCAGACAAAAAATGACAAAAAGATTGCCTGGCCAAAGTGGGTTTTCAGGAAACTTCCGGAAATAAACGTTCGTTTAAGCAATTGTATTTTAAACAATTTTTTTACTAAAGGAAAATGAATTTTTTAAATTGATTCAATTTAGAAAGATATCATCCAGTTAACATCCTAGGGAAACGTAACGTAGCTCCATTTTAAAATTTTCATCCTGTGTTCTACATTAGAAGCCCAAAAACAAAGGTAATAAAATGACCAATTATCCACTCCAAGACCATTTTAAACGGATTTTTACTTTTATTTTACACAAGGATACATTTTCTTAAATAAAACAGCGTTGAGTCATCAATGAATTTCTCAGATGTAAATGACTTTCAAGCAAAGGATTTTTGTTGTTGCACTTATTAAATAGCTAAATAGGAAATTTGAATCATTTTAAAAAGTCTAACCTTGTCAATAGTCTAAAGACGAGTCATTTTCATGTTCAGATATGAAATAAAAGTGATACGAAGCTAGAAGCTATTTTATAGTCAACTTAGACAAGTATTTTTATGTTCCTTTCTCTGTACTTTTTGACACCTTGTTACTAATTTGTTTTGGATTTTAGCAAAAATTACACATGAAATACCGATTAAGTCTGGAACAAACTGGATTTTTCTTGCTGTGTTTTTCTCGAGAAAAAACTGCCTTGTAAATACAGAGACAAATGCGTGTGAACCTTATGAAAAATTCAAAAGACACTCATGTTTTTTATCATGTCTATAGATATAATTTTTAAATCATGCAAACAAATAATTTAAAACCCATGAATTATACGAAAGTTTAGGAAGTTAATACGAAATTCTTAAGCAAGTACTATACTTTAGAATATAACACTTAATTTTCTCCGTGCTTAAATATTTATGAGTTCATAATTAGATCAATCATTCTCTGCATTAATTAAAACGAGTTTGCTGCTGCTGTCACCGCTTTATCCAGCTCGAATGCGGTTTGCAGAGAGTCAAAAGTTATCTCTGGGCGGATACTTCGCGGCACATGCAGCCTCACTCATCTCGTGAACACGCTTTGGACACTGTGAAAATCAGAACGAGAGCACCCCGAAACACGCGGCTGACCCCTGAAGGTCTCCGACGACGAAGACGACCGATGCTCCGACACACTCAGCGACCGCAAACTACATAACTGCAGAGACCGTGACTGATAGTAATCTCGCATGAAATTCAAGGCCGGCCCGGCTATAGAGCAAACGTAAATTAAGCGCCCACACAATCAGCCACTGTGTGTTTTATTTTCGCAGCAGCAGATGGAGAAGGTATATAGGGAAAAGGAAAGCCCTCTGGCAAGCACGCAGGAGCAATCAACCCTTGTTATCGCCTAAGGCCGGCAGTGAAGAGATGACTGACTTTGCATTGCGCGCCAGCCTAATTAATCAGCAATTTGATCCACACAAGATATTTTTCGTCCTACTTTGATGCCGTGACCGTTGCTTAAAATAGAAATGGTAGCCTTTAAATTTAAATGGTATGTTGGTATTTTATATAAGTTGAATATCATTGATTTACTATTTTTTTTTATTTAAAAAAAAATATAGACCCGCATCAATTTTACAACGATGAAAAAGAAAAAAATATAATATTTCCTCTAAATTTTTTAGCGGACACTGTCTTTCAAAGCTCATTTTTTAAAGAAGCACCGAATATTAATTTTTGACAAAATCCAATCGATTCCTGAGGGTCGAATTTGGTTAGGCAGCTGAAACACCAGCCAGCAGCTGGCTATCTCGATCTTAGGCCTGTGATGCGCTAATGCTAGTACACGTTAGAAAAGCCAATTAGACAATCGCTCGCCTTTTTGATACTTGATTTTTGAGAAGTTCCTTGTGGCACTTCTTTTAGGGTTCTGATCAAAACGCTTTGATAAAGGTATTTCACGTTTTCACCAAGTTGTCGGCCGGGTGATTTTGCTACCTAATCTGATTCAACCCTCAGGAATCGATTTTGGCAATATCAACAATTAAATTCAAATGCTATTTTAAAAGGTTTAAAAATATTCGGGAGCAACAGCCCGAAATGTTTGTATTTCATCCACAATTAGTTGTTATATTATATATGACCCGCTAAAGGCTTTCATTATGAGATGCTAATTAACGAGTCAGCTTTGCAAACATATTTTACTAGCAAATTATAAAAGAATCTTGTAAAATGTGTTTCTTCATGCTGATAACCACAGAGAACGTGAAAGCACCTTGCATTTTTTGCATTTATTCTTATCTTGCAGGCTCCTGATAAAAGAAAAGTTGATTACTTGTTTTGAAATTAAATTAAACCCTAAACACCCCTGGATTAATAAAAAAGCAGGGATTAAATGAGATATTTTTCTGTGAAAAATGAAAGATGATCAAATATAACATCATTCTTATATTGAATTATTTCGCAATAATCTTAAAAATGCCAATTGTTGATGAAATGGATTGTTTGTTTTAAAAACTCGATTCAAAATTGAATTATTTTTATCTGTAATTGGTATTTTTTAAGATTCATTAATAACGAAAATGGCAGTATGTTGTAAAATGTATTATTGTTTTGCTGTCATTTTTACTAGCTGTTTAATATTTTCGAGCTGTGACATCTGTGGTAAGTCCATCATAAAGCAACAGTAGAGTTGGTTAGCGCAGCATCGCATAAATTGCTGTTGAACGCGTGTTCATTCAACTCAGGAAGAGGTCCTTTACCTCAAGGCGATCATCGAAACAGTATGCAAAGGTCACTCTGCATCTAATTCAATTTCAAAGCGACTGACTGCTAAGTGCAGCACATAAATAATTTTAACTCCTCCGGAGCTGAACTCCAAGCCACCTGTTGGTGCTCAGCGCAAATCCGACTTCTGCACGCCTTGCACCGCTTGTCCACCAGATGGCGCTTTGATCCGCGATCCGCGGTTGAACAAAATTATCAATTATTGTCAACTTGATGCGAGCGGCCTGCTGTTTGACCCGCGCCGCCGCCGCACACACTCGAGGTCGCCAATAATGCACCAATTGAGCCTTTTGCTGTTTTGCCCCCGCGACATAGTGTAGAACAAAAACCGTTAAAAAGATGATGCTTGTTATTTGCTCATTCACTTGGACTTTAATATCATAGTGACGCGCGAATTTTATTGCAAAGTACACATTATACACAAAAACAATAAAATAAAAGTTTTTATCACGATGAATTATGTGTATACAACACACATTAAAACCAACTTGTATCATACGTATGAATTTTTGGTATACTTTTTGAAATATTTCTGCGGACATAATTAAATTATAACAATAATAATTATGACCGACGCTTTATCGCTTGAAGGAAAATGTCAAGTGTTTCAATTCTTATATTTATGAGAAAATGATTTCATATTTTATGGTTAACTTATTTATATGTTTGTATTTTAATTAAATCCTATAAATAATTTTCAGCATCATATATATATAATGCTATGAAGACCAATTAGGCTAAATGTTTGTTTTAATACAAAATTCAAAACCTGATTCAAATTCAATTTGCTTAGAATTTCTCGCAAAACTGAAAACCAACATTCACACGTGCAGACGCACAGTTGAGTAAAATTAGTTTTATCTTAATCTCCAGCTGGATGAAAAGTCACATTAACTTTTTTCACCGCTGAAAATAATCAGTAGATAATTACGTCACAATTTCTCTCCAAACAGAAAAGTTTCAAATTCCAACATTTAATTAAACAGATGAAATCTGGGACTTTGGCCTTATGAGTGTGCCATGCGCATTTTCTTTATCTGTTGTAACTTTGTGTAAATCGACATTTCAACAGATAAAGAAGAAACACTTGACAGCAATGCGCGAGGTCCCTATCGGCCGTTCTGCTTTTGGATTTTAGTCCCGCGGGGGCGAGATGCACGCCGCTTTCGAGTGAACAAAAGAGAAAGATAAGGAGTTTAAGCAGCGTAAGTGTACCTCACAAGGCTAAGTCCTTATGCAATTTCAAGATCTAACAAGGAAGAGTGTATAGATGCGGATCTAAGAGTGATTAATGAAATGAATATTCTGCAATAAGCGTTTGAAGAATTGTGATTATTTGCCCCTTTATCACGAGGAAATCTTGATAAAATTAAAAGAGGTACTTGGCTTCGGGGCTAGGAAATTCGAAATGTTTCAAAGACAAAAATCAAAATATATAATAGCAAGTTTAAAAATTAAATTTGCCATTGATTCAAACTAAAGCCGCTATTCGTGCCAACTCACCTTTTCCGGGTCATGAGAAGTACTACTTGCAATGGCGGGTGCTCCATTTTTTATAATTAGGTTATTGTTATTTTTTTTTCGAAAAAAGTAGATTGTTGTTAAAATCTTACTTTTTAGCCTTTGCTCAGCACTTTTATAGGTTACGAAAACTCACTGGGTCCCAATAACACCGCCTGTCGAGGTGATAATATGGGGTGAAAGTGGTCATCTTTTCACCTCCACGCAAAGTGGCCTTCTATTGAAACGCTAGTGTCTTTAAAGTCGCTGAGAAGGTGCGAAAACTAGCAAGTGGCGAGTCAACGCCAATGTGCTTCCCAACCCGTTGAGCAATTTGAGCATTTCTGGTCACCAAAAAGTAACCACCTTTAGCCATCTCCGACATAGAGCAGTCAGCAATAGTAGATCTCCGCAATGATCAAATATCTCCCATTACCTCAACACTCCTTGGATTAATAATGAGAGCCAACGGGCTGGTCTTGTTTAAAAAACCAGATGCATTCATTGTTCCATCGACTGGTCCCTATTTCGAGCTTATTGACGACGATGAAGAACGTAGTACAGAGAATGAAAAGTAGTTAGTTATAGGAAGACTATTTTACTCACGAGTTTCAGCGGGTTGTTCGCTAACTCTACAAATGCCTTATTTCTCCTAATGCGATTTCCCTGACTTTAAATGTTTGTAAAATATTATGACCTGTTTGGAGAAAAAAAACGAATTGAATTGAATTGAAGAAGGACTGTTTTATTTTGTGAAAGAAATAATGTACCCCACTTAAGGAGTGAAGGGGTAAATTCTTAGAACATATTAAGCCATGCCAAATTTCACGAAGAATTAAGCGGTTTCGTCAGTTATTTTTGGCTTAGTTTCGATTCCTCTCGTTGCAATCTATCCAACGGTGTATGAATTATGAGCAAAATTTTCTTCTAGTGAAAAAACCTCATGATTTTCAATAGGGAGACAATGCTCACCGTTGATTAGCATGCACACTTGGAGCCGATTTTCTCAGAAATTTTTCAGTACAAATCCACTTCAACGCTCTATCCGTAATTCAGGCGTGCAATGACACAATGAGAGTTGTTGCAGTCATTGCCAATTCGAAATTGAGTTTGGCGTGTCCATTCAACGACGAGTTAGTTAATAGTTTCAAAAGCGGTGAGCGAGTGAACAATAACATGAAGTTTGACCGGCGAAGACGCAGCGCGCTGTACACATGGAGGGAGGCGACGAATCCTTACGCTCAGTGACTGGCGTTCGTTTTCTTGTCTTGTTCAGCATTCAGTGTTGAGCAGCGAGCATGGCAGCAGCAGCAGCCGAGTCCGAGGACGTCTGGGTTAAGCAGGATGACGTGCAGCCCCAGCAGGTCGTCGTCACCAACAACAACCTGACCAACCCTAGCAAGGTCTTCTCACGCAAGCCCATCAAGAGTCCTCCTCTGCTCGAGTTCGAGGACCTTAAGTACACTGTCCCTCTTGGACTACGTAGGGGTAAGAGTTTTGTACTAAATTTATTTTAAAATTATTATTTCAATATTAAATTAGTTAAAATCAACCATAATGCGCCTACAGTTAAAATGATATCATTGCAAATTTTGAGTTGCTGCACTAAAAATATTCTCTTTAGTGTGATCGAAAAAATCGGACCTCATTTGAGACGTAATATTTAATTTTCAACTTAAGATTGATTGAAGTTTCAAGCCTCAACTGTGATCCGATCTTTCGATCTCAAGGTGAGATTTATTTTTACGAGTGTTGTTTTGATAGTTTAACTTGGCTTTTATTTTACTAATCAATAATAGAAAATCTAAAGGGAATTCAAATTAAAAGCATCTCTTAACTCATTTAAATGAAGCAGCAAAAGTGCAGTGATTTTTAAGTTAAATTTTCCAAACGCAGATGAAACCCTTGCAGACATCAAGTTGCCAATTTGAATTAATTCGTGTGCGTGTGTCTGTTTGCTGGGGAGCAGACAGTATCAATTTATGAGAGTGCGGCAGATGACTCTTTTACGGGCCAACGATCTCTTCACTGCATGCACGCATCTCGCTCTATCTAATACTTTCTGCTTCTGCCGAGAAATTCCGATTGCATCGCCTCGATGAAAACATCTGTTTCGAATTCAGCTGAGTGAGTCGAGGTCATTTTTGTTGTCTCGACAGTTTCAACTAAATAAATAAATAAATTTAAATTTATTTTATGGAGAGAAATTAAAAAATGATACGGCTCATCAAGTTGTTTCGACTTTCATATCATTTCTTTATTTTTCTTTCTGAATGAACTTTTAAGTGTGCACTCTAGTTGCTCATTACTCAACTCTGAGCGGGCAATTATCGTCTGAGAGCTGGACAATGCTCCTGTCAGCCGAGAGAGAGAGAGAGGTTTTCTAGCTTTGAGCCGTTGATCGGAATTATAATTGTTTCAGGGAAAATTGAGTAAACAGTCGGAGTGCGTTGTTTCATTGAACAATTGCGTGTAGGCCTGACGCATTGAAGAAGACAACTCCGGTGTTTGTTGTTTGCGCACGATCGGCACTTTCATTGCTAACGCTGATTTTATTGCTCGTCGCAATAAAGCGAAAATTGTTTTGTAACTGAAACCATCGAGCTAAACAGCTGCAATTAAAAACTTTTTAAGGGGCAATATCATTTTATTGGTATTTTTTCTTTGGAGCCAAAAAATACGGATAGTTGTGCCACGTTCGTTCATCAGAGAGCATTTGGTTAAATGTAAAAAACTTCTTTACAAATAGTTGACAGTCGAATGAATGGCTATAAGTTTATCTAGACTGCCTGATGTTTTTCAAACTATCAAACAAACAATTAAGTCATTGCGAACTCGAGCAAAGATTAAAAGATGGAATCGGCTCGATAATTATTATTAATATTTTCCATTCTTCAGCAATGGATATTGTTTATTTATCCGTATTTGTCCACAATGAAGCTGCGGGCGAAAACAAGTCGCGATGACGCTGAAGCGCGAGAAATGCACACACAGAGTAATTGACACATTCTGTAATATATATAACTGGCTTCGTCTCTCAAAGAGAAGATCTTCCTGGTGCACGTGGTCTGCTAGTGACAAAACAATATCTCGCTGCAGCTATGAGTAATCTCTGCCGAGAAGCAAGGACGGCGTGCTTGTGTGCACACATTCACGCAAATCACAGCCAACTCAGTCATTAAAAGCATAAATGTGTGCATACGCGCCCTTTTGGCAACTCATTTGTAAACACAAATGTTCGAAAGCTCGAGGACCACTGCTTGACACCGTCACGCAGTTATCTGTCTGAGACGCAGTTGTCCATGAGCCAAATCGTTGAAATTAAATTTATTTATAATAATTCCAGATGATAAAGATAAATGACCGTTCTGATTAAAAAAATAAGTTCTCAAGTAAATTAATAAATTTGCTTTGCACTTTGTACGGATTTTTTCTGGTAGATTTATAAATTAGAAAAAGCCAATCTTAGTAAATTAAACGAATAGTTTCGTGTTAAAATGTTTGTCGAATTAATTTTTCTGTAGTTTTGATACATGAATTAGAATGGTGTATCAACTTTGATTATAATCAATTTATTAATTTTTCGTCACATGTTTTGGAGACAAATAACAGGTAACGCTTAAAATCAATTTTATCACAAACATTTAATCATTTAACGAAACAAATTTTAGTTTAATAAACATTTATTAAATTAGTTCGATACCATTTATTAGTTAACAAAAAAAGGAGATTACGACAGAGTTTAAAACACAGTGAGCGCACTTCTCTCAAGGCTAAAACGATTAAATTTTTGTTTTTAATTTATGCAGTTGACCTTGTAGGATGATTTTTTTGTACAATAATATCTCTATCAGATATCAAAACTTGGATTTTTTTTTAAATAATCGCATTCGTAGCCAATTTTAAGTGCGGGAAGTGATGCGCGTCTCATCTTGACCTGGGGCAAAGTGAAGTATCTTTTGCATTGCTAGCAGCATGTGTGCTCGATCGGAGAGCCGCGCGCAATAATTATTTATTACGAAGGTAGAGCCGCGCGGAGACTTAACTCGGTGTGTTGCCGAGCACAACGTGTACACAGGCGATGTGCAAGATTAGGAAACCAAGGTTTTTCGCAATTATCTCTTTGCTCCTGCAGCCGGCGTGTCCACGTGACTCGTCTGTGTTCAGAAAGGAAAATTAACCGGTTGGCTTTATTGCAGGCTCGAAGACGATTCTGAAAAATGTGTCCGGGAGCTTTTTGCCCGGATCTCTGGTGGCCATCATGGGGCCTTCGGGCGCCGGCAAGTCTTCTCTCCTGGACATTCTAACCGGATACAAGTAAGATTTCATTTTCTTGAATTATTCAAAATTACTCTTCATTGATTGTTTTTTCTCAATGATCAATGATGGATTTCAAATAAGCATGAATTAAAGATTTTATCAATTAATTTAAGCCCATGTTAAAACCAATTAACATTACCAAAAAACAACTTTAATAAATTGGCGGATCAACGAGAGAACTTTGTTTGACAAAAATATATGCTTTTTAAGACTATCAAGTTGAATAAAAAATAAATCGAACGCAGGCGTATGGTTTTTCCAATAAAATTAAAATATGAATAGCAAAAAGTAGATTACATCTACAGATTTTCACGATTCTTGGAATAATGTATCTTCAAATTTAAATTCTAAGAAGCAACTAAACCTTTACCTGAATTTTTACCTGAGATCTCTGAAATGTAAAAATTCAGCTACAGAGGTCAAGGTAAAATCGTAAAATGAAGATCTGCGTCGTAATTAATTTAAAAATTCAACACCAACAATTTTTTCAAATCTGTTGCCTTTTTGATTGAAAAAATTAGTACAATCTACTCTATGCAAAGAAAATAAACTCAGCAAATTAGAATTGACTTTTTACAGCCATAAGGATGAATGAGAATCCCACAGTAACGCCTTTCAAATCGGCTGCAAGTGGGCTGTGGCTACAAAGCTCTCTGTCCACAACAATCGCGTTTTCTCATTAGAATACTCGTTTTTTTTCCTTCTGGATCGTGCATGAAATCGGCGCTGACTCGGCGTGAAGCGAGGGCCGCGATGAAAAAACATTTTCTCGCCCGGCATCTGCCGTTCGAGTGTTCTGTTCAGACGAAAGAAAGTCCGGCGGCCATGTAGTAACCTCGAAACCTGCTTCGCGAAATTTAGCAACTAGATCTTTTTAATATCTTTAGTAGATGGAGTGCTCCACTCGCTGGCTAATTACTGAACCAAGCTTAAAATTAAAACTTGCAACTGATGAGCATGAAAGGCATTGAGCTGGAACTTATTGATCCAATAGACAAATAAGGTTTAAGCTTTTCAGTAAGAAAATTGGGATTTATATTTATAATTAATTAATGAGAATGTATGGATGACAGCAAGATAATTATTAAAAAAAATATTAATAAAGTAAGTTAATTTAAATACATGTTAGAATCTTTTATTGCCAAAGTAAGTAAAAACTGTGCCTAAAGAAAATTAGAAATATATTTAAGTAAATAAGAAATAAAGATACATTAAAAGATTTTAAATTAATTTCATGTTTAAAAATCCAGAATGTTTCATTTAAAATAAATTTTAAAGTATATCAAATAATATTAAAAGTAATCTAATTATATCTGTATTTTTCAAATTTTGGGATTATAAAGCATTCCGTTTTTGTTCACAAGCAGCAATTTACCTGCGTTAGGCCGGTTCTCTCACTGTTTCGTATACGTCAAATCTTTGGTAAGAGAACCTTGAGCCGAGTTAGTTGCAAGCTCACTTGGGCCGAGCGAATCTGATCGGAGAAATTTCTAGAGCCTTGAAAAGCCTGCTTAACCTGGAGGAGCAAAGTAAATTTTGCCTTTTACAAAAACTATTTTCGGCTCCAGTGGCGCGCGCGCGCGTTTTGCAACAGTCTTAATCTCTGAGCAGCCTCTTGACCTTGCATGACAATATTTGCGTGCTATCTTCCATCACAAGTGCAATGCATACACACCCTGCACTCAACTCTCTGCTTTTGTACGTTTGTCTTTTTTCACACCGCCGGTTCGCCAGGTTGAAAATAAATTGATGTCAGTTTTTAATGTTGTGGGAAACGGTCTATTTCCAGCCAAGCACAGCTGCTGTTTATCATAATGAGGCCAGTAAACACCATGATAAAAGTTGGCGTAGTTGCACATTGCACATTTCTTAATCTATCGCACTATTATTGATTAAATGACCTCAAGATGCGTCCTTTCGTGATCCGACATCGTTGTTCACACTTGTGGTCAACCATCTGTTTTCTCGACCGAAAAATTTATTTCAATTCCAAAAACCCAGAAAAATAATCGATTATACAAAATTGAAAATATTCTTGTTTGAATAACTGGATTATTTTCTCTTTATGCTCTCTCAATTTATTAAAGAACAAAAGTGATTATTTTTCCTCAAACACATTTCGGCGTCGATGAGGCGTAGACTTTGGATACGCTCAAATTATAAAAAATATACTCTGTTGTTGTTTTTAAGTTTGCAACGTGATAATGTGAAATATAGATCATTCTTTACGTAAAAGCTGACGCACGTCAGTAGCTGAAATTTGGACTTAGATCATAGTCTGTAATGTTGTTGCGGACGACGCCTTGACAATAAATTAATTAAAACAATCAGCAGCGTCAACGCAGGAAATATAAATAAAAAAATGTTGAATCGGTTTGCAACTTGAATAATTTTCGAAACGGACTTTGAAATTAATTTTATCGATTTGCATCCGAGAGCAGAGCAGGAAACATGACACATTCTCCGCATCAAACATCTGGATCACAAAGTTCAGGCGAGCACTGCACTTTAATTAAAGAGTTCAAATGTTGATTTTTTATGTGCATTTCGTGTCAATTACAGAGGAAAATGATATAAGCAAGTGGTGCACAAGATAAATGACGTATTGACGGAGAGCGCTGAATGCAGACAATTTATGAACAAACAAATAGCTTTTCATAGCTTATCTAACTCTCTTGAAAACCATAATGATTGGGGCCTTCTTAACAATTTCCATTTAGCATAAAAATTTTTATTAGTTCATAACTATAGTTTTATTTGAGTCTATATTTACAGGGGTGACTCATAAAATACGTCAAGACTTTACATAACACAGATTACACTCTAAACGATAACTCGCAATAAACTATTTCACTGATAAAAAGTCTGCCAGGTCATAAATTAGTAATTTAAAGCAACACCTGCAATGATTTAAACTTTGTCATCTTCAAAATTTTAAAAAGAAGATTTTAAAGATATTATTCTTCTTGGTCATCGTCCAATATCTTTATATTTTTTGAAAATTAAAATAATAAACAGAGGCATGTACAGATAATATCTAACAATTTTCAAAAGGACTTTCTTCTGGGAAAATCGCGTGCAGATGCGTAACGGCTTATAGTTTTATTTTTTTCTAAGAGTTTTCATAAAATCAAGCTTAATTTTGGCTTTTTTTAAAAGAATTCCAGGTTGCAAAACTTGCTGGTAAATATGAGTCAAATTTTGAATTGGCGGGAAATTAGGGAGATGAATTTTTTTCTAGAACTGTTAAAAATTATATATTTATCAGCTTTGCGAATTGGCCAAGATTTTTGCTCCTGCAGTTATAGCTGCTTGATGAATTACAAAGCCAAACTCGTTCATTTTATTATGTAATTCGATTTAAAAAGAAAAATACAGCTGTTTCAAAACCAGTTTTTTATAACTTTTTTAGTAACATTTAAAGCCGTAGAACATCTGCAAAATTGGAGATTTGAATTCCAAAATCGTGAATATATAATGGAAAATTTTCATATAATTTCAAACTGTGTATATATAGGATCGTTGTAAGAAACAATAAGTTTTTTCTAATTCACAGTAAATCAGGATAAAAAATTTGTTTCAGGGTTACCGGGGTGAACGGCTCGATTCTGTCGGACCGCCAGCCGCGTGTTTTGTCCGCGTTCCGGCGGCTCTCTTGCTACATCCAACAGGACGACCGTCTGCAGCCCCTGTTGACCACCATGGAGAGCATGACCCTGGCCGCCAACCTGAAACTCAGCATCGAGGTCACGGCCAAGGAGAAACAGCGGACGGTAAACCAGGAACTGGTAAATGGAACCGAGATTTGAGATTGATTCAAGCACGAAATCGTGGTGATGGCTCTTGATAAATCGCACCTTCTTGAATTAGTGTAAATATTAAATGAACTAATGGATCGAATTACTCTTCTAGCGCTAGCTCCGTGCTCTCTAACTTTCATCTTGCTGGTAACCATGCTGTACATTTTACCTTCAATCGCTCTCGCACCCAGTAAACGCGTAGGTTGAACAAACCTCAAACCTGGTTTCCATTACTACTCATCTTTCTTTTTTTCCTACTAACTAATCTTTCAGCTCTTCATTTTCTATTCTATCTTTTTCTTACTCTCCTTTTGTCGCATTTATATAGATAATGGAGATTTTGGAGACGCTCGGTCTTGAGAACCACATCAACACGAGAGCCTCCCAGCTTTCTGGTGGGCAGAGGAAAAGACTCAGCATCGCTTTGGAACTGATCAACAACCCTCTCATTATGTTCTTGGATGAACCCACCACGTAAATAACAATTCCATTCTTTTAAAGTAAAATCTAGTAGAAAACAAAATAAAAGAGTCCTGATTTTATTCCTTTTCTCACCTGCTTGGGACTCTGTAGAAAAAGAGAAAACAATTAAATTCCTGCACGTCACACTTATTCCCTGGAGCCATATGCCGCTTTTATATATTCTTCATGAATTTAACGCGTATAATAGAGCTATATAGCCACGGAATATTATCCTGTAAGGTACGCTTTGAGATGTGTTGAAACATTACCTGACTCTGTGGACTAATAAAATAAATAGTTAAAGGTTAATTCTCAATAAAATAATAAATTATCAGTGACAAAGTTAAAACAGCCCAATTGCCTCTCTTAAGAAAATAAATGTAATAGGTTAAAATTTAAAAAGCTATCACAACAATATCAGAATTGTTTTTACACAAAATTTTGCCGCGAAAATACTTTTTAGAAATAAAAATGAATGTAACATTCTGGTCGACAATGACAACTAAATATCTTGCCGTGATTTTTGAGCACTCTATTATTTTGCCAATTTTCATTTTATATTTCGTTTTTTCCAGAGGACTGGACAGCTCGTCGTGCACGCAGTGCATGCAGCTGCTGCGTTCGCTGGCGCAGCAGGGCCGAACGATCGTGTGCACGATTCACCAGCCAAGCGCCAGCCTCTTCGCTCTCTTCTCGCACGTGTATGTATTGGCCGAGGGTCAATGCATCTACCAGGGCGCCAACGAGAAACTGGTGCCCTTCCTCGACACCATCGGCTTGCCCTGCCCGGCCTATAACAACCCTGCCGACTACGGTTTGTTGCAAGATGATTATTTAATTTAGGCTTATTTTTCACTTGAAATGCTGCAGTCATCGAACTGGCTTGCGGCGAGTCTGACGATATGGGCACCAACGCTGAGGTCGTCCAAAAGATGGTCCAGGGCACCGAGAACGGCAGGAATATTAATTGGTTCAAGAATCCAGACCCGCTCATGGTTTCCATCAGCAGGAGCAATCTGTTCGCTAGCAAGGCCAATGGTATGTTTAATTTTTTCTGTTAACTTATAAAATAAAGCTCACTATGAGATCCGAATTGTTCATCTCACGCTGGGAATTATTTTTGAGTGTACATTTTTGAAATTTCCAAACCTTTTGTTTGTTCTTTATTCTCCATTCACAAAAATCGATTAAAAAAAATACTATAAATAAATTTTACATATTTAAAAATTAAATTGAAAGGCATATTTTTTCATTAAAATAAAACAAAATGTTTTGATCCACAAACGTTTAACAGTTTTGTCTTTTCTAACAATTTTTCTCAATATGTAACAACAGCACGTCAATTTGGTAAAAATTTATGTTTAAAAAAATTGAGAGCATTGTTTATTAAAAGACAAACACGTTTTTACAAAAAATTTATGATACATAGTTTAAAACAATGAATTTAACACTCTATCCTCATACGATTACATTAGATATATATTTTATTGTTCACATATTTTAAATAATTTGCACCATCACTACCATAAAAATTAGCAATAAATAAAAAATAAAATTAAAGAAAGTTTTTTGCATTTTGTTCAGATGATGATGCCGTCCCAACTGGCTTTTTCTCAAGGCTGCTGGTCAAATGCGGAGTCGGAAAGAGAGTGGACAGTGCCGTTCAGGAAACTTCACAGTGGAACCAGCTGAAGGTGCTGCTCACCAGGGGCTACATCAAAACCAAACGTGACACCGTGAGTGAATTTTTTAATGAGAGTTATGCATCCTGCCGAACTCTCGTGTCTCGCAGGCTGCAGAAGCATTTCTCTTATTACTATTAGGTTATCAATTTTATGAAACTCAAAAAATATTTTGTTGTGAATTTTTAGACACTGACTTACATGCGAGTGCTAGTGAACGTCATCGTAGGAATAATGCTTGGCCTCTTATTCTGGAGGTCGGGCAACCAGGGCAGCAGGGTGATGGAGAACTACAAATTGCTATTCTCTATTCTCATCCATCTCATGATGACGACAATGATGCTCACCATCCTCACATGTGAGTCAACCGTAGAGGAAAGAAAGAAAGGCAATAATCAATCCTCGATTTTCATTACAGTCCCGATGGAAATGTCGATTCTGATGAAAGAGCACTTCAATCGGTGGTACTCCCTTAAGTCGTACTATATATCCACTATGATCGTAGAACTGCCTGTCGTGGTGAGTGCACAAAAATGGTCTCAATAATTAATTAATTTTTTACCAAAGCATTTAAATATCAATTGACAAACATTTTCATTATTATAATTATAGACTCTGGGCTGCGTCTTCTTCACCATCATAATTTACGTGATGAGCGCCCAGCCCATGGAGTGGGACAGGTTCCTCATGTTCCTGCTGATTTCCCTGCTGGTCACCTACGTGGCGCAGAGCATTGGTCTCCTCATCGGAGCCCTCTTCAGCGTCACGGTACGTCAACAAAAAATATTTTATTGCGAAAACATGTTATAATAAGGGTTGAGAATTTTCGATTTTTTTTTTACTGTAAAGTTAACGGTATTTTTAAGTGGGCTGCTTTTAGACGTTTTTTCTAAGCAAATTTAATATTAAAGCAGCACAAGAACTTTAATTTTTGACAGTGTCAATTGATTCCTATTAAGGGTTCGATTAAGCTTAACGACGTGCCGAAAATCGGCGAAAATGTGAAAACTTTGGCGGTTTTTAATTGAATTTATCATGATGTTTCTCAAGGACGCCGGCAACCAATTAGAGAAGCATACGGTTATCTAATTATTGGTTTTTGACGTAGCACAGGGCTAAAATCGAGACAGCAGCGACAATTAAGGCTGGTCAGCCAGCAACCAGACTTTAGTCGCTTTCGCTGACCGTTATTGCTGTTGCGCAGCTGTCTTGATCTTAGGCCACCGCTACGTCACTAAGCCAATCAGAGAACCACTACCTTCTCTGATTGGTTGCCACCATTCTTGTTGCTAGGCTCAGTCCAAAAACCACAAACATATTGTTTTTACGTTTCCACTGATTATTTAATTTGTATATTGTTGAATTTTCGATCAAGTTATTTTGCTACCTAACCTACTTAATTTGAACCTCAGATATCGACTGACACCGTAAAAAATGAAATTTTCAGTGCTTCTTTTGATTCCCAGCCCTATAATATATTCGGCACTCTTGAGTGTATATTCACGATTGGCGCAAATAAGGACGCTGCCAGGGAAATTACGATTGTATACTTTTCCTGCCTCCATATCCCATATCCTTACCTTTACTCAATTGCTAAATTTGAAAAACGTGATTTAGATAATAGTCTTAGACTTTATAAAAAAACCTGCCAGCCACTCGTTCCATTAAAAAAAATGATTTTCCTAAAAAAGTTTCTACCCACGAAATTAAAAATTTACTGTCTGTTTTGTGCAGAACGGAACCTTCATTGGGCCTGTGATCTCGGTGCCGATGATGATGTTCGCCGGGTTCGGCGTGACGCTGCGGGACATCCCGCGCTACATGGTGCCCGGCACGTATCTGAGCTACCTGCGCTACGGGCTGGAGGGCATGGTACTGACCATCTACGGAGGCAACCGCGAGCGGCTAGACTGTGACGCCAGGTACTGCCACTACCGCTACCCTGACAAGCTGCTCAGGGAGGTGGCCATGGATGAGAGCGAGATGTACGTCGACATCATCGGACTCGTGCTCAACGTCGTCCTGCTTAGGATCATCGCCTACTACTGCCTCAGGTGGAAGATCAAGTCCGAGAGATAAGCGAATTTCTCGTAATTTTGCGCGAGTGCGGACACAATATTCGATCTTTACTTTCGGGAGTTAACTGCTTTTTTTACTGCCAAAAATGCAAATTCGCCGTAATTGTGGCGAGTCAGTGGGTGAAATATATTTCTTGTATGAATATTTTAGACTTATGAACTTATCGAAAATATTTAGAAAAAGGGATTTTTATAAGCAACTCTATATCATTTCACCGCTGACGCAACGACTAAATTTGAGTGAAATGTGCATATTTATGGTTGAATGGAATGAGAAATTTAAATTTGAAATATTATTAACGGAGAGTGGATGATGCTCAAATGTTGGAATATATGGCTAGTCAGTATTGCACATTTTAGTTAAAACGTCATTGTGATAATACCGCGTAAATTAATTTTCATTTTGACTTTTCTGCATTCCAATCTGTAATTTTATGGAGAATATATGACAAAAAATGTGCCAATAATCACACTTTTTACATTAAAGGCTGATGAGAATCAGGTGTTCATAGAGTATGGGGGATACGATTACTCTAACCCCAAAATTTATGAATACACATTAACAAAATACTTTCCTCTTGACTTGTGATATAATAGGAAAAGCAAATAAATATAAATTTCTATTTTATATTAATATATATTATTCAAACAAATTATACCATGTTAATTTCCAGTGCTTGCTAGAATTGCGCGAATTAAGGAATTTAAATAGGGCTGTGAATTTCAGACGGTCAACTATTATTTCTGAGCGATCTTCTAACCGTTGCAGGAATGTCAAATGAATAAAAAGGCATGTAATTTTACATTTTGCGCTCAGAAATTTTACTCGTGGTTTCTTGGTTTTACCGGAACTTTTAAGTCCAATAAATTCAATATAACTTGTTACAGTCTAAACGGGATTTCACATGCAAAATTAGATTAGACCTGTTGTGTCCGTTTGATTTTTTACGTTTAGGAGTGTTCATTCAAAACAATTTCGATTGTTTTTAAGGTTCATGTTTGGCGAATCCGGCGAATCAAACAATCATTCCAGATCTTTGAGGAGTTGAATTAAATATTTATTGCTAAAATGGTTCCTGCAATGATGGAAATAAATGTTATTTTGAAACCAACTCCATAACAGGTCTATAAAAGAATTTTTCTTAAGAAAAAAATCAGCTCGTCATTTTGGTATACATTCATAATATTATCCTGATCAAAATTAATTTTACTATTAATTTTAAAATGCAAAAATTTATAGGAATAAAATAAATCGTATAATGAAATATCTGACCAATGTAAATATTCCTGCAAAAAAGGCCAAAATAGTTGATATTATTGGGTTTTGACAGGGCTTAAATTGCATGTTTTGAGCCCATTTGAAGTCCAATACAGAGAAAATCGAATACCGAATACGCAGCCCTAACAATAGTATAAAATTCGTTCAAGTTATTGCCAATGCTCATTCGATTTTTGTGAATTGAGGGAAACAAATTGATGGAAACTAGATGGAAGAGGCAAAAAAGCGCGTGTGAGATTGACGCGCAATTATATTTTCCCCGACTTTCTGTTACTGTGTGGCTGCGGGGCGGAGAGCGATAAAGCGGCGGCCGAAACTTCCGGCACAGAGAAGTGGCGGGCCCTGGTGCCCGATGGAAGCCCGTCGGCGCTGCCGGGCGTCGACGCGTGCGCCCTTCGACCCGCGCCGGCCGTCACCGCGCACGGCTGGCTGGCTGTTGTGAGCGGCGGAGAGCAGCAAAAGCAAACGCGCAGCCGGGCACGGCAGGAGCAGTCGGGATGCGGAGCTGGCGAAAGTAGGACAAAACGATGACAGCGGCCGCCGAGGGTGCGGGGCCGCCACCCCCGGCCAGGGCCTTCCTCTCCTACCTGCCCAAGCGGCAGTCGCTCGACATCACCTTCAGGGACGTCTGCTACAAAGCCCTGGCGCTCAGCCTCAACAAGAAACCAGGTTTGTTTACGTTTTTTTGTACGCGTCTTGCTCTCGTGACCACCGCCAGGGGTGCGTTGCGTAAGCTGTGGGGTGCGCAGGGTCAGAAGAGGAAAAATTTAAAAACAGAAAAAAGAAAGAATTTGGGGATTGGTGTTTTTAATTTAACGTAAAAACCATCTACGATTTAGTATAGGAAATTATCGCTACCCTGTCATTCTGATCAAAATAAATAAATAATTCTGAACTCACTTTCATTAATTAAACAATCACATTTTCTCAATTCATGCTAGTGGTTCCAGGATACATTCACAAATTTATATTTTCTCATCTTGATTGTGTTATTTTTCTCTTAATTGCTTTTTTAAAAATTCAAATTTATATTTTTCAAAAAGAGGTTCCAACGTTGAGCAGGAAAAGATAGTTTTATTTTCTCTTTACCCTTTTATCGTCGCGTTGTTTATCTGATGCTTCCCTGATATAATAAAGAGGTCAATTTAAAATAATATATTGCTCACAAGTTTTATTTATTATTTTATTTATTGAATATATGCTCTTCTTTTGACTTCAATCCGACGCTAAAAATGGAAACCACCAAATAGCTGTTATCATAAAGTAAAATCCCACAGCAACATTCCTTTTCTAGAAAAAGTTAGCTGAAATCCTTTCCTTATTCAATAAACCGCTCATGGCAATAAAGAAAAAATACACAATTCCTTTTTACAGATAGGTACATTGAAATTATTTTTACATCTCAAATTCTTAATTATGAGAACTTATTTTCAACGACTAAAAATGATAAAATGTAAATTTTAATTCGACTTTCTTCATGAATATCTTAAAAAGTAACTGTTTTGTTTATTACAAAATGCCTAAAAATGCATATATTTTTTTGCAAATTACTCTGAAAAGCACTGTTTCTTGCATCTTATAGCGTTTTGCAGGTGATTAAAATTATTTATTAGGTCATAATATGGGCTCAAATGTCTTTTAGAGTGCGTGATGACGTGCTTACTTGATGTCCAATTGTAAATCAGATGTAAAGTAAAAAAGCAATTAATAAATTTACAACCCAAATTAGAAAGAAATTGCTGAGTCTATGATTGCAAGGCTCTTACAAATTCATCAAGCTCAAAATATTTTCAACAACGTCCTCTAGTAAAAAGCAACACACGACCGACTTGAACTAACACGCTCTTTATAAAAGGAAACACGCTACTAGGCTTTGTACTTCTTCTCCTCTCCTCAAGCGGCGGAAATCTGCTTTTGATGCGCGAATTAACATATCCTGTGTCACCTCCAAAGATTTGACTTTGAAATATGAGCAGGAGGAATCTCATGAATGGTCTGTTACCACGGCAAACGCAACTTTGATCTGTCGATAAAATTCTAATTCGGTCGACGCTTAAGGGAATCGAAAATATGGATTTTACAACAACGTTTGTGCCTGGGAAACAAACAAACTGGGTGCAAATTATTCACGGCCCTCGTAAGCGCCACTTTGACATGAATTCCATTAAAATATAGTGACGCAATGTTCACAATCAGATTAAATCGCTATTCGTGTGTTAACCTCTAGACTTGTTGGAACGTCGGAAGTAAACATCGTGTGGAACGCGATAAAATATTTTAGCAATGCGTGTGTGGATCGAGTAGTGCTTATAGTAAATATAGTAAATAAGCGCCGCAAAATACTGTAAAATAATTTTTAATTAAAATATTTTTCAAAAAATTAGTCCCAGATCGTCATTAGAATTGAGAAAATTCAATCCAAAGTTTATTCAAGAAGTGAGCACTGTCCTCGTATTGAAAATCAGGATTTATTTCGACAATAGGGAAATTTTCCTCATTATTTACATACCATTTTAAATATTGCTAATTATTTCTGGCTGACCTGCCCGAGCAGCTACTAACTAATGCACACACTACTCTAGGCATACTGTCCCGACGTGGCCAGAGGCACTAACTTGGCACTTGTCGGCGAGTAAAACATGTGTGCGACGAGAGGAATCGAATTCAAGTGAACAAAATAATTGAAAAATTACCACTTTAATTTTTGAGAAATTTGCCAGAATCCGAAGTTCAACTTTTTCTAGATCATGATCATTGCACATGGTAGAGGTTATTATTCAGTTAAAATTTTTAAACGATTCACATAAATTACAAATTGGTGAAACTGTATTAACAATCCACTTTAAACACTCTCTTTTTGAGTTGGCTTCCCTTGGACGAGTGGCTCTATTGAAGCCCCTAATCGGCGGCATTAGCAAATGTCATCAGCAACATGTTGGTCAGAGGTTTGACTTGACACACATTTTTCAAGAATTATCCGATTAAAATTAGTTTAGTATTTTGTACATTACACCGAGGTTTGCAAAGAAGGTTACACAAAGAAGAGCCAGATTTGATGTCAACAACGACAAGCTTAAAATTGACCTCAAAATCACACAACTGGCTGCAATCATTTTGTTTGCGAACGACACTGGGTCAACTTGCTGATTGAACTTTGTTCAGTAACTCTTTTTGAGCTGTCAGAACGCTTAAGTCGGTGTCTGCTGGCTCTCAAAACGCTTCTAGGCCATAATTTGCGACACGCTAATTCCTGGTAGAAATCATCCTAACTACTTTTTAATATGGCGACTAGCCGTTACAGCCTTGGGCTCGACTTGAGGACAGGAAATTCTCAGCAATTTACAGATATGTTTACAAAATTTGGTCTAGTGTAATTGCCGACTAAATGCCACGAATAAAAGACAAATTGATCGCCCTTGATCACTTCCTTCGCCACTCAAATGTGTCGTCGTTGGCTCGGCAGCATTTATTTTATTTCCACACTGCAATTGGAGCTACCGGAGTGGAGGGCCGTGTTTTAATTGTATTCCTTATCGGCCATTGTGCAGGCTGTGGGAACCAACGACAAAGGCACCGCACGCAACACTGCTAATAAAACTGTTCATCATCCAAAACCTTTTCCCCGTGCGCGTTTGCCTTTGACAAATATAGAGCTAGGCTTCATCTGAATAGGAATGAAATGATTGTTCGTTTTTTTCAATCCATCAGTCATTCAACGATACGACCGATATCCTTACTGTATGAATAAATGAATAAACGACAAAGAGAGGCCTTCAGATATTTTGGGAGGTATTTTAACAGCAATGAATCGTGAATAGTCTGATTTTCGTAGATATAAGCTCTTTTAGTTAATATAAAAATGTTTTTTCATTTCCAAAGAGACGGATGTTGTTGGTTCGCAAACGATAGAAAAATAATGTGCTCACCATGTGGTGAAAAAGACTTCTTGCACACATCATGAATCATACTGTTGCTATATCGTTTTTCCGTCACGCAGATAGTGTCCCGTGACGAATCGTCAAATGGCTCTTACATGCAATGCTGAGAATAGAAAAAATTGGAGGATAAGTCGGGGACTCACTCTATCTGGAAGGCATATTTCCTACAGTTATCAAGGGGGCTGTTGAATCAAAGCCTTTTAAAATATGTATTTTTAAAAAATAAATAAATTTAAAATTATAATGTACTTTTTAAAATTTAAAAAATACAAATTGCTCCAAATTTGTGTTTTTGAAATAAGGATGCAAGTGTTCAAATATAAATAAATCCGATAAATCCTTTAAATCTTTGGCCAGTGATTCAGAAACCTTTGCAAATGATGATGACAATAACGTCACGATGGCGCTGAAACGTTGTTCAAAGTAAGAAAAGTCCCGAAAATATTTTGGACACTTGAGGCAGTCAAGAATTTATCTATTGATTAGATCAACGCCATTAGCACATATTCTCCAAGTAGAAAAAGTAAATAAAATTCTTTTACTTTCCTTATTTAAAATTTATTTTTATTTTGAATTTTTGTTGGGTGTAAATCAATGGTGGAAGTTTTGCGTTGCGAGTTTAGGGTTCACGACCTCTGCATGCTCTCCCCAGCATGGTTTTTCGATTAATTTCCCCCCAGGCGAAAAGGGGCGGCATTCGCAGAACTGCGCCACTCTTTTCAGGCCAAAAAACGACGAAACAAAAGCGGCGCTGACCTAATTGAGTTAGAGCGCCGCTAAATGGATTGGAAACTGGTGCAAAGGGCAAGTGAAAGTGTTGTGTGGATCGTCCATGCCGCCCACACGTCGTTATCCAATTCAATATCACAGAAGTGTCGCCGTCGGAATGACTAACAAACACGCGCTTTCGAGGATAAAAGACAATTGAATCGGCCCGGAAACTCTTCTGCTGACTCACACCATCCGCCAGTCACGCAATTCGAAATTCAAAATCGCTAGCCGGCCGCTTTTCATCACAAATGACATGCAAGGCGTCCAATTATAATATTTTCGCATGGGAAGCTCTCGCCGACAATTACACGCAATCGGTGGTCATTTTGCTCAACTCAATTTCCTCCAAATTGCACCGTTTAGCTTAAAAATTTTCTCTGAATTATAGAACCAGAGGGAAATTGCGTGTGCTTTTTATTATAAAATCAATGTTCAATTTTTTGATAATTATTATAGCTGTCGGCTTGTCGGGTATAAAAAAATAAATAAATATTGTTGCAAAAACAAGACATTTTGATCCTAGGAAAAGGGGAGTAGCCCATTTTTAACTTTCAGTTTCCCTTAAATTTCTACCAAACCTATTAATCCGAAAATCATAGTGATTATTTGCTACCATTTGGTAAAGCTTGATCGCCGTAATTTTCATACTGCCACGATTTCTTGAAAAGAGGTCGGATTTAAATTAACTTAACATTCTTGTCATCAGTTCAGCAAGGTGAATTGAATGATGTTCGATTTTCATACTTTTACCAAAGTTTGGGATTTATTTTTTAAATTTTCAACAGACGCGAGTTCTGCAGAAATGTAACGGCGTAGTATATAAATATTACATTACATTTTTTCTAAGATCGTTTTCATACAATCAAGCTTTAATTGATCTATTCCAATACATTTTTACACGTAAATGCTAGTCAATATTAACATTTGAGATTTTTTAATTTACATAAAAATGTTTTACGTTCAATAAATTTGATACACAAATTTTCACAGACAATAAGTTATAACTCTTAAATTTAAATTTGAAACTCAATAAAATGTGTTGAAACTGTCATTTGATTGTTACAGAAATGAAGAAGATTTTGTTCGGAGTGTCCGGCGAGTTCCATTCGGGCCAGCTGACAGCGATTTTAGGTCCGTCAGGAGCGGGCAAGAGCACGCTGCTCAACATTCTGGCTGGCTACGTGTAAGTGCAAAGCCCCCTATCTCCGTGCTTTTTATGGGTCCTGCAAGCAAAGAGCAGCGCAGATGCGCTCGAGTGTGTGTGCTTTGCGGCCCGCAGCTGCCACACAAAATGTAATAATAGGCAAGCACCCACATCGACAGTCGCCGTGCTGATAAAATTAATTGAGCTGATGTAGGTTGAACAAGGGGTTTAATGAAATTATTTTTAATTTCTCACCTTGACAGTTTTTTGTTTATTTTAACGGATGACCTTAAATATAATTCTAAAACAGCTACAAAACAAGACTCTTTACATCTTGAAAGACGAATAGGAAATTGATTTGTTTGTCACACTATTATATTTATTTTTAATATTATTACAAATAAACCATTGAAAGTGTGACCGGCGTTTTCAAAGTAGTTTGGTTAGTAAAGAAGGTTCTCCTTCCCAATTCATGCTGACCAAAAATTGTAAATGCTGCGTTAGAAAAGTGTGGGTCAATTTTAGAGACCGCCTGTTTATAAGTCTAAAAATATTGGCATTTTAATTTAATTAGGTAAATTTTATCAGTTTGAACCTAACAACGGGAGTTAAGTTATGTTTGAAAATTGCATAATTGCATTCATTTCAATTTCAATTCAATAATTTTTATTTTATTATTTCAAGCAAAATTAGAAATGAGTATTTGAATTGCGAACAAATTGAAACCCCGTTTATATAGAATTAGACGAATTTCGAAATTTTTCGGTAAAATTAAACGTTGCAAATTTTTTGTAGGACTCGAAACGTGACAGGAAGCATTGAGGTGAACGGCGAGCCGAGGGACTTGAACAAGTTCGGTCGGCAAGCGTGCTACATTATGCAGGAGAACGAGCTGCGGCCGCTGCTGACGGCCAGGGAGGCCATGACCTACGCGGCCAAACTCAAACTTGGCGGTGGATCGCACGCCCCCAGCGCCAAAGCCATTAGCTTTCAGGTTTGTTTCTCTTCTCTAAATTGTTGTAAGTTCATATTTTTTGTATTCATTTATAATGCACCTCGAGCAGTTTCGTCTATGAATAGAAATATTGACAAATCTCGCGCTGCAAATGCGCATTGCTGCGTCGTGCGAACAAGCGGAACGGTGGAGATGAGCGAAATGTAAATTTGGCTCGCCTCCAAGCCGAAGAGTACTCGCGGTATCGTGCGTGAAAGACAGCCAGCAGCAACCCATCAAAAGGGGTTGTTGACCCGTGCGGGGGTGCATTTGACCCCTCTTCGTCGTGAATAGGGCACGAAACGGCACCGTTGCATATAAATTTTTCCACTTCAAAATTCAGGACAAGAAGCCTTGAATATAAAAATGTTTAAAACATATTCTTTGATTTTGAAATGAAAAATTTTAAGCATTTAATATCTGAGCAAAATCCAAGAAACGTCTTTATGGAATGGCAGCAAAACCCTCTTTGTAATAAAAGACGCAAGCCAAAATTTCCGTTTTTATTAAAAAAATTTAATCGAACAGAGGAAGCCCGCCCCGATCATCAAAATTTACGACTGGCTAATATTAGCTCTTACATTGTGCTTCTTTAAAATGTTTATGATTTTATGTTCCAAATAAAAAAGGATTTCAACCTAGAGGATAAACTTAAACTGTGGATAGAAATTAAATTGGAGAAACATGCGTTTTTTAAAAGTCAGTAGCACACGAAGACATTTGGATATAAATTAAACTTAAAATTGTTGAAGTTCAATAATAAAAAATGAGGAATTTCGTCCATGTTAGGCACGAAATCAGGCTAAATGTTTGAATTCCCTATAAAAGTGAGAATTTTCAGGATCAATCTAGGGGTGAGCAGTCAGAATGCATTTCTGGACTTCGAGTCATGCCATGGAAGCTAGAGCTAAAAGCAGCCAATCCGTCATCCTCGGAGTGTTAAGCCCCGAAATCTGACTGGGCGCACTGCTCCAATCCATCTCAATTCGGAGATTCTCTCAGCCGGCTGCCCGTTTGGTGGCGGCGGTCTTGTGTGAGCGCGAGTGTGTGTGTGCGAGTATCTCTTAAAGCTGGCGCGAATCGATAAAACTCGCCCGGCCCCATCCGCATCGCCCCCGACCGCCCTATCTGGCCGTCGGTGCACGTCACAGGTGACCCTGAGGCCTCCGTTCGGTCCAGTGGAGGAAATTGAGCCAGCTAGCTCCAGATGCAGATTTGATGGCTGCTTTTGCTTGGCTCCGCACTACGTTCTCGGTTTTTTTTTTAATAATATCCGCTCAAACGATTACGAAAGGGCTGTTTGTTTTCCCTGCTGCCAGTCTAGTTAGCATAGGAATGGTTAGTTGACTTTGCGCGCGAATTAGGTCAAGTGACGAGAAAAAGAATGAGCATTAAACACGAGGTGGATTAAAAATGCAAAGCTCAACTCACAAAAATACCCTGCATGCCTTTCGAATTTAATACAATTTTTCATCACATATGAAGACAAATGAAATTACAAAAAAAAATGGAGTGTTTATTTCAAATTCGAAAAGCTGATGAAATTTGCAATGTTTCCATTCCCCAATTTCCTGGAATTCTTTTCAAAAATTGACTAGAATTTAAAGGAATGCTTTGCAATAACCACAATTTGTTGAAATAGAGCCAATACAAAGCTTGATTTTCTGGCCCTTTTGAAGAGTTTGTTGTTCAATGACATCCGAGTATTTATATTTTTGAATGTGTTGTGTGTATTTCAGATAAGTGAGATCTTCGAGACGCTTGGGCTCTCGGAGCACCAAAACACAAGGGCCGGCCTCTTGTCTGGCGGCCAGAGAAGGAGACTGAGTATTGCCCTAGAACTTCTGAACAACCCCCCAATTATGTTCCTCGACGAGCCCACCACGTGAGTACACAAGATCAAATATTTACCCCGCCGCGCTGCTGCACGTGCGCTGAGAAGCAGTGAAATCAACACGAGAAAGCGAGTCGTCATCCCAAAGGACTCATTTCTTCCTTTCATGTCACTGCCAGACTCCTTGACGACAGACGCTGCGCATGCATTTTCCTCCCCAGCTGCATGGAAATTTTAAAGAGTCATTGAAATATTAAAATAGGGAGAAGTAAAATATATAAAAAATGAGACATCATTCGTTAAGTTAAAAATAAATTCTTAATTTCGGACAAATTTTAGATAGTTTTTCAAGCTTGCTGCAATTTTTAATCCTCTTTATACTCTCCTTTTCTTCGCCCTTGTTGAAAAATTTTAATCACCCCTCCCTCCCCTTTTTTCTATTCAATTTTTGCAAAATAATTAATTTAAATACTAATAAAAGGAAAACATCTTTGGTGCAGGGGCTTGGACAGCGCTTCCTGCGCGCAGTGCATCGAGCTGTTGCGCTACCTGGCAAGGGGTGGTAGAACGATAATAATCACTATCCACCAGCCGAGCGCGCGCATCTTCGAGAGATTCGACTCGCTGTACGTCGTGGCCGCCGGCATGTGCATTTACAAGGGCAGCCCGCAGGCTTTGTTGCCCTTCCTCAACTCCAGGGGACTCGAGTGCCCAGCTTACCACAACCCTGCAGATTTCCGTGAGTGCTGTAATAAATACTTACTGAAGTAAAATTAAATTTCATCAATTTTTTTCATTTGAAATTACGGTGAAGGACAATGAAAATTCAGACGATCTCTGATTCACTTCTTCGCAAGCTTCCAAGATTATTTTGATCCAATTTAAAAAAAACGATGCATATGCAACCAATTGAACCAATTTAAGTAAGAAAATACAAATTATTTTCGATTAAAATGCGTGTAATTAAAAATATCATTTGTAATGAGTTATAATTCACTTATTGTTAGTCTCAAATTTTTATTTTTATTTGGGGGTTATTCATACTGAAAAACTAAATAAGACCAATAAATTTTAAAGTGTTCTAATTTTGAAAAAAAGTTTCTCGCATTGGATTGTTTTTTATTGTGAGAGTAAGTTCATTAAAACAACAAAAACTGAAAGCATGCACAAACAGGAGGTTTAAATTAAAAATACCACTTGAATTAAATAAATAATTTTATGTGAAGAACCTGAATAGTTGAACACAAATATTTTCAGTTTTGGAAATTGCATGCGGGGAGCACGGTAGCCACGGTCTGGCGGAGGCGATCAAGCGGCACGGATCGGTGGACGTGGCCATCGCCGAGTCAAGCAACTCGGCCGAACGCGCCCTCGACGAGAACATCCAGATCATCAGCAACCTGCCGAAGAACTCGATTGAAGACAAAGGCGGCCAGCAGAGCTCGCACTTCATGCAGTTCTTGCTGCTTTACCTTCGGAACTTGCACATCCTCTCCAGAGACTTCGTAAGTGTCTTTTTTAGAGTCACGCAATAAACTGCTATCGATTTTCGTGTCACCGGGGCGTCAGGAAAGTTTTTTCTCGGCGCCGGGGAAATAAGCGGCTTGCCAGACATTTGGAAACTTTTAACTTGTCGTGCGCGAAATGCCATTAGAGCAGAAGATTTATAGTTGAACGGGTGTTTTGCAAGTTGTTAAATTGGCTGTCATTCCCAGGAGTATCTTAGATAAAAAAATCTTACTTGAAGAACGAGGCATTGTCCTGCAAAGATAAACAGATCTTGGAAGTTTTATAAACAAAAAGTTAGATCAAGTGAATTAATAATGAATTGAACTCCTCAAGCAAGTAAACTTATTTTAAGTGTACTAGAACCTTGGATAAATAATGCATCCTAAATTTATTATTAATTTAAAAATTTATTTACGCTTCAATTTTTTTATAAAAAATATTTGACTGTCTAAAACATTTTAATTCAATGCTTGACCATCCACTTGCAGAAGCCGATGGCAGTGCGTCTGTTGTGTCACTTGGGCATCGCCTGGCTGTTTGGCTACCTGTACCGCGGCGTGGGCAACGACGCAAACCGCGTCCTCGCCAACTGGGTCTACATCTACGGCACATGTCTCTTCGTCATGTACACCGGAAAAATGGCGGTTACCCTGCAATGTGAGTGCGCGGAGATTCAGCTGGTTGTCTGTGTGCTGATGATTCACTTTTGATTGTTTCAGTTCCGCTCGAGATAAAAAATTTAACCAGGGAGCACTTCAACAAGTGGTACTCGCTTGGGCCATACCTTGGTTCCATCCTGTGCATTGAAATTCCATTCCAGGTGAGAACTATTTCCACGTCGATTAAAAAAACTTTCAAATAATTTGCAATTAATACGAACTTCAATTGTAGTAAATTATTTTAAAAAATTGCCATAAAAGTATTAACATGTTAAAAAGGAAAATAAATCTCTATACGGATGAATTACAATTAGTAGACAGGTTTGCTGATGAGGCCAAAATTGCAATGTAAACTTGTGCAGGATCAAATTAGCTCTTATCCTCCTGCACATTTTTAAATTTCTCATTCAACATCTAATAATTTTGTTCCTATTATGTTTTTTTTTTTGCAAATCGGTATCTCATATTTATTATAAAAAAATCTTAGTGGTTAAAATTATCATTGTAACTTCATTTTACCCAAATTTACCATCTGTAAAAATATGTTTTTATTCTTTTATGGCAAATGCTTTGATCAACAAGCAGGTTTGAAACTTTGCCCCTTGAGCGTATGCCAGCGAATGCATGCACGCCGAGCAAGTTGCCTACCAAACACAATACCTCTTGCCTCACCTATCGTCACTTGTTACAATTTGCTTTTCATTATCAGATCGTCTGCGCGTTGAGCTACTTAAGCATAAGCTACTGGATGACCGGCCAGCCGATGGAGGCGTCGCGGCTCATCCCATTTTTCTTCCTTTGCGTGCTCACGTCCTTTACGGCACAGGCGTTTGGGTTTTTCATTGGCGCAACTCTACCCGTAACGGTTAGTAGCAAAGTGGTCCAGATCTGCTTCCATCATCTCGTTAGTTGTTTTGAGAGCCAATTTTATTAGACAAATGCTCAGCAGTCATTTTCTAAAATGGAAAAACTTTCAATTTTGCTTTAAAACTAATGAAAAATTAGGAAAGGGAGCATTTTAAAATACTTGCAAATTTAATTACTTTATATCCCTGAAGATAGACTTAAAAGAAAAGTTAAATTTGTTTTTTAAAGTTGTCAACAAATATTAAGAAAATAAATTTCATTAAGTGTAAAAATGATTCTCACTTTTAGAAATTGAGGAATATATTGGTTTTGTTTGTCAATTATTCACGAATAAATTTCCAATGAATTGGTCTTGTATAGAACTATAATTTAAAATCAGTAATAATGTATGCATACAACCCTTGTAATAAGTAATAATTAAAAATTGGTTCATATTTTACACAGATCGCAGTGTTCATTGGTCCGTCAATCGGCGTGCTGCTCTCCATCTTCGGCTTCTGCATCATCTGGCGCGACACGCCGTGGATGTTCAGGTGGCTGTACAATATTTCCTACTTCAGGGCCGCCTTCGTCTCGGCCGTGTTCACCCTTTACGGCAACAACCGCGGTACGCTGCCATGCAAGGAGCTCTACTGCCACTTCAGCTACTCGCGCAAGTTCCTCGCCGAAATGGACGTGCCGGCGGACACGGACGTCGTTGGCAACAGCCTCCTCGTCGCCGGCACCGGCCTCATCATGTACTGCGCCACGTACGCCGCCCTCTGGATCAAGCTGCACCTCAGGTAGTCAGTCGCCCCTGACGTGCCAAATTACGGTTGGCTTGGACATAGTCAATGATTATCTAACTTGGCTGAGTTAATTTTTTAACTGCCGAAAAATGATGAGGATCGATGGCTACAAAGGCAGATTATTAGACTTTGGGGTTTTGGTCATTTTTTCCAATGGCCATGATATATAAAAAAATGATTTTTATCGGATAATCAACCAAAACATAAAAAATAGACATTATTTTTTGGGGAAATTATGCCAACAGTAAATAATTATTGCTTTAGCGCCTGTCAGAATTTGCTGCGCTCCTATTCTTTAGGAGAGCAATCAAGGAATTTTTAAATACGAAAGTGTAAAATATTTTCCTCTGGGTTAATGGAGAAAATCCAATTATTTATCAAATTTTTATTTTATAAAAGATAGCAAACTGACTGAAATTCCAGAGTCTAAGAATCTTTATTCTGATTAAAAATATCGATTCTAGTGAAAAACCAAAGAGGACGATATCTCTCAGTACTTAAAAATTATTTCCAAAGAACGGCCAGAGTTCCGATATTTTCCAAATCTCACTCTCTCATTTCCTCTTCTCTCAGAGTTTCCATAAAACTCGTATTTAGTTTTGTAATTGTGTTTGTAACGATTTTATATTAAAACAAATATATTTTCACAACGTGTATACTGTATTTCTTCAACCGCCGAGTGAACTTGAGCATTTCCCCTCTTTTTCCCTCAAAGTATGACTGAAAAAACACCATGTAGCATGTACACACACAATAATTATATATTTAAAATACGAATTGTTGTCCCTGAAACGAGGATTTTGCTCTTTTCAAGTAGGAATAATTGATGATTTTTCACTAAAGCAACTCTTTCCCTGCGTATGCATGGAACAATACAATTGAGTAAATTCTGAAGCATATGAATTTGATAGACTGAAAATATACCTATTTGGCGGAGGGTTTTTCAAATTGAGGTATGTGAGCGAAATTTGTGCATTGCTAAAAACCATTATGGTACAACTAATCCACCCCATTTGAAATAATTGAATCCAAAGAAGGGAAATATATTTTTGTGACTCCAAAATGATTTAAAATGAACAGAGAAGTGTGAATCACTATGGTGCATGCATTTTAAAAAATCTCTTTGTGATCATGATATACCAATTGTTAACGTTTAGAAATAAAATATAATATATCCGAGCACGATGTTAAAATTCTGTAAATCTGATTGTCCTGCGGTTTATGTTAGAAAAATATTCATTCTGCAAAAATCAAAATTAAAACAAATAACTTAATTAATGTTTATCGTTGCATTCTCCAGTCTTTTGATTTTCCAATCCGTGGAATGCCTCTATAGCACTGAATGTAATACGTTTTTGACTCTAATTAAGAAGCAAAAGATACAAAAATCGTTCATAATTAACTCACTGTTACTGTGATAATGTCTGGATCACCCTAGCTTTTTGGATTGTATAGCGAAAACTAAATTAAAAGTAATAAAGTGGTAAATTAACCAGACAGATCTTTGTTAAATGATTTTTGATCTTTGATGGCGCCAATGATGGAAATAAAGTATATCTCAGATAATAATTGCAATTTAATTGAAACTAAAATCCTAAAACATTTTTAAGGAAAACCCTGTATGGAGTTATTTAAATTTATAAAATTGACATTTCAATGACCAGGCAGTTTTGTTGCTATTTTTAGACATATTTTATCAGTTTTTTCTTTGTGGAAGTAAAAATCCTGAAAAATTGTTGCTCTTCCAATCTTAATATTTTTACACATCTGAAAATGAAAAAATGTAACTTTGTTCGTTTCGATGAAAAATGGGATTCAATGCACATTAAAATATAAAAAATTAATATTATACAAAAATATTTTAAAAAATAATTCTTTAAAATCTAGTACATATGCATTTTTTAGCAATAAACTTCCTAAGAATATTTTTAATAAAATTTCAACCAAATCAAAAGATCCTTTTTTAAACCGTCACTTTAAACGAAAAATCTGTGAAATTATAGCTAAAATTGTTTGTTAAAGACCGTCCAAATCGGCTCAGGAAACGTGTACATTTTGCACCGATTTAAAATTCTAAAATAGTAATTTTTTATATATACAATTGACAACGCACTCCAGGTAAATCTTAGGTCTCATTACTGATGAACTTCTGCATCAGCTTTATTAATTCGCTCTCTTTCGATATCATCTTGGATCTGACCACGGGGGACCAATTTCTATAAGCATATCTGGCCACCGGTGGTATTTAATTAATCTAGTTACATATAAATTTAAAATATTTAGATTTTAAGTTATGCTGGACTTAAATTAAGACAAAATTTTCACCGGTAGCTTTTGATTTTGCATATTTTTAATGTCGGTGGTCAATAAACCCGAACACCCTGAACCAGAGAAGTCACTATAAAACATTTAATTCATTTTAAAATGACGGAAAGGGAAGAGAGGCGCAATAGGCGAGCTTCTTACAGTTAGGCGTGGAGAGCGAGACAAACGGCCTCGAGACGCGGGGCGGGGTAACGCGAAACAAGGCAGAGATGAGAGATGCGAGGGAAACGATGTGCGCGGGTGGCATTGAAAGCGAATCTGTGACCCAGATGCTAGAGCGACGACCCCGTTTCGCTAGTTCTGCCCTCGCAGCCGCCGCCTTTCACCTTGACTCGACGGGGAATCGCTCTCGCTTTCGTTTCCGCGCGCGCCTCCCTCCTTTTCTCTCTGGCTACTTTGCGCTTCTCTCGCTTCCCTAGCCCGCGGTCCGAAAATCCAAGTTCACTCACACGCCCGCCGGCCAAACAGTGGACGCGTGCAAGGTTAAACTTAATATCTGTGCAGACACCATGATTGATGATTTGATATGTAAATTAATTTTAGGGTACAAGAACTGATTTGTATCTCTTGATTTAATAATTAAAAGAACAGGAAATAAATTTGGGAAATTGCTACTTTCATAAAAATGAAGTTTCCCGAAAAAGCGTGAAACACGTTTGAAGTAATTATAAAGCGTTTAAATTCACTTGAAACTTAGACGCCGTTCAACTGCAATGAGTCTAGAAATACTTTTATTTTGCCTAGAAATCCTTTATTTCAAAGCCTGTTTGTTAGTTAAATAAATTTTAACTTTCCATTAAATCCATAGGCAGACGCAGACGCTTTTCCCAGAAGCAGCTCTTCGTTTTTAGTTTCATTTCAAGCAATTAAAATCATTTTATAGAGTGATGGAGGACTAGCTAAAAATTAACCCAGAATTCTTCAACTCATAATATTATACGGTTAGCTAGAATTTGAAGAAAGCCTTTTTTATTCAATTCTATTTATTTGTTTATGTTTTTAGAGACAAGGATAATGTCACGATTTTCATTCTTTATTGAAACTATAAGACAAAGAAAAATAAAAACAAACAGCTGATGTGCAGCATGCGAAAACGTGTGAATTCCATTTCACTTTTCAAATATCTCTCATAGCCTACCATTATTAGTCAATACTCCAGTAATATTTCGGTAATTTTAAGCATTTACTATAGCAAATTTAAGCGTTCATTTTCTTACTTGTAATTATACCGCGAAATAATTTTTTTTGACTCTGCTTTTTTGCGTTTAACAAAAAGTCACGTCAAGGAATAATTTTTGCTCGGCATCATCCTATTTTATAGAACATTAAAATATGGAGAAAAATGTCAGCATTCAAATCTAGCTTTTCGTTGCCTGAATTTTTATTGTCGACCACACGTACCACTTATGTCTACTTTGATTTTTGTACGAGAACAAACAAAAATAATTTATTTCAATTTATAGTTTTATCAAAATTTGATCTATTATGAAGTATCGTGTGCATGATAATTGAAAACACTCTCCCAAATAACAAACAAAGCTAATTACAGTTTTTCCAGTTCGCTCCGTTCAAAATGCGTTCTGGTCCCTCGCTCACAATCAGTAATTTATTCTCCAATTTTATTCTCCTAGAGGCCCAAACAGAGTTCATTGCACCCATTGGAGAGCTGGCACACACGATTTCTTACTCCAATTTTCTTTTATCAAGCAGCAGCAACAGCAGTTGCGACAAGCGAGCAATTGCTGTGTGAGTGTGTGTGACATGCCAGATTCATCATTGCGGCCCACGGCGTGCATACGTAACGCGTTTCGCTCGATTAGACCGCCGCTATTATAAGCTGCAGGTGACAATATTCTCGAGATAAGATGCATCAGATGAGAGATTCGTCGCAGCAAGGGAACAGGTGTGCAAATACGCCTGGAGAGAGATAACACATTTGACAAGAAGTCTGAAAACCACTATCAGTTTGGTGCTGATTGATTCTTTATTAAAATAGCTCCTTAAGTTAAGCTAAATTATAACTTACTGTCAGGCAAATTTAAACAGATAAAATATCGATGCAAATGATGCTTATAAAAAGTAAGTTATCACAATCAATCAAGCTAGCTGTGAATTATGGAAAAAATTGTGAATGTGTATATACGTGGCTGGGAAATTCGAAAGGCGATTTATTTTAGCTTCTTTCTTCATGAAATGAGGAAATAAACATCAAGCGTGTGTTTAGTAGGAATGATGTTTAACTAACCCCTAATGAAATATATTGAAATGCATATTTGAGGGGGTATTTGATTTGCATTCATGTTTCAAAGTTCCAGGTTTAAGTTGAATGATATAGGGCAACAATTTGAATTATTAGATTTGTTTGCTACAGTAAGAAGTTGATCAAATTCTTAGTTTGGACAAATTGTTCTAAAATGTGTGATATGTAATCAAAATCATACCTCTAGTGCTGGTAAAATTGCGCATAGCTCAACAACCAAACTCAATTTTCCTTTTGTCATAAGGGCAACAATCATTTCAACAATTCAAATTTGAGTGTTTGTTGACAAAATAGAACCTTGCTATACAGTTCAAACTCAAATTTTGCCAATTTTCTACAAAATTTACAACGCGTGACCGTATTTTATTGGCAGATTTTGATTCATCTCGTTGAGATCTATCCAACGCAAATAACATATTTTGGGAGAAAACTCATTGTTGCGAAATAAAAAAAGGTTTTTAAAGGGATTAGTTAAATGCATTGGCAATAAGGATTTTCTGGGTATTTGCACTGTTTGCAGCAGCAATCCTCTTTAAGATAATTATTCAAAGAGCCATCTTAAAAACATCGGTCTGATTTTAAAAACTCGAAACAATATGAATTTTTGAATAAAAAAAACCCACTTCATTACCATTATTTCTTCATTTTTTAACTGAGAGGAGAAATGAGGCTAACAAATTTTCAATAAAACAATAATAATTGATGAAGCTAATTGAAATATTATGTTTTGATATGTATTTCGGCCCCTCCAGCTTAAATAAGCAACTCATAAGCAACAACAATCATTGGCTATAAAATATAGCACTCTTTCCGCATTTGTAATATTTAATTTGACGTCAACAGTGGACAGACAGATCCGTGCGGCTAGGACACTGCCATCTCGACGAAAAAAATTCCTGAAGGAGGCAAAACAAAAGACAAGGCCGCTGATTGCGATTAGATACGCGCGAAGGCAAAGATCAGCACACCACTGCGGCGCGAATCAGCCGATTTGTGATGGGGTCAATTCGGCCAAATCGAGGCCAATTGGCGAAATTGAATAAATTATCGAGCAGACCAGAGTGGTTGGGGTCGCCCGGGTCAACAGCCCTTGCGTGTGCGTGGCCCCGTTTGTGCTGGGAATCCTGGAAAATAGTGCAACGCGCGAATCGAACGAATGCGTTTGATCTCGTGTTTTATTTACATATTCGTGTCGAGAGGCGATGCACAAGCGCGCTTGATGGTCTGACTGGTCATGGGAGCGGATCAAAGGTTAATCTTGCGCTCGACTGCACAGTTTATTGGACAAACGTGGTGACGGCGGCCTTTGCCGAAATGACACGTGTCACTCCACTTCGAAGAAACGTCAGTTGATTAATCAATTAACTATTTGTGTTTAAAGCTGAAGTAATAAGTAAAAAGGCTGGGAAGATATCAAAATTTTATTCAAAAGCAGTTCAATATCTTTAGACAAGTTTTAAAAATATAGCCTCATTGTTAAACCATTTCATTGCCACGAGATTTTTTTTTAAATTTGATTTGAAGTGTAAATGAGTTGCAAAATTTAGTAAAACAATTTTTATCCCTACCTTAAATATATTATGCTCGGAAAAATTGGGCTTGAAGTTTCCTTATGGACGTATAAATTTCTGAAAAAATAGGCTTCTAAGTTTGCAGCTGCGAGCACCTTCTCCATATTCAAAGTGATGATTTATTTCAATATATAAGGAAAATTTACCCCAGTGCGCACATCATTTGATAGATTGCAACGAGAGGAGGAATCTAAATCAAGCGAAAAAAATAACTGTCAAAAACCATCTCCTTAGTATGAAATAAGGCAAATTCTGAAATTAAACTGTTAAGATTTGAGTTCTCTTTGCTGCATGATCTAAAAAAATGCATACTGTCGCTCTAAAGTAAAAAGACAAAATTGCATCAATAATGTTAGAATCATTATAAGAGTCAATTAAATAAGTTACAAATATTACAGAACAATGTAATTCGTTATATTTATAATGTTAAACATAGACAAATACTTTCTGCTCTCTTAAAAAAATGTCAAATATTAAATGTAGTAGACAGGAGAAATTTACATGTGTTAGCGCAGACGCATAAAATTCTGTACAAAAACAGCCTAACTTATTTGAACCCTCTAGTAACCACAATGTACGATGTTAATATGTTTAGCAGGACAAGAGCGCATCGAATGAAACTACTGGCCCCGTTTTTAAGTGTTGAAGTGCCCGAAAACTGTTTTCAAGTTCAAAGCTACCGCCTGTGGAATGACCTCCCACCGAATCTGTGTCTCAACGAAAACTTAAGTGCATTCAAAGAACTCTTAAAAGAACAGTTTTTCAAGAAATATTGAATTGATGTCTCACTTCTCTCTAATAATTATGTTCCTATTATTGAATTTATTTGTCTGGAGTCTGGATATGGCAATGTATGGGGCAAAATAGCCCTGCAGAACCATAATAAAGATCATTTGAAACTAAGAGTTAAAAACAAGAATGAATTAGTTTATACAAAAATTAGTTAAAATGACGTGATTGGAAGCTAAAGTCAGTACAAAAATAGAAGTTTGTACAGTTTTCAGGATTGCTATAGCGAGATAAGGACTATGTTACTGCCCCTGCTCTGGAGTCTTTTACTGAGACTCTAGATATTAGTCCCGTGAAATTAATTCACACCTGCTGGAATAGTGCAATAAAGCGGCAAGCATAAGCGAGTTGGATTGCTGAAAGCAATTTTGTCACATCCGAATGGACTCGTCATTGCCATGCAAGAGAGTCAATTGTAGGCGAAAATCAGCCCGCACTCAACCCCGCAAAACATCGCATTTTTCAAGTGGACGTAAAACTTGCGCTCAACAATACAAAGCCAACGGTAGGTAATACGATCTGGAGCAGCTTCAAAAGCAGATTATTCCTTGGAATTTGCTGGATTTGAACGGTCTATAATAGATCTGGTTTTTTATTTAGCCGCGTTGAATTAAATTTTTATATTATATTCGATACAAAAATATAATCAACGAATTTTTTTTTTGGTTCGCCCTTTGAAGTTAATCCCTCTATTTAATTTAAAAAAGTCAAACTGAACAAAAGGAAGGATTAAAAGGTATTAGAAAATAAGTAAGATCTGTGGTACTAGTTTAATTGCAGAAATTTGTAAAAAAGAGAGAAAGCATATTATTGTTAAATTCAGGAGTAGTTTTCTATTTTTCCAAAATGTACAGCTCATTTTGACTCCATCATTTTTAGAAAATTGTTTGTTCATGCCCTCCGTTGTTTCATTCTTGTGGCACAATCTCCTTCTTCATTATTCATTTTCCCCCTTTCCTAAAAGATTATTTTGAAAATTTAAAAGAGATTAGATAATTTCCATAATTTCTTTCAAATTCCTTTTATAATATATGAATTTTCAACAGCATTTATTTACCATTAAGGTTAACTTGTTTTGCCTGTAATATTTATTTTTAATTTTGTTATATTCTCACAATTTCGTTGAGCTGTCGATTTTCCTCTGTTTGGGCATCTTATATTTAAATGAAACAATACAAGTTAAGTATTTCCCGAGAGACGAAATTATTCGCTGCCCATATATGCTAAACGACGACGACTGATACATTGTGGATGATTCTGGCTCGTCCGGCAGATGTCGTGTGATCGACGTCCAAGTGAGCTGGTGTGGCGTCGAAACAGTCCCACCAGCAGTGCGACTGCGACTCTGGCGCGAGCAGCACGCAGTCAGTGAGTCGGTTCGCGTCTTGGCGCAGGGGTTGCCGTTGCCGTCGATCCACAGGCACAGGGGCATCGAGGGTGCGTCCGAGAGTGACAGCCGCCCTGAGCTCAGGGTCGACCTGAGGGTGTCATGTGCGCGAGGAGCGAGCAGGAGAGGAGGTGCCGCCGCCGCAGCCGCTGCTGCTGCTGAGATCAGAGATGGGAGACGCGGGCGCCTAGCAACAAGACCATGTACGACGAGAGTCTGCAGCTGATGAACGGCCGGCCCAAGAGGCCGCCGCCCCTCGACGTGCTGCCCGCCAGGCCGACCACCCTCGACCTGGACCGCGTCGACGGCGCCGAGGCCTCCACCCGCTCGTCCTCCTCCTCGTCGCTCGCGCGCACCATCGACCTCGGCTTCACCGAGCTCTCCTACTCCGTCAAAAGCGGCATTAAAAGGGGTGAGTGCAGACTTGGAAATATTTTTAATATAAACATTAATTCATAACAAAATAAATTCAGTCATTTAGAGAAAATTAATGTATTTTTGTTTGAAAGTGATGTCTTAAATCTGTCGTTAAATGGAATTTCTAAGAATTTGAAATAAAAATTACTTAAAGCTGAACGACTTATAGCTTAACTCCTTGAATATTTAGATAGTCTTAATCAAAGAACCGTTATGATTTGTAATTTAACAAATCCTAATTTGCTGCAGGTAAAATCAGAATAGATTAAAAAAAATTTACGAAAACATAGTCTACTTTTAAAATTTTTATAGCTAGGGTGACGCAAAAAATGAGGAGCATTATAGAATAAGAAAAACATAAGATATTCCTCGATGAAAGTCGTCTTTTTTTATCTACTAGTTTTGGGCGTCAACTGCAGCCCTATTTCATAGAATAATTAGAACATAATTATTTCATGCAGTCCATTTACATTTTACAAAAGTAATTTGCAAATTATGGCAAAAAATAATATATTTCATAACACGGCGTTCAAGTCTATAATTAAATAAGGAGGACAGTGGTTCCTTTTTTTGATGATTTGAGAAAGGGAATTTATCTGGTAAAGAAACAAGTGTTTTAGAGCTAACGATTTGTCGGGATATAAATAAAAAAATCACAACAAATGGAGTCAGATTGAGAGATAGTGTCTGCTAACAGAACAGTGCCAAAAATAATAACAAAAATCTAGAAAAAAATGTTTTTTGTTAAAATCTGATGACTTTAATCAGTTGTTAAAATAAAAATATAAAGCATCAAAAATAAATTTCAAATTCACTCGCATTTACAAGGGAAGGCAGTCACATGCAACACAAACCAGTATGAGAAATTTGAAAACCTAGAAAAATTGTAAGTTTTATGAACACATATCCTGCAAGCACTGGAATGAACCAAATAAAATATTTTGCTAAGACGTGGAAAGAGTAAAAATCAGGCGTATGAAATTGAATCGATGCAGCTGAAATTTGAGTTTGGCCAGCGGTGGGCGGCCATGTGCCCACGGCGTGATCGCGAAGCACGTAATCACTTGGGCTCCTTTCCGGCCGCAGCTGCTAAGAGGCAGCATTGGAGCTGGAAAGATGGTCGTATGAATTTTTCTCCAGCTGAGTGAGTGTGCCTGACGAGCGGTTCAAAATGCAGAGAAAGAAAGCCGTGACAGCGACCAAGGCCAGAGAGTGAACCGGCACCGCTATGATGTGCGTGCGCGTATAGATCGAAACGCGGCTGTTGCATTCGCGGCCGACAGCGTTGCATGAGCAGTGCATATTCGATCACTTCCGTGAACCCAGGATGAATATTTGAGCGTCCCCGTTTTTCTCCTTCGCGTGGCATCGACTGGATTGGAGATTCGAAATCCATTTCTATAGAGGAGAAAATGCTGTTAAAATGGGACGATAAAATTCCAATTTTATCAGAAAGGAAACTAATGGAATAAAGGCTAGACCGGTAATAGAAATTTAAAATGTTAAATGGGAAAATAATCATTATGTGTGTTGAGAAATTTTTCAATGATGGTACAGACAGTAATGTATTACAAATTTTGATATTATTCTGTCTGCATTAATTTATTATGATTTATTTCGTAAAATCTTGGTAAAATTTCCCTATATACTGTGTCAAGAGATTTATTTTCATATGTTTATTATTTAGAAAAATATTTTCTATTCTATTTATAACAAAAACGGTGTAATCTATTAATATGCACATGATGAATTATTAGATCGAATTTTAAGCCTGTTTAATTGGCTCATCTTTAGTGCTGGACAGTCAGATTCTTGTTGAACCCACTTTTCCAATCTGGCAATCTTATCGCATTTTCGAGCGCTGCGGTTTGTAACAAAGTTAATTTGCGATTGTGTCAGCACCTGTGCAAGGTTCTTAATCCTGTGTGCCGTGCGGCTGAGTCAAGTTGCGTCTGACTCAAAGATATCAATTGCAACAATAATATGCAGCTGAGGCAGAGACGAACAAACAATGTCAAGTACTGCGAAGACAATTTGTTACTTGTGAGACGTGCTCACATGATCTGTCTGACTCGCATCGCCCCTGGAAACGCTTTTAATTTACACTTTTTATCCTTTCGTACAGGAAAAAATTCTTTTACGTCTGTCTTCATTCAAGGTTGCCGCCGGGACAATCGGCTCCAAAGCTTGAGTGCTGTTCAAGTCGCCAGCACTGTCTGAATACTGAAAATTTCAATTTAAGTGGATCTTTCCTGCAAAATTCTGAAAACTGTTTTCATCCTTCACTTTAAATATGCTCTAAAAATTGGGTAAGAGCAATAAATAACTATCCCAGGTTTCTGATATTTCTGAGAAAATCAGCTCCACAGTTTGCGGTGAGCATTGTCTCCTTATTGAAAATCATGATTTATTTCGTCAGGAGGGAAATTTATTTCATTAGTCATAAACCGTTGCATAGATGACGAGAGGATGCGAAATGGTGGGAAAAATAATCAACAAGCCATTTAATTTTTTCGAAAAATTTGGTAAATTTCTCAGTACTGATTTTATTATATTATTGCAGTGTCACTGTCAAGATAATTATTTGAATAGCAATTTGACCAACTGCACACTGTAAATTAATTTCAATATTTTTCCTTTATCAGTTCACAATAAAAATGATTATCTCTTCGTGATTTAGATCATGACAGCCCTATGAATATCCTTTAAAAAATTCTCTCATGCGTATTTATTACTAGGACAAAGATTAACTTCTCCCATTCTCGAGAAGAGAATGCTTAATTATTACAACAAAAATAATTTAAAAAATTGCTTCTCGCAGCAATTAATTTTAATCGTCGCATCTAGCAAGTGTAAATCTGCATGCACCTATAGGAACGACGATGATTACAGGCACAGGCAGCATTGACCTCTATCCACTGGTGCAGAAATCACCACGCCCATTGTTTCGCGCGCGCGGACTGCGGAGGCGATGGTGAAATCGTCTCGGCATCGGCATACACGCGTCAGTCGGACCTTTGTTCTACAAATCAGGCTGAGAATGAAATCGAAAGCCGAAAATCGATTCATTGATGAATTTTCTATGGCCCAATTTATTGACAGCCCCAAACACTTAAAAGTGTTTTCGAAGGAACAAATTAAGGTTGAATTTATTATCATATAATTGGTTTTGAAACCTCGACGCAGTTCAGGCCAACACAAACATGATCTAGTGCGATGCAATTGTCTGTTATTTTTCAAAGAAAATGAAAAAAGGAAGCGCGCACTTGTTTGATCCCATTCGATGAAAAGGGAGCACGAATAATGAGTCAGCGAGGCAGACACCAGCTGGCTTCTCAGCACGATAGCAAACTCATTTCCCAGCTGGGAAACACAACACTCCGGTGCGTCACCCAGGCTGGCGAGTGCACATGCACCGAGACCGACAATCCCAATTGATTTGCCATTTTCTCCGCGTACCTATGCTGTGTGTAACGCGATCCTTTCCTCGTTCGTCGGTGCTCTCTTGGTGCAGCTGCACTCAGAGTCAAACAAACCGATGACCTCCAGCCAAGGGGTGCCGTGTGTGTTTAGACGGCTTGTCAGACACCTGCTGATTCTCAAGCGCAATTAAGCCTGTCGCAATACCCAGTCATTTGCTTCAGCTGCTAAGATTTGTCTTTGAATTTAATTACTTCTTAGGAAATGTTGTTATCTTGTTCTCTGGAATGGGCTAGGGTAAATTCTGCTCTCTTTTTACAACAACGTATTCGAATTCAATGATAAGCTGCGTGGACTTCATTGTGTGTGATGCAAAGGTGGATTTGGTTACCAAGCATCGTTCATAAGAAGTGCTAAAAAATTTAAAAAAAAAAATTAATTTGAAATGCTCTGAAAAATAGCCTTTTTTAAATTGCACGCATATTTAGCACGAAAGTGTTTCAATAATTAATTAGTTAAAACAGGTATTTCATATTGCCAGCCTCACCTTAAGATACAATATTTTAATCACAGTTCCAGAAATGGTAAATCACAGTTGTTACAATTAAAGCGATTCGTCAAGGTTGTTTGTTTTTACAAACTATAAAGTGGAAAATACCGCAGGCGTGCCGTGCTAAAACACTCATCTGTTTGTGAAAAAGGTAGACTTCCAGTTCTGGTCAACCATTGTAGAGGTGACAAAAATTTCAGGATCTATTTGGTAAATTTTAATAAGCTGCTTTTTAATTAATTTCTGTGAAAGATAGATAATATTTTGTGCAAAGATCGTCCAAAAATAAGCCCGGGTCAGCCTGAATTTCATAAATTTATGTCTCTTTAAAAAATCTAGATTTGACTGATTTTAATTTTTGCAAATCGTCAAGATTCAAATATGGTCAGATGCTAGCTTGAATACCGAAGGCAGTTGACCCAAAATGGCTAGATCAAATAATTTAAAGCTGAGCTGACGGATGGTTTTGAGAGAAAGGGGTTGCCAAAAATTGCTGACCTGAATTTTAAAAATGAAAACTAATTGTCTACTTTATTGGCACTGATTTACAAGAGGATGGGGAAGATCATAGTTTTGCAACATGGAATTGGAAAGCAGGAACACGGAATATTTATCCTCTGGAATTATTGAAATTGGAAGTAGAATTTTCACTGTTTAAAATCGCTTCAGAATTAAAAGATAAAAATTTGCAAAGTGGTTTTAAATTTTATATTATTCAAATTTATTGAGGGCTTTTTGTGTTTCTAATATAATAAAGCAGCTCTTTCTTAAATGTTGTTCAATGAGCTATTTTTTCTGCAGGCACAAACAATAATAATTACCGTAAATACACGTCTGATAATTGTTGTAAGTCAGTGTTACACGTGGTTCTCCTTGAACAGCATAATTACTTCCGCTTGAGCATAGTTTTGTTGCTACCGCGTCCATTGAAGCCTGCGCCAATCGCATACAAAACGCATGTCAAAGGCCAAAAGTCTAACCTTTGCGTTGAGCTTTTGGTTTGTAGTCGGGACAAAAAGACAATAACGATGTCGCAAAATAAATTATTTTTGCCGAGGCCTCTGTCAAGGGGACGCGCGTGATGAAGGTTAATGATGCATTGGCCTGCCTTCTATACTTACTTACCACATTTCAATTAATGTTGAAATCAAGTGTACGGTAATTACATGCCAAAAAAAGAGTCTATAAGAATTGAAGACAAAATGTTTATTGTTACTATGAAGTGTTATTTAAGAGACAATTTAGGAAAATAACTAAATTCAAACTGTGAACAATTGGATTGCAGTGGTGTTAATCAAACTGGCACACGCAGAAAGAGTATTGAAAGTGATCGAGGCAGAGCGAGCATATTGTAAAGAAATTTCACGTTCAATGGCCGATGCGAAAGAACAAAGTCTCAGCTTTACTTTATCTCACTCCTACGATTTTATCTTAAGAGTTTCCACGTGCAGGCACTCTCTATCGCCTTTGGACCAGCAATTCGGAGATATGCTAAAACCTTGCCGTGACTCGAAAAACGTTAGCCACCAAAATGTGATGCAAATTTCTGATATACCCAACGTAGTGTTGAAAACTAAATATTTTCTCTTAAGTTGTTTTGTAAGCATGAAATTAAATCGCTTTTGCTCTCATCACATGTTATGAAATAAGAAAAAAACTCGTGTTAAATTTGCGTCGTATATTTTGACTTATCAAACGCTGACTCCATTTCCAAAATTATTTCAATGCGATACAAAATCTTTGTTATCTTTTAATCCCTTTATTATTCAAAAGTGGAACAGAGTCAGAGCGTTAGAAGACCTCAAACTACTTATATCATTAAAAGGCTAGCACAACAACTTGTTTTCTCACTAATTCCTAGATGGATTTCTAGAAATTGTGCGTCTACTGAAAAATAAACTGTTTGATTATCAACTCCAAATCGTCAACATTATTTTGTTACAAATCGTGAAAGAAATTCTGGAAATAACACTTTAACAGCACTCATAAAGCGCAACCAAAGGAATCCTAACTGAATACACACGCATTCAAAATCAGCTGGCCCGGCGACAGCTTGCGCAATGCTGCGGTTTGGAGTCGTTGTAACTTAGACTATCCGAATGCGAGCGGAGCCATGGGAACAATTGGAAGAGACCTCAAGGATAGGCTGGCTCGAGGCCTTGGTCGCGCGCGGTTCACGCTTTTGGGCAACATTCATGCTTTCGGCTGAGCCAACAAAAACAACGACGACAAAAAGCAGCAGACGCAACAATGAAGCCCGCAGCTTTAGACTCTTAGACTGCTGGCATTTGTGAAAAAATCGCAGTTTACACAATAATTGTTATCGTCCCGTCAATTTGTAAAATAATTAAATTTAGAGTTTGGATAAATTGTCTGAATGTTATCAAAAACCATCAGCGTATTCGGTAAAATTTTATTTTTAAGTGGAAAATTAAAAAAAACATGTTTACCTTTACCTTACATATTTTTTGGAAATTGTGACCGAGCTAAAATTTTCCCAGGTTGCCGCTTAAATTTCTGGGAAAATTAGCTTCATTGTTCGCATTATAATTAAGCGGTGAACACTGTATTCAAAACTCATGATCTATTTCGTCTAAATTCGCACAACGATGGATAGATCACGTCGAGAACAGGTCAAGAAGAATAGAAATCAAGCGTAAAAATCATCGTCACACCGTTTAAAGTTTCGAAAAATTTGGCTTACCCTCTTAACTCTGAAATCGAACCTTTAACAGCCGCCATGTGTCAATAAACTGAAGTTAATTTGGCTTTTTTAAATACTTAAAATAAATTTTCTCTTTCCAATAAAAACCACTTCTAAACTGCCTCTGACAATGAATTTAATTTTCAGTTTGCCATTTTGGCTCTCTAGATAAACAACGTGTTTTTTATTCGCTTGAGTATTTATTCCGGGGTAGCGGAGCGTGAGAATTTTAATGGCCAGCTTGAAACAAGAGCCAGGCTAGAAATAGAGGGCTTAAATCGAGAGGAACTGAATGAGGATTACCGCGCGCACACGTGTTGCCCAAGACGCTGCTGAAGCTTTGCATATTATACGCGTGCAAGACCGGTTGGGAAAGTAACTTTGCATTCCACATGTTGACAAATTCGCCTCGAACGAGGCGAGAGTGAGAAAAAATAGTCGGTTGCCTCTTCAAACATTGCAAACAATTATCGGAGATGTCGATCAGATGTGTGATTTCATTAGTTGCGAAGGTCAGCAGGAGGAGGAAGATGATTGATTTCTGAGGAATCCAATGAGTCTCCACTTGTTTCACACAAGCGCAGATTAATCATACGTTTTATCAATCCATTTGCATACTTGTTATTTTAATCAGTTATTTTACTTATGGATATTAATTTTTAATTGTTGCTAAAATGCATTTTTAACGTCAGTTAACATCAATTTCAAGGACAATTTTAACTTTAAACTAGTTTTTTGTTAATTTTGTTGGACTTAACTAGTTTAACTATTTAATTGAATTGAATAAAAATGCACATCTACAAATAGATTGAATCAAATGAAATTCTTTATATTTTTGCTGCAGATTTTATCTGTAGTCATTGTAAATTAATTTAACGTTTTTATTTTACTTATTTTTGCAGAGTCCAAGGCGATTCTAAAAGGTGTGAGTGGTCTATTCCCCGCCGGAGAGCTTTCTGCCATCATGGGGGCGAGCGGAGCCGGTAAAAGCTCCCTTATGAACGTTTTAGCCGGATACACGTAAGTAAAACCCACAGAAGCGGTCATAAAATGATAAAGTAATCGTATTATCACCGTCATTTAAAGCAATTAAAGTGTAAAAGGTTGTCTTCTGTCAACAAAAATAAATGGTTCAGTGAAGATTCGGAGGCAAAACATCGTAAATTACGACTGTTTGTCAGTCTATTTGATTTCTTATCCAATGCCTTTTATTTGTTCTCCTGAGTTATGTTCTTTTAAATTGCTTCAGTAAAACTTTCGTCACACAATCATTTCTTGAAATAAATCAGGGTTTCTGCACAAACAGTGAGTGAGCTGCACAATGCGTAACTTTGAAATAACAGCTTATCTTCAGCTCAGGCTAGGAATTTTTTTACTGTAGCGCAGAACAAGATGATTTTATTTTGCATGACTTAAACCAACTCTGTGCACAGTTTATTCAAATTTGTATCTCCTCTCATCACTGTAAAATAATAATAACTATCCTCCTCCAACTGAGAGATTTTTACCTGTTTTATATAAAAAAACAGCTGAAAACTTGATTCTAATTTTTAGAACATTGAAATCATTCTTAAAAAAACCCTAATTCATGTCCAGGACGGATGGCGTGACAGGTTGCATAACCGTGAATGGCGCCGTACGCGATACGGCGGTATTTCGGCGCCACTCGTGCTACATCATGCAGCAGGACGAGCTGCAGCCGCTGCTGACCGTGGGCGAGTCGATGCACGTGGCCGCCGAGTTGAAGCTCGGCCAGACGTTGTCCAGGCAGATGAAGCAGGACTGGGTGGACGAGATCCTAGACGCGCTCGGGCTGTCGGACAGCAAGGACACGCTTGCCCGGGATCTCTCAGGTGGGCAGAGGAAGCGCATGGCCATCGCGCAGGAACTGGTCAACAACCCACCGGTCATGTTCTTCGACGAGCCAACTACGTAAGTAATATAATTGTTGTTTAAAATATATTATATACATATAAGACGTATTTGATTTATCACTCGTGTTGTTCGTCGATTATAATTTTAATAATTTAAATTAATCATGATATTGGTAGAATCGTTTCTGTCTGTATAAAATTTGGTTTGAGGAATTTTATATCTAATCTTGCAATGATAATATTTTAAACCATAATTAGACCACCTTGAAATTATGTTCTGATCGGTTTGTGTTACCAAACAATTAAATTATTTTCAACTTTGCCATGGAATAAAATTAATAACCATGTAAGCAAGTCAGAATATTGAGAATATTTGAAATAAACAAAGCTCTGGCCTGGGGTCTAGCAAGTTTTGCAGATTTTTACGCCACAAAATTCTCATTTTTGTGGGTTTTACGGGGTCCAAAGATTAAAACCCTAAAACCCGAGATATGGGTAATCCCTAACTTTGATCAGGTTCGTTGCGTAGAACAAACATTTGAACTTTTAATGGCCTCAAAGTCGTAGATCAAAGATCAAGGTCACTAAAATAGATTTTTAGTAATAGAAAATTATTTCATTTTTATTTTGAAATTTCCATCTTGTAGAGCATTCATGACAAATTGGGTTAAAACGTAAAAATATCAAATTGCATTACTGTGTTCTTTTGCCATACAAAATTATGCATTTTATGAATTTTTAAAACTGTTGTAACGCCAAAATCTCAGATTCGAATGGCCAGATTTTTAAAAACAACGCACCACTAGATTGATCTTCAACTCCCCTAGGTAGTTGAAGTAGTCCAAGGGTGCCAACCCCTTAACCCCCTTTTTGCACCCTTAAAATATAATATTTTTTGCACTTTTTATTGTTCGCACCTCACTTTGCAATAGCGTTGCGTGTTTTGCACCCTGAAACCACTTCAAAACACGTATTGAAATTATTTTTTTCTATTGCAGTGGTCTGGACAGTTCATCCTCAAAGCAGTGCATGTCTCTGCTCAAGTCTCTGGCCCGTGGCGGCCGCACCATCGTCATCTCCATCCATCAACCGAGCGCCCTGATCTTCGAGACGCTGGACCAGCTGTACGTAATGGCCGAGGGCCGTTGCCTCTTCAGGGGTGACCCCCGGCAGCTGCTGCCCTTCCTCAACCACGCCGCTCAACTCGCGTGTCCACAGTATCACAACCCTGCAGACTACAGTGAGTCCTAATTTGAGAGAAAGCGATCTTTTGTAATTTGCTGTAAATTGTTTTAAGTTTATAGAATATGGATTTTTTCCAAGATTGTACGGCCATTTTTTTTTAATTATTTCAAAACAATTTTATACAAAAATTATCATAACATTTAGAAGTTTATTTTCCTAACTAACATTTCAAGAATATTTAAACCGATTTAGAACTTACGGGACAATTGTAATTTTAGCTTTTCATTATTTTTAATTGAAAATGTGGTGACTGAATGATTTGTCTAATCACGACTTGGTGACTACGTTGTCACACTGATTGTGAATAAGAAATTTTTGCAACCGATAAAAAAAGCTGGCTCCAGACCTATTTGTCTCCTCTCATTTTACGTCACCGTATGCTTGCTTCTCATTATCTCTTATCGAGGCGCATTCACAGACTTTGCTCTGGCTGTAAAATGCTGCATATTCATGAAGCCCCAATGAATAAATTATTTTGCCCTGAATTTGCAGTTCTCGAGATCTCAATGGGCGACTTTGGAGCTTACAACGACAAACTCGTAGAGGCCATTCAGAACGGGAAATGCGAAAAGTGGAAGAAAGAAATCTACGCACCGACGCCGACCATTTTCAGTGAGCCGATTTTCACGCAATTGATCCGCGGGGGCTCATTTTATTTCACTACCGCAGAGTCGAACTTCAGTAACGGCCTGACGACCCCTGTGCGGGCGCCGCTGCTGCCGACCGGGCCCCTCGCCAAGATGATTGGCAAACTCAGCAACGGCGGTCCCATGTCGGTCGAGCACAACGCGTCGCCCTGCACCGGCAGTTTTTCCGCCTCGCCCTGGACCCAGTTCTACATCCTGACCAGACGCAATTTTTACCGACTCAAGAGAGATAAGGTAAGTTTGTATTGTCACTGCTTTATTACCCGAGAATGTAAATATTGTTTTCAAAAATAAATGTTGATAAGCAAAATAAATTGTTAGGGAAGGCATTCACATGCAACACAGTCAAAATAGAGAAATTATAAAAACTAGCAAAATACAAAATTTCTGGGCATATGTAGCATTGTGTACAGGAGTGCATGAACCATTTTTTTTAATTTCAGTACCCTGAATACAAAAATGATTGCTTTAAAAAAATAAAAATAATAATAAACAATTAAATTCAAACGGAATTTTCGTAAGCACAACCTAGTCACGAGGGTTTCCTTTCACATGAGCCCCTAGTTACTAATATAAGATTTCTCTTCTTTTACGGGTTCTCTTTTATATCTGTTACTCCCCGCCGGTACCGTGGGTGTTGCTCGTTTGTGAAGCTTGTCAGACGAACTCAGTTTAAACCTTTGAGCAACGAGGAAAGTCTGATTTGAATTTTATCAAAGGAAAAACTGTCCTTAACTGCATGCACTTCTTCTAGTTGTTTTAAATCATCTTACTCGCAGCAATAATATATTTTTTCACGTAATTATTGAAAATCGCGCTAATTATACCATCTTTTTGCAAATTTAGCATACCAGAGACTTTTGCAGTTTTTAAGAGTCCTGAAGAAATATTTTAAGTAATGTAAATATCTATTTTCCATTTATAAGAGTTTTAATTTAATTTCGCGGCTTTATCTGAATTTTAAAATTGGAATCTTCCAGTCTAAAAGGGATCAGATAGGTTTTACCTGCGTTGCGTAACAAGGTTGAAGGTGCAGGCTGTAACATAGTGTTAAACACCCATTCATCAATTCCCAATTGAATCTGGAAAGATCAAGCTGTAAGTTGGTTCACAGCCTATACTCATGCCAGTTCTGGTCTTACAGAAACGTCGTGAATGCGAACTTATTATGAAGTTAAAATAGCATTGAATCTTCTTTAAATCTAAACTTGAAGTATTTATATGTACGGAAATTATAGTTTATCTATTATTTGAGATGATATTTAGAAATTAATCGAAAATTTGAATTTAAATTATAATATAACTAGCGAAAGAAATTCACGATTGTTCGAACGCCCTCTGTTGAGCGATGCTGGAAGCAAAGGACACTCGACGCGGTCATTATTATCTCACGAAAAAGCAGTCATGCAAAGGAAATAGACTCATTTCTGGTGCACATGAACTCAAAGCGGATGAGCTGATTGTGAGTACACGAGCACCGGAATTGTCTGTTTTTCGCGTGAATTGGCGCGCATTATTCACTATTCTCTCGGCCACGTGCGCACGTCATTGCAAACAAAATAAACGCACTTGACGCTCATCTTTCGTCTTTCGTTGATATTGCGAGAAAACACCATACACAATCATGATCAAACTCATGGCAACTTGCCATTATCACTGACGATCACTTTTTTGAGTAATATCAACTAATAAATAAATTGTATTAAACAATTAATTTAATTTTTAAAATAAATTTTTCTTTCATTAATAAATAAAAAAAATTATCACTTTTCTACCAACAATATTACAAAAAATTTAATTTAAACAATTATTTATTTAAATTTTATTATTTGTAACGTATTTTATGATTTTATTTTATATGATTTCAGTTAGTTTATTTTTTTGTTTCAAAAAATTTATTTATATTTTAAACCTCTAGTACTGATAACTAACGTAGTGTCATATTATTAACCTTGCTCCCAATAGCTTGGTCGTGTGATATTTTACTTATACTAGCTAAAAACTGTCATTATTTAATCATGTATACGTCATGAACGAATAAGAAAAAATTCATCATCTTTCATAAGATTCATTAACCCATAACAATCTGATTTTCATTCCAGTTTCTGATGAATATGCGGCTTTCCATGCATCTGCTCGTCGGCCTGATGATCGGTGGACTGTACTACAACATCGGCAATGAGGCGTCCAACGTGCTGGACAATTTCGGCCTAATTTTTTACAGCGTTGTCTTCCTCATGTTCACCTCTTTGCTTTCCATGATTGTCACTTGTTAGTAACAGCGCATTATTGCCGTTTAAGATCCGGAATACTAAATTTTCATATTTCTTGCAGTTCCTCTGGAAATGCCAATCGTGGCCAGAGAGCATTTCAACCGGTGGTATTCTTTAAAGTGTTATTATTTGGCTGTGACTCTTGCAGACATTCCAATTCAGGTTGGTTTTAATTTAATTTAGAGTTAAGAAATTTAATTTGTATGCTTACTTGATGCAGGTAACTTGCTCTTTAGGCTACAGCACTTTGGTCTACTTTCTGTCAGCGCAGCCATATGAAGCGAGGAGATTTTTCATGTTTTCTGGAATGGGTCTCCTCGTTTCTTTTGTAGCTCAGAGCATGGGACAAATGGTCGGCGCTGGACTAAGCGTAGAGGTAAAATTTAAATTTAATTAAAAACTGACTTGTATATTAACCAGCAAGCTATGCAACATGCAAAATAAAGCTTGATTTTATTAAAATTAAAACTATCGTAGAAAAACAATTGAACCAAAAGTCGATACATTCCTGCGTGGGAATTTCCTAGAACACGCAATTTTTCTATTGAACCTTTTCGGAAATATTACGAAATTTTGTAAAAAGTATAAAAATGTCACATCATTTGATTCGTCTCGCTGAGCAGATTCCAAAAATGTAAAGTTTGTTGAAATCCGAACACTTTTCAAGATATTTTGGCAGTTTAATATTTTCAAAAATATGTATACTTTTAAAATACAGTAGAGGCGTCCTAGCAAACCCTAAATAACGGGAACTATTTGTCTGGCACATTGTCATCTTGTATTAAAAACTATCGAATGATAGCGAAAAACCTAATAACTTTCGGATTATAACATGTATTTTTATATTGAGAATAGATGAAAACAGACTTCATCCTCGTTGCTCTATTGAATTCGTCGTTTCAACTCTCGACTATAGTTTCGACGTCACCCAGTACGTCCTAATCATGAGTAAACAATTAAAATCAATACAATATAACGTCACATCTTAAATTACAAAAAATTCCGTCATAAAAATTTCAAACACTTAGCAAATATCACCCACCTATACATGAGGCAGTTGAGGCTAGCTCCAAAGACCAAAATGTGAAAATTCTAAGTCCATTACTTTGTTAAACAACGAGGATGGAGTCTGTTTTCATTTATTCCCAATATGAACACAACCTTGAGTGGTCGCCTATTTTTTAAAAGTGTATTTTTATTGTAAATATTGAATTAATTATTTCCCAACACCCCGGATTATTTAACTTTTAACATTTAAATTTAATCATTGCAGAATGGAGTGTTCTTTGGGCCGCTAACAAATTTGCCGTGCACCATCTTCTCGGGTTTCTTCATCCACATGAAGGACGCGCCAAAGGCGATGCACTGGCTCTTCCATACGTCCTACCTCAAGTACGGGCTGGAGGGCATGATGCTGGCCGTGTACGGATACGAGCGGAAGAAGATGGCATGCGAGGCAGACTACTGCCACTTCCGCATGCCATCCAAGTTCCTCGAGGCGCTCGGCATGGACGGCGGCTACTACTGGCTCGACGCCGGCGTCCTGCTCGCGCTCCTAGTCCTCATGCGACTTGCCACCTACTTTGTGCTCAAGTGGCGCCTCAAACACGCCAGGAACTTCTCGTGAAAGTGACACTGAAATAATATTGATTTTCCCCTCTTTGCCACGCAAGTTACCTTCTTCAATTGTTATATCGAGTTTTTTTGTTTCGCAAAAAGACACAGTATTTTTCTAAATTTCACATTCAGCTTTTTAGTGTTCTCGCTCAGGATGAATACCGATCAAAATAATTTAAAAAAAGTGTGAACGCACACGCGAATCAGAGCAACTTCTGTGATTTAAATGATAAAGCTGCTGCTTTTTTCAAACTTTCGATGCTGAAATAGTTTGAAACAGCAGATCTTTCGCATTGAAGACAAAAGCTGGACAGGCTATATAATTATTTTAATGAAACAAATCGGATAAATTGTACCGAAGCAACTATATTTTTGTACACAAACTGCATCACACGCCGCTATGCTAGATAATACTCATCGTGTATCGTATTTTGCATAAATGTGTTCATTGTGTCAATTTATTATTATTTTAAAATATATCTCTCTGAGTGTGCGGTATATTTGAAAAGTCATCCTGCGGGACCACAATGTCAATTTAGCAGTGTGAAAGTGCGATATTATGCATTATGTATTTAATAAAGTTAATCAATAAAAGGAGAGTGTCCATATTGAACGCTGCAATTAATTAATTTATTCATTTTGCCATCAGTATGTGCAGGAATTGCCCCCAAGAAAATTTGCTCATCAGTCATTTATGTAACGCTTTTTATTTTGATTTTAGAAAATTGATTGTAATAATATTTATGCCAATTAAAATCAGACATTTGTATAAACCACAGGCAGTTGCATTTTTTATTATTCGTGATTCAGCGCCTAAAGAAGACGCGGCTGCGGAGCAGGAAATAAGCGGCGAAGCGCAGGAGTAGGAACTGGGCAGCCAGAATGCTCATGTCGAACCAAAAGCTGCGGTCGGCCATCTCAAGCCCTTTTAAAATTTCTTCTGGGTTGCGGTCCCGGCACAGTGGCTGGCTGAGGCAGGGCAGCCGCTCGCGATCAAAGTCGTAGACCGCCAGCACCATACCCTCGAAGCCGTAGCGAACAAAGTTCACGTCCGAGATCCACCTGAGCACGGGCGGCATTGCGCTGAACTTGAGGAACACCCCTGTAAACATCACCAACGGCACCACCAGCACCTGGGCGACGTACACGCCGTTCTGAAAGGAAAAATACAATTTGCCGATTCTTGTTGAAAACGGGGGACTATTTGCACCTGTATATTCATGGCCGAGCCGACCATGGTGCCCAGACTCTGCGAGACGAAACTGGTCAGCAGGGCCGATAGGTAAAACATGCCGAACCGGTCCCACTCCAGCGGCTGACCGGTGAAATAGTACGCAGGCATTGTGTACAACAGGCAAAATAGGATCTAATGAAACAAGTTGAAAATAAATTTGATTTGAGGAAAATTAAAAAAGCAAATAAATATGAACTTTTGAGCAAATAAACTATTGTTATATCAGATTCTTTCTTGATTCCATTATGGAAGGCTGACATTTAATTGGAAAAAATGTGCACATTCGCCAGGGAATTTTAACCTTAGTTTTTTACTTGAAATGGCCATAACCTAAATGGGAAGAGAGCTTTTCTTGCTAGTCACAGACTCACAAAACAAGCTCGTCAACATTTTATTTTTTAATTTAATTTGTAAAAAAAATTACCTTAATCACTGAAAGTTCTGAAATAGAGAACTGTGTTTGCAAATGACGCTGCTAATGATAATAATGAAATTATGTCTAGACCATTTTTTATCAACAAAGCAAATAGTTAAATTTTAAATTTAAATTTTGTACTCAAATCACAGCTTAACCAGTTCTGTTTTTATACAGTTATGAATGTTAACAATATTTTATTCCTAAAAAAATACCTGAAATGGCACGTCAGTCAGTGACATTGCCAAATAATACGGCCGGAGGGGATACCAGCCGTTGAAGGTTTCTTTGCGCAGCACGGGCATTTCAAGTGGGACTGAAACATATTTTAAATATCATCATCATCAAAAGGTTAAAATCTCTTTGGTGTCGTACAAGACAATATTGTGACCGTGAGTGTGGTGTACATGGCGAATATGGCACTGAAGAAAAGGAATCTGACATTGGTGAACACTTTGGCTGCATCTCGGCCGCATTCGTTGTACAAAATACAAACGGTCAATGCGACAACTGAGTATGCCGCGAAACGAAAGTACATCAAAGTCTGAAATAATGAATAACATTATTAAACATTCAAATCGTGTCATTGATCAAATGTAAAATAATCTGCCAAAAATCTAGGAAGTATATAAATAGCAAATTTTTGTCTCTCGAGTGACTGCGCCTCTTAATTGTTTGTTTACCCTGTCTCTTCTAGTGAAAATCATGGTGCGCTGAAACATGGTCCAGAACTGGATCCACTCCGAAGTAGGATACGGTTTTTTGCACATTTCCGGCAGCGGTGCTTTACTTGGCTGCAGAAGGGCCGTCCCTTCCTCGCCATATGGACTCAAGTTCTGGTTCACTGTGGCAGGGTACAACGAGTTATCGATGTTTTCCGCTCCGTCTGCAGAGTGTGTGTGTGTGTGTGTGTCAATTCGAAATCAAATTTTGTTATATTTAAATCCCACCATTTCTAACGTCTATTTTTCCGTTTTGCACGGCGAGAGACAGCTTTTCCAAGTTCTGATTGCGCTCTCCTGACGTGAGTTCAATAACTGCAAAACGCGCGTGATGGAATTTTTTTATCTCGTTTTTCAATTGCATTTTATAATTTTCACTGTAGTTTGCTGGATTGTAGATGCTGAGGCAGAAGAATCCGTTGGTGGCCAGCCAGGACACGAGCTGCCCTGTGCTGCCCTGGTACACGCACTGACCCTGAGCCATCGCGTATAGTTGGTCGAACATTTCGAAAATGCGGGCGCTCGGCTGGTGGATCGTGCAGATAATCGTCCTGCCACCTCTGCTCAGGTCCTTCAACAACTTGATGCATTGGTAGCACGACGAGCTGTCCAAGCCACTGTTAAATGGATTTTAAAGTATATCCCGAATTTGCTTTATTTTTAAAAAACCTTGTAGGCTCGTCAAAAAACATGACAGGAGGATTATTTATCAGCTCCAAGGCTATGCTCAGCCGCTTTTTCTGTCCACCAGACAGTTTTTTGGTGAACGTGTTTGTATGCTCTGCTAATCCCAATATCTCCAACACATTTTCAATCTTTTATTAAGAATTTTGTTAAAATTTGGTGGTCATAATTTAAATTGGGTTACGATCTGCTGCTTATTTTCGCAGTCCCTGGGAAGCTTGAGGTTGGCCGCCAGTCTCATTGCCTCCGACACTCTTAAATTGTCGTGCAACTGGTTGTCTTGCATAATGTAGCAAGATTGTTTGCGAAACATGCTTAAATTCCGCTTCGCTCCGTTTACCGTCACCAGTCCTTTCGTCCCATTAGTTCTGATGATTTTTTTTTCTTAGTTTTTTCAGGGCGTATTAAAAATTTTAATTTTGCCTGTATCCTGAAAGATTGTTCAAAAGCGTGGACTTGCCAGCTCCTGAGGGCCCCATGATAGCGGTCAGTTCTCCAGCTTTGATGATGCCACTTACTGACTTTAGAATCGTTCGTCGATCTATTTAAATTAAATTAATCTAAATTTATGGATTATTATATACTCTCACTCTTCTTGTCATCTGTCACGTGGTAGGTGAGGTCTGAAAAGACAAGTTCAACCGGCGGCTGCTTCGGGAACTGGAACTTCTCCGCGTCCACGATAGTGTCATCCTCCGAGATTTGCCCTTTCGAGTTTCTCACATCCAGTCGGGGAGTCATTGTTTCTCAGACTGAATTATTACAGTTCCCACACGCGCCTTATCAAACGATACCACGCAGTGTGCATTAATATTTGTACGCTCTATTGAATATTTTGCGCAGACGGCCGAGTGTCCGATGAGCACGACGTTGATAATGAGGAAGATAAGCGACGAGGAGCGCTGTTTTTGACAAGAATACTCCATTTTTGATTAAAGTGTGACAAGGCCCAGGTTTGATCTGATAAACGTGTAATCTTGTTTCGTGATTGGCACAATTTATTTCCAAATTAAAATTTATTACTGACTGAATTTTTTCATCGCAGAAATAGCCTCTGCGTGTTATTAATTTATTTGACTTTGACGTAACATTATTGTTCAGTCCAAAGTTCACTTTTGTTTTCTCTCGTGAAATGCAATCAACAGCTATATAATTGATGAATTGACGCGAGATTGGAATTAAAGAGGTCTGAGAATTGCTTGATAGGCCCAGCAGAGGCCGCTGATCAATTGTATGCCAGTTAGTCTCGGCCTTGCTTGCTTTCCAAAGCCACTCTTCACTCGCTCTCCTCGTGGGCGCGCACTCCAGTACCGTTTACACTGTTTTTCGTGTCAAATGTGGTGCTCAGGATGATTTGATATCAACTCTGAGTGGACCATTATACACGCCTAAAAATGAATGTGCAAGGCACCACCGTGGACATCGAGTTCAAACATCTGTCCTACTCTGTTCAGAGTCGAAAAGACTGCTTTGACTGTGAGTAAAGTTATTATTATTTTTGTTTTAAATTAATTTATACAATCAATTTTAATCTCTGACTGAAATTAGAAAAATAATTCAGTTTTTTTCTTTATGTCAACTTACATTAATTAGGTTGCCCTATCATACTGAAATATGTGTACGAATTAACATTGTAGAAAGCATATGTACCGTTATTTGAGAAAAGGAGAGGCTATTTGACTTTTCATGCCCATCAAATTGCATTGAAGGTCAGGAGCAAGAAAGCTGTTCCAATAGAAATCCAAATTAGTTGCAAAAGAAATAGTAATAATAAAAGCCTATACAAACTTACATACTGATCTTAGATTGCAACAAAATCATGAAGGAGCAACTAAGATGTATTATAATCTCTCGTTTTCCAAAGCTCAACAGATAAACAAATAATCTATTGTTCCATCTTGGCATGTTTTCGATTCATTTCATTTGTATGCACCGGGGAACGCGCCATTGAGCAATATTTTATTAACTGAGCAAGCTGCGAGCCATAAGCATCCTGCTCTAACAAAGCGCCCTCATCCAATTGCATTAAATGCCTCCGTGTATTTTTATGCACACGCGGCTGAAATACAAATGCAATTCCGCATATCTTAATCAACATTTTTGCAGGCTTGAGGAGAGAGAGGCCTGCCAGGACGGAAATTTTGCACAATGTCAGTGGCAAATTCAATGCTGGCGACTTGACCGCGATTTTGGGCCCCTCTGGCGCTGGCAAGACGTCGCTCTTAAAAATTTTAGCAGGATTTCGGTATAGTCGGATCAAGTTGCTTTATATAGTAATTATAGATATTTTTTTGAAATAAAGCACGTCCGGCGTCAAAGGAGAAATCCTTCTAAACGGCGAAAGGCGAGGTTTCCAGCACAGACGAATGTGCTGTTTGATCCCTCAGGACGCCGCCCTTCTCGAAAACCTGACGCTCAGGGAAACCCTGCACGTGGCTGCGGAGCTGAAACTGGGCAGCTCTAGGAAAAATAGAGTCCTTAGAATTAATTCGGTAAAAAATTATCAGTCTTATCACAGCTATTTTTAAATGTGGTTTTGATTAAAAGGTGTTCCTAATCAAATTCTTTTCTAGATCAAAGAAACATGCGGAATTTTAGGATTGGAAGGGTGCATGGACACTCAGGTGTCGTGCTTGTCAGGTGGCGAACAGAAAAGGTTGTCATGCGCCGTGGAGCTGCTTTCCAATCCTCCCTTGATGTTTTTTGACGAACCAACGAGGTACGTAAATTTTTGTTTTTCGATCTCATAGATAGTGTATTTTGGCTCAAAAATAGCGGATTGGATTCCTTTTCGTCTAGTCAGGTGCTCGCTCATTTGCGAGCTCTGGCCCAACAAGGCCGACGAAACATCGTGTGCTCAATTCACCAGCCAAGTTCAAAACTATTCCAGGTTGATTTATTTTCATTTTTCATCGTCTTGAAAATTCATCCAACGTTTTTTTTTTTGTTGTTTGCGCAGTCGTTTGACTCGGTGTATATACTGTCGGAGGGTCACTGCCTAATCAAAGGGTCAAGGGAGATGATGGTTCAGAATCTTTCAAATATGGATTTCCACTGCCCCCAATTCTACAATCCGGCTGATTATGGTACTCAATAATTAATTTAATATTCATAACGCTTATATAATATGATTTTTAGCTTTGGAAGTCGCTGCCGGAGAAAGAGGAGATGTTTCAAATTTGATCGCCGTCACCTCTGATCGTGAGGCAATTCAAGACAGTGGTTTTTCCAAAGAGACAAGTAATATTTATTTTTATGATCTCTTAAATTATCAGGAAAATTGATCTCAGGATGAAATGAGAAATTCGGCCAGCACTAAAATAATTAAATTGTATTTTAATATCGACCAACTCCAGGCCAAAATTCCCGTTCTACGTGCAGATTTATAATTATTTTTAATTGAAAATTTAGATATTGGTCTAGTCTTTTTATTGCAAATAAATTGCCTCGCGGAAAATAGTAATTTAAGCGTATTCACTCTTACATTTTTATTTATATGCTGCAGCAATTAAATTTTCTAATTAATTTCCCTGTTGCAGGTCTAATGCTGAACAGTGCTTGGGAAAAATCAGACAACAATGCCGACGAAGCAGATTTATTTAGACCGAATCCAAAAACAGCGAGGCCCATATGCAACTTGGCGCAGCAGTTCTCCATTCTCTTCAATAGAGCCATTCTAGTGTCTTTCAAAGATCTGGTATATCTAATGCATTCATTCCGATCGGATATTCCGCTTGCTGGCCACTGAAAGAATTTAGGTCATAAAAGAAACACCGTGGCCAGGCCAGGCGCATATGATCGTGATCGTACTAAAAATGACAAAATGCGTTTATTTTTTGCATGCGCACAGCACATGGCGTGGCTGCGATCGGCGGCGCACTTCATCATCGGCGTCATGCTGGGCTTCGTTTTTTTCGACGTCGGCAACGACGCCGCTAAAGTGACGGGAAACGTCGGCCTCATCTTCTTCCTCATGCTCTTTTTGTTTTTCTCCAACGCCATGCCAACCGTCCTAACATGTAATAATTCCAAGAGAGGATCTAAATAGTTAAAATTAAAACAAATGATGTGTTTTTTCAGTCCCTTCAGAAATGGCCGTGATGTTGAGAGAGCACCTGAACGGCTGGTACTCCATAAAGGCTTATTACTTAGCCAGGTCGATCGCTGATGTCCCTCTTCAGGTGAAGAAAATAAATTTTTAATAGACTTTTATTTGTAAAAAATAGGGGGAAATTGCCTATTAAGAAAAAAGGGAGAAAATTTGAAATTATTATATACAATTATATTTTTTTCTAATTTTTAGAAAAATGTAGTCATTTGGGAATTATTTTTTATTCAGCTCTGAAAAATACACATTCATGATTTTTTTAGAAAGGCCAATAAAAGTACGAAATAGCCACTATGATTCTCTGCACCTGACTTAGAAATGACAACGCGCTAAATTAAATAATTTTTTTAAGAAAAAAAATGAACCACTTGGTTCTTTACTACAAAGCTCGCTTTTCAGCCCAGCAGGCCTTGAATCAGCAGTACTTAACTTTCAAAAAAATCAATACATTTAATTCTTCTCAAAAATTTCACTTATTCTTTATCCTAATTAAGAGCAGTAGATTCAACAAATTTTTTAGATTAATAATTTTTAAATAAAAAAATCATCTAATTTTTAAAATTAAAAATCTTTGTTTTCAGATCATGTGTCCAACGATGTTTCTTCTGATTTCTTACTACATGTCCAACCAACCTTGGGAGTTCAACCGATTCTGCAATCTGTGGCTCGTAGGAATCCTTTTAACTCTGTTGGCCCAGTCTCTGGGCCTCCTCGTGGGTGCAGCTTCAGACGTTAAAGTATATCAATGAATTTAATTATACTATCCCTAATTCATCCCTTTGAAAAAAGATGGGGATATTTCTTGTGCCTGTGATCTCCATCCCGATGCTGCTCTTCTCGGGCTACTTTGTTCCCGTCGCAGACATTCCTGTGGCCTTGCGGTGGTTGTCCCGCTTAAGCGTCTTTTACTACGCCTTTGAAGCATGTTTGATTGCGATTTACGGCGAGGGAAGAGAAAAACTCGAGTGCAGCCAGGACTATTGTCACTATGTGTCACCTAAGAAACTTTTGACAGACCTCCACGTACAAGAGGAAGACTTTCTTATATGCATCTACGCCCTCGTTGGCTATATCTTGTTGCTCAGAGTGCTGCTGTACCTCACACTCAAAATTAGAATCATTTTGTCCAAGTGAAATGACTTTACATGTAAATATAATTGCAATATAGCATAAATTAGGTTTATGATATTTTTTATAACTATTAGGTATGATTAAAGCATAAAAGGTCTTCATCTTGTGCGAAAGGGAATTGTGTTAACTACTGTGATAACTTGCCAAATAAATATTTTATGGATTTTGCTTTTAAATTTTGTTGCAAGATATTGAAGAGATACAATAACATAATATCATATTATAAATAATAATTCCAATAAATTCCTAATATTAAAATCATTCTACGGTGGGTATATTTATTTTAAAATTCGTTTAATTCCTTCATTCTTTATGAGCAACAATAATTATCTAATAGCACAACAATCAACAATGTTTGGTATTATCTGACCCAAATCTACTTTCGCGGTTCCCCCTAGTCTCCCTTTTTCCCACTTTTTTCTCTACAATGATTGGTCGGCATGAAAGGCAGAGCCACCTCCCGGCCAATGCTTTTACGACCACAATCCAGCTGTGAGGTGCTATAACCACTGCACTGCACTGCCACTCCTCCCTCTGAAGAGATAATTTGGTCCGATTAGAGGTGCTGCTGTTACTTTTGCATTTTAATTAGAATTAACGTGACCTAGCTGTCTGAAACCATGGCTTCTCTCGTCAAGGTAAAGATCGTTAGAAATTAGAATTCCCTTTTAAACATTTTGATTCGGAATCAATATTTTAGAGTTTTGGAAATGACGCAGTGATTTTAGAAAGCGCAAATTTATTTTTTATGTATCATGCTAAAGCGTGAAGTTTGCGATTCAAATTGACTTTGGATCGTTGCCAAGGGGCAATATAATTAGATTGGTTAAGTTCAAAGTGTGCTGAATGGATAATTGCGCCGCATTCAGGCTTTTAATGTGATTTTGTTGTTACAGTTGGCTAAAGCAACCCTGCGACCTGGAATCAGGGCCATCTCTACCTCCCTCCCTGCTGCTAGCTCAGGGGCTCCTCCAGCTAATGGATATTCATTTGGTAACATAATTATCTTAAATTTTAATATTTTGAATTAGATGGATTGATATTATTTGAAGACCTGGTAATCAAATGATGTTACGTAATATTATTTTGTTTCACTCTCTCCTTCCTACATTACTTGCACTTTTCTTAATTGCCCATAATTGGCATTCGAAGGTTGCACCTTTTTGCTTCAGGTCTCTTTTCCTACTATAGCACCGCATTATTACAAATTTCTAAACGCGTTGATTTTTTTGCTCCTTTAGAGTAAATAAACAGAAAGTGCGTATTAAATTAATATCGAGCTACGTTAGCTAAAATTCAAAGGGCAAAGTTTCTTCCAACAAAAGAGGTGCTACTTTGATCAGCGGACTTTGTGCTGGGAACAAATAAGTTGATTACTTATCAGCACAATATTTACAGCACACTTAACTGCAAAAAATGAAACATTCTTCGCACACTATCAGATCAATGTGGGGCTTTTGATTTGAAACGATTCTGTGGTTTTTTAGAAAAAGCTAATATTTACGGGATTTTAAATCACGAAGCCTTTATCATTCCTTACATTTTCAATCGTGTTTTTTCTACATCAAAAAGAACAAAAGGGGCATTAAAATTTTTAATCCATAATTCTTAATTTTGCTGATTTTTTTTCAGAATGAAATTGCACATTAAGAGATTTCATAACGCACTATTCTTGTGTCAGAAAATTTGTATGCCAGCCTAGATTTTATAAATTTGTGGACAAAATTTGTAGATGAAATTGTTATCCGATAGCTGTAAGCATTATTTTAAGTTTCTTAAAACTACCTGCCTGTTTCTTTATTTCCTTTTTTCTGTGCTACATAAATTATATCATTTGGTGCTATTGTTTGCGTTTGCATCTTATTTTGCGTCTCATTTTCTAGAGCTGAACGATGAGCAGAAGGAGATCCAGTCGCTGGCACGCAAGTTCACCGCCGAGGAAATCATTCCGAAAGCCGCTGAATACGACAAGACGATGGAGTACCCTTGGCCCATCGTGAAGAAGGCCTGGGAGCTGGGCCTGATCAACAACCACATTCCTGAACACTGCGGTAATACTCTGAATAAATACAATTGGAAATAAGCGCCGGCCAACGGCTGCTCGTGCAGGCAGTACTCAAAAGAGCAAAATTTCCGCCGAGTTTTGAACTAGAGCACTGCTTGCAGGCGGCCAAGGTATGGGCGTCTTTGACCAGTGCGTCATCGCCGAGGAAATTGCGTACGGCTGTTCTGGCGTGATGGCCTCGCTGCTAATCACAAACATCGGTGTGAGTATTGAAGCCGCTTTTCTGTGCTTTTGGCGCAGGTGGTACGGACCAGGGCGTGTTCAATGGGTGCTTGATTGCCGAGGAGACTGCTTATGGGTGCACTGGCATCGGGACCGCCATGGAGGCCACCGGCCTGGGCGTAAGTTTGTGCCCCTGCCCTTGTGTGCTGCTCAACGTCCCTGAATTTTATTTGGGAATAGAGTTTTTTAATCACTTGCGCTCGCCTGTTTGCAGCAAACACCGGTCATCATCGCCGGCAACAAGGAGCAGCAGAAGAAGTATCTGGGACGCCTCATTGAGGAACCCCTTGTTGCGGTAAACTTCAACTTCCTTTTTCTGCTCAAACTATTTTAAATCGTTAACATTTTAAAATTACTCGAAAGAAATAAAATATTAAAATTTCAGAATTATATTTTGATTGAAACATTTTTAAGTAAAAAGAAACCAGTGAAAGACTAAGAATTATCCAGTTTTAAGTTTTAGTCAATATTTTCAAAAATCCACAAGAAATTACCAAAAACGCTCAACGCTGAACAAATATTCTTTTCTAAGTAGACAATACAATTTATATATATTCCGTTTCAGGCCACGGGAAATTTTTTTATAGCTATGGCAATATTTAGCAAAAGAAAATCTTTCTCATATAAGATATTTTATTTGTGAGCGGACTGCTTTTCCTCAGGCATGTTTGTTCTCGGTTAAATTTAATTTGTAGACATTGTTCCATGAATAAAATTGATTTGTGGGTAATTTTTTACGTTCCAGAGAATAATTAAAAATTTACCGCTAGGGTTAGTTTCAGGATTTAACGACTTTCTTGAAGCAAAAAACAAACATGTTCCGAAAGAAAATGAAATTTCAAATTTTTCCACACAGACCAGAAATATATTGCAGCTTTAATGTTTCCAAAAAAATAGTTTATTTGAATATATACAAATTTTATGAATTAAAATATTTTCTAGACTTTTTCGTAAAGAAAATTTTACAGGGAAAAAATTATTGCACAAATTACGATTCTTTTTTAGAAGAGGCCATAACAAAAAGCTTTTAAATTGAATTAGTATTGATTAATTATTGCAGGCTTATTGTGTTACTGAGCCTGGTGCAGGTTCTGACGTAAATGGAGTCAAAACCAGGGCTGAAAAGAAGGGTGATGAGTGGATCCTGAACGGACAGAAGATGTGGATCACAAACGGAGGAGTCGCCAACTGGTATGTTTAAAAATCATGCTTTAGAACAAGGTGATAAATTTGTGAATGAAAATTTAAAAGGTATTTCCTGCTGGCCCGTACCAACCCCGACCCGAAAGCACCTGCTAGCAAGGCATTCACCGGCTTCATCGTAGAAAGAGAATTCCCTGGAGTCACTCCCGGCCGAAAGGTACGCCACCTTTTCCCAAAAAATCAAATTAAATCAAATACTGAATTAAGTTTGTCATTTATAATTTCAGGAAATCAACATGGGGCAGAGGTGCTCAGACACTCGCGGAATCACCTTTGAGGATGTGAGGATACCAAAGGAAAACGTTCTGCTCGGCGAGGGAGCCGGCTTCAAAATCGCCATGGGAACCTTTGACAAGACCAGAGCACCGGTAAACTCGATTTTATTCTAAGAGAGTGGATGTCTGAAGCTACACTGATTGTGCACAGGTTGCTGCTGGAGCCACTGGTCTCGCTCAGCGTGCTTTCACTGAAGCCACCAAGTACGCCCTGGAGAGGAAGGCCTTTGGTGTCCCCATTGCCACCCACCAGGTAAAATTTCATTTTTTATTTTTAAGTAGGGATGTGAACAATCATAAGCAAACATGCATTTACTATTTTTCTTGTTACTCAAAAATTAAGTAGAACAATTCCTAGGTCGCAGGTCTAAGGGAACTCTTTATTTAATGAATCAACTGAATGGAGTGGTATTTGTCCTAGAATAGAAATACTGGTTGTAATCTAATTTACGTTAGCTGCATCCACTATCACCAATGTTGAACATAGTTTTGAAACGGTTTAAGATTTTAGTTTTTACCACACTTCATTCAAGCGCGGTACCTCTAGATAAATTGAAGCAATGATGGTATTAATATGAATGAAATTCTTAATTTTTAATCTACTAGATCTGGATTTTTTAATGGGTAACAACTCACAATTTAATAGACCAAGGAAACCCTGTGGTCCTTCCACTTATAAAATATATAATGATTATCCTTAATAAGATGAATCGATTGGTGGGTCATTGAAAATCGCTCCTTTTACCACATTTCCACCAGACCGTGTTAAAACACTGTATTCCTGCCAACTCCATATCTGCGCTTATTGAGATTCTAGTCTCCAGGACGCTCTATTTAATTATATTTTAATTTTAATACCCCACTGGCTTCAATTCTATCAATTTTATTTATTTTCTTGTACTAATTAAATTTTGACTCTGTGCAGGCTGTCGCCTTCATGCTGGCTGAAATGGCGATCGGCGTGGAGACTTCTCGCCTGGCGTGGATGAGGGCTGCCTGGGAAGTGGACCAGGGACGCCGCAACTCGTACTACGCGTCCATCGCCAAGGCTCTGGCTGGAGATGTCGCGAACAAGTGCGCCGCTGACGCTGTCCAAGTAAGCTCCATTATACAAAATCGATCAGCGTTTTCATGTGTTTTGTGGCCTAGATATTTGGTGGAAACGGCTTCAACAGCGACTACCCGGTTGAGAAGCTGATGAGAGACGCCAAGATCTATCAGATCTATGAGGGCACCGCCCAGATCCAGCGCCTCATCATCTCCAGACAGCTTATTGAGAGACACCTTTCCAGCGCTTAATTTCTTAATTCTTGCCTGTTGTTTGAACGTTTTACCAATCAAACTATCATTCTGGTATTTTACATGCAGAACACTTACTACTTTGTAATACAGGTTATTTTGTCATCATGAGACTGAATAAAAGAACATATATGCTCTACGTTGTTTCAAACAAAATTGCTTTATTTTATCTCCTCAGCAAATAATTTAGTTTTACTGTGTGGTGACGCACGCCTAATTGATGTTTTGTGACACCTGCAAAAAACTTTGCAGAAGCAGATTATACTTAAGTGGATGATGGATACCAATAAAGGCAGCAGGTAGAAGCACAATCTCGAGGTTGCTCTAATGTTTAAGTTGAAATGAAATGCAGCTTTCTTGGTGAACATCAGAGCTTGTTAATTTTTCAACCTATTTCAAGGGAAATTCCTGCTCTTAGTTTCAGAGCAAGAAATCTCCGTCGAAATACAAATAAATAAACAACTTGCTATGCGCCAAGAAAGCTGCATTTAATTTCTATTCTTAAAATTATATTGTATTCGTAAAAATACAGGGCAAAAGAGAAATTGAGATAAACTGCTGCAAAGGAGACAAAAAGAGTCAATCGGTGGGGGGTGTGAATAAGGAGTCACGCTCGCCCCTTAGAAATTATTCACGGTTAGTCTGTGTGCACGTGTGCCTGGTGACAATATAGTAGGTATGTCAATATCAATGGTTTGCTGACGAGGCTTGGGATTATCCGAAATAGCCATATGAAACCGAGCTCCAATTGATTCTGTGATTGTTCTCCGCTTGCACAATTTTAAATTTATCGTCCTATCCGTATGAGTAATGGGAAATTTCCACTTACAATAGTTTAACATTCCTACGTGGCATTACAGCTTTCCCTAATTTTAGATTCTTTCTAGATTGCCTTTCCAAAAGTTGGCTTGCAAATATTCATTCATTATACTGTGGGATTCTAAAAATTTCGTTTACTCCAAATTTCAAATTAAATCCTATTTAACCCTCTTTTCTAATATCTCTGTTAATTAATTGTTTGCTGCTAGGTATGATTTAAAAACAGACTAAAATATTTGCTATGGATTAAAAATATCATCAATCTGCACAATATTTCAGGCCCTAATTACTTACGCCTTGTGTGCACTAAAATTGTTCCAAAATCTTATACATTGAACAAGATTTTTTTTTTATTAACTATCAAAATTCATAGAATTTGGAAATGCTACTGGCATTCTAGCTCAACGTTTGTCTTTTCACAATGATATTACGAGTACTCATCCTGCATCAAAAGCTATTCAATCATTAAAGAAATTATTGGAATTGTGGAATCGCATGCCATGATGTGCCTATATATATACTAGTAAAGCTATGTTGGCTTCGTTGTAAGATCGATTTAGTGTTGAAGATTGATGCTTCAAAGATGCATGTAAAATCATCCATATAGGTGAGTGCAGTGCTAGTTCTTCATAGCCACCAAGGCTAAATAGCTGACGAGTGTTTAATGGTCCGCAACGCAATTATTGTTCTTCTGCGGGTGTAGATGATTTTTAAATTTTTTTCCACGCTAGCTGGAAATAATTTTGAAAAGTTCATGTGTTCTTCAGGTATGTAAAAAGATGTGCGCCCATTTTCAAGCAATCCCCAAATGTGATGGTTTGCATTGAATTTAAGAGTGAAAATTTTAGAGCTTAATTATATAATTCAAAAGCATCCTCATTCTATTTTGCTTTTCTCATTCAAAGTTGGTGCTGTGTCTGCGATTTGATAAGCATTTTTCCAACTTCAATAAATTCAGATTTCCAGTCTGTTGTCTAGAATAAGAAAATAACCTATTTTTTGGTATATTAATAATTATGGAAGCCTTCGAATAAAATCAGAGTTAAAACAAGTGAACTTATTTAATGAATTCCTAAAATATTTTTAAAAGCGATACCATCGGCCTGCTTTGACATATTTTGATAATTTCCTATTGACACAAAAGGCATCTAAGCTGAACAAAGCATGAAAATGATAAACATTTTGCTATTCACTTTGCTGCTGTTCTTTGTTCGCTGCATGGAGCTCAGCGAAGGTCAGCCTTTTCCCGCCGCGGCGCGGCACTCAACAAGTGGTTGTTGCGAGTGGAAACGAGGTGGCACTGCTATGTAATTCCTCAGCCTTTTAGGGCAGAAATCTAACTCTGGAATTTTGGGGGTTTCTAAATTTTCAAACAGATTTAAAAGTATTTAGAAAAATGGAACGAAAAATAAGGAAAAATCCCATGCAAAAATTCTTGGACAGCCGCGGACGGTGCGGGAAAACGCTTACATTTTCTACGACCTACTTTCTGTGACGTAACTAAAGAGTCAAAACACTTTCACTACAAAATCGCCAAAAAGCACGTATTTAAGCTAAAACCCAGTCTAAAATGCATTATAAATATTTAAAAGTCGATTTAAATTGATCAGACGAAGTTTAAATTCGCCCCGAGGGCTGTCCACCGGGGTAAATAGAGCCAGAGAGGGAAAGTGGTTTGACTCGGGACGCCCTCTCGGTCTGCCCACTACCCAAACACAGAAGACAAGTGAGTGCTTGGTGGCCTAGAGACCTACTTTCCTCGTCGTTCCCATTTTTTACGGCCTTTTCACGCGGAGCGACGGCGAGCGGGGCCTTGACATTGGGTCCGAGTTCAAGGTTAGTCGGCAGTGTCGCCCGGGGAGCGTCTTTCGGCGGCCGAATCACGCGCGCCATGCACGAGGAGGCGAGTAGCGGCGTGCCGATAAGCAGCTCGACCCTGGTGGTCGGCAGCCTGCCCGTCGCGGCGGGCCCGGCCCAAGCCGCCGCCGTCCAGCTCGTCTTGCCCGACCAGCCGCTCGCCGAATCCAGTGACGCCGACGAGATCATCATCTTCAGCTCGGCCGAATCCTCCGTGTCGCCTCCAGCCGTCGCCGCCGGTGAGTGTTGTGCTACATGAACGAAAAAATTACACTTCTTCAAGAGAGGCTAGAGCGAATTAACGAGCCAGACGGACGAGCCCCTCCCGCGCCTCCCCGCGCTGACACTTGTTATTTCGCTCTAGCTCATTAGCATCACCAGACACCAATTATTCTGGATTTTTCCTTGTGTTTATGTAATTTTCAATGGCAATTTTCATAACATCCTTAATTTTTGGGTAGAAAAACAATCATCAGACACCCACGCGTTTTTGCTGCGTTCTAGGTTGAGGAAAAGTTGCAAAAATGTTAAATTGTTGAGTTATCGAAGTACAATCCTAAAATAGAAGTTTTAACTTAACCTTGAAATTTTTCTCTAATATTTCGGAAAGAAATTGACCTCAAAATTTGTTCACCGTACACTGGGGAATAGATCGCGATGAGAGGAATCTAAATCTAGTGAAAAATCATAGACAGCCTTTTAAATGATTTGCGAAATCGGAAAAGGTTGATATTTTAACGGTCCTGAGTGTTTCCCACTCAAATAAACCTTCTGAACTCTTTTATAGAGCAAAAATTCACCTTTCTTGTCCGTTGTTGTTCTGTATAGATTCACTTTAAACATCCAGTTATTACGATTTATTTTTTTTGTCTTATTTAACAAATAAGATTGAGTTTTGTTTATAAACAACCATACATTTTTACTCACCCAATTATCTACCGCACGCTCATGTCTTTCAAAATAGTAAGCTAGTAGAAGCTATCACAAAATTAAAGTAAACAAATTCACATCCTTGTTTATTGTTCTCCGCTACCTTGTCATACTCTTTTTTCTGTAAATAATATAAAAGAAGCCGCGAGCAGGCGGAAACGCTTTATTTATTTGCCGTCCTTTATGGTCGCACTCCTGGCTTTGACACAATTTTTCGGCCTGATAAGCGGAATGGGGCCAAAAATTAAATTCCGAAACTATAAATACACGTGCATAACAGAGGTTTTTACTTTCGCGAATTCTATGGAGGAAGCGATCGTTTCTCTTTTTTCGCACCGGGAGCTACGGTTACGCATTCGGCGAGTGAAATCGGAAGCGAGAGAGCGCCCGCTCGCATAATAATGTGTAAAATGAAAACGAAATTAACACGAGTCGGAGAGAGGTGCGCATAAGTAGGCCGCGCGCATAACTGCAGGCAGACGAGCCAGTTTCGCTCCGTTTTGCAGAAAGCAAAAGTTGTTATTGTCTGGCGGCCTCCATTCGGCCTAGGTCAACCCGGCAAAAGCGCTGCAATTATCAGAGATAATGCGTTTCCACTCCACTTTTAGCCTCGGAAAACACAACTCCCCTCCAATTGCAGAGCTTATTTAAAATGCGAAAATTATAAATCGCTTCTAATTATTTTTTGGAGACGCAGAAACATTTTTTGAGTCGGTATTTAATACTTTGAAATTTTTCCTATCTAGAAATGATTTATTTTTTAATTTAAAATTTATTCTGCTTGACTCATATTAATTCTCTGCCAAAGCACCCATCTCCTATTCGCCGAACCCCTGGGAATAAATTCAACTCATTTTGTGATGATATACGAACGGAATTTTACCGTGTGTGTTTATTCTCTTGTGCGCGGTTGTACGCGCACCTCTTTCCAACGCCCGGGGAGTTTCTTTCTTTGCTTGAGTGCTTTTTTACCTGGTGGCAGGTTGCTCCGGCGGTGGGTCGGTCAGGTGTGCGCAGCACTTGTGACGCCGGCTGTACCCGTGCTGAGAGAATCTCAGCAGGAACCCCAGCGCCTGAAATGTAGAGAATGACTCCTTTCTTCCCTGCCCCCAATCGTCATTATCACCCATCTCGGGGATACACTTGTTCTTCTTCTTCTTCTTCCCGGGCCATGCGTGTGTTTTTTATCGCATTTTTTGAACGCTGCATCGATCTCCGTTCTCGGCTAGGAAAAAACCGTTTGGCCCCACATAGCTATCATCACCAGAGCTTGATTTATCTTTAAAGGTGTTTGAATGAAATGTCTGGGGATTATATTTAAAAAATATTTTAAACCCTTATCCCTGCACACCTCCCAAATTTTTCAAGATTTTTTTTCACCAAATTTTTTATGTCAACATATACCACCAGACAAAATTGTACTCTCAAGCTTTGATTTCGAAACACTAATAAAAAATTAAAAGAATGTCCAATTTTGAACCTATCGTGATTACTTTAAGTAAATTTACTCTCCTTGACAAGTCTTATTGATTGATAAGTAATTTTTACTTACCGGCAAACTAATCTATATTTTAATTTATGTCGCTTAGTGTCTAAAACACTAAATGTTTTTATGTACACGAACAACTTTTCTCTTATTAAATTTTCTTTACTGGGATTTTTTTAGATAATTTAAAAATAATCTAACAATTTTTCTCTAAACATTGTTCTTAGTCTGCTAGCTATGCCATATTTATGGCCCACCTGACAAAAATACATAGGTAAGCCAAGCTTTGTCAAAAAAAGATTAAATTAAAAAACTTAAATTTTAATTTTCAAATTTAAACTGCATTATTTGGAATTGGAGTAGCACTTTATTTGCGTACATTTTCAGTACAACGTTGTTTGTTTCGATTTTGAACGAATCCAGTTGAGAGGAAATAATCACAAACTTGACGCTCGTTCAAACTCTTCTGTAAAATCGACGCGGCGCTAAAATTCAGGCAAAACGAGGAAATGGCACGACTCGCCTTGAAAGCAGAAAACGTGCGTATTAAGTTTTTCAAAACGAAAATAAAATTAATCTATAAATTACCCGAATTACACAACAAGACAATGAACAACAACCAGCCTCACTGTAATCAATGTTGGCGCAGTTATCTAAATTGCGCTCTTTCGCAATATTGTATTATTCCCCCTCAACCATTGTTGTTGTTGTTGTTATTATTTACTCGCTTATTGAAAATGCAACTTTGCAAGATGCGTCTAGATCGTTATATTCCCTCTCGTGCGGCTGTGGTGGCCTCTGGCAGTCGGTTTAGTTGAATTTTTGAGCGGAGCGGAGCACAGAACCAATTAATTACGCATTGTTGCCCCCCCTGGTATACCGTTAATTAATTGTGCGCCTCTGAAAAAGCCGAAATCGAGCGAGTGGAGCCGGGAATCAGATTTTCCGTTCCAGATAGTTCCACTGAGCGAGTTTCAAGACTCACGAGCCGTGCAGGAATAATTTTTAAAGAAAGGAAGAAAGGCGGCCGCCGCTGCGATGATGACAAATCGGATTCCCGGCACGTTTTCCCAGCATTCCCTGAACCCGCCGCTAGCAGCAAGTGTGGGAGGCAATTGGAGCGAGTTGAAGAGAGAGTTTTGGACGAAAAAAGTTCGTTTTGTAACGCACTGGGCGTGAAGATTTTTAATTTGTGGCAGGTGTGAAATTAAAGGAAAAGCTTCCTCGGAAACCAGAATGCATTCGGGATGTCCATGATCACACGTGGAGGGCAATGACCTCAGCCGTGTACCGTGTGTGCACCTCATTATGCTAGGGAAGCCGGAAAGCTGCTGCGGTGACGCCTAACACTAACCCCCGTCCAGCTGCGGAGAGATTGAATAACGAGAGCATTTCAATCAAAAAGTTGTAAACAGGCAAAGGGTCATCGTTTGCACTAGGCGCCGGATCATGATTTTTTCAATTGGCTTCAAACATCAAACTGAATTTACATTTATACATTTTTTGGTTTTCAGGCGTTGGATGTAATTTCAAACGAAGTAATAAACTAGAAAAGAGAACCTTAACTGAAATTATTATCGTAAGAGTGGACCAAGTAGAGGTGGAAAAACGCAGTGGATTTTAATTTCACTGAAAAAATAAAAACAGCTTCGATTTTGCTGCCTTAGTGTTTGATTTAGGACCCCAAAGAATTAGATTTAATGTTTGTTTATTGTTAGAAAATTTACTCTTTGATGTCGTGATCAGGATTTGAAATCTGGAACGCTCTAAAAGAGGATTGATACTGTAAAACCTTGGAAAATCCGGATTCAGTTAAAGCCAAAATTGACCAAGGTAGCATAGTGCCTGCAAAGCTAATAGCATGCTTTTTATATGGCCAGGAACGCCTCCCTAAATCTAATTTTATTGCACAACTAAGATTTTCCCCAGATGTTGTCATGCACCGTTGTAGATGTCGATGGTATAGGAATTGAAATCAGCCTAGAAAATATGGTCAAGCGTTGTAAATTTTGGGGAAACTTTGCAAAACTTTAATTTTAACCTGTCTTACGTGTTGTCTTGCATCAATTCACTTTAAGAAATAAATTTAAACAATAGTGTTTTATAATGTTCTAAATGGAGTAGTTTCAATGTGTAAACCGATCATTAGCATGTAAGAAAATGAGAAACTGTGCTTCAATTTTTTGACAGGTTTGGAAATTTTCCCCAAAACAATTCTAGCGATTTGCGCGCTGAAATATTTGCGGTGAGTGAGACGCGCCGCGAGAGTGCATTGCGTTTTTTAGGTGCTTGCGGGGACGCGCTGACTGGTTAGCGCGAACACATGGCCGCCGAGCCTGCTGCAAATGTGCGCTTTTGCAGTTTCAATGCACTCGAGTCCGTCATTTGACCTCCAAAAGAATTGCAAGCCGAGGCTGATGACTCCCCTGACTGAGTCAGTGCAGTGCCTGCGCACGGTGCACTTTAGATTTCGCTTGCGTGCGCGGCAGGAATATTCGCAGTTTTTCGATACTTGATTTACATGTATTTGCGAATTGTGGGAAGCTAGCAGCGTTTTTATCAGCGGTTGATATTTGCGCACACACAATGAATTGGATATTGTGCCCGCTGCAGTGCATGCGTTGCTCGGTGCAGTGTCTGCCCCCTTATCGCCTCCGCGCCGTTGTTTGTTTAGCCTACGCCGACACAACGCGGCCTGAGTAAGAAAAAGAAGATCGCGAGCTCCCAGCTTCCCCCACGTTCCGCGGACGTTTTTTTTTGCCACATTTCTCAGGTGAACTCAAAAACTTGAGATATTGAGTGTTTTTATAATTTATATCAGTAGATAAACTTCAATTCATTGATATCCCCGTTAACATTAAAAGTTATGTCGTCAGTAAATTACAAGAGTTCTGAACTAACACATTGTTACTAGATTGATATTGTTTGAAAATTCCCTTATCTCCCATTCCATTCGTAGACTCCAATTTAGTGCCTTCCTCTCGCAGCTGCGATAACCTAGCGGGCACGTGTCGTGTATAGCCTTTTCTACGCACTACCTCCTCGACGCGTCTGAAATCCTTTTGCTCGGCGATGGAAACGGCAGAAAAAAAATCTCCACCTTTAGAAATCGACGGAGCCTCTGGCGTATCGTGTTGATTAGAATAAAAAGGCACATGCAGCAGTCGCTCGGCGATCGATTCCTGCGACACAATCAACAAAATCGAAGCTGCACTGGGCCAAGTTCAAGTTTAAACGCCACACCGCTGCTGACGTGTTTCGTACAAATTATTTCCGTGCACCACACGCGAAAGGAATTTGTTTGACACGGTACCCCACTTTTTGGACACTTGTCATTTGCATTTTCCTCTTGATTTCAACTTCATAGCAAAGTAGGTGGTTCAATATCACGTTTAAAAGCTTGAATCTAATATATATTTAATGTTTTACTGAAAGGTGTCACCCAATTACCGGCCAGTTGATAATTATTTAACACAAGACACAAAACAAACATGCTAATTTTCAATCCGCGAATTTGGTTAAAATGACCTTCCTTTGTGCCAGTCATCATTAATTGTTTTCAACTCGGTATACGATTTAATCTCAGTCGCGTGGAAAACATGTTTCCCTTATTTACAATTGACGTCAGCTGAAGACACAAATAAGTCTGGAGTTTTTCATTCAGCGCATTCGCAAAGGTCGTTGAAAGCAAACGACTTAGAAATCGCGCTGCTGGCTCGGCCGAATCCCGAACGCATTGTGCGCCAGAGAGGAATCAAATGTCAAGGGTTGCACTCGCTCCTTTTTATCAAGTTGGGCCCGCTCGCGGAGCAGAGCACGTCGCACGGCGTGGAGAACTTCGCTCGGCAAAAATCTGGTTTCGTGCATACATGAATTTATATGCGTTGTACCAGTCTGGTGACTTATGCACTCGGTCCAAATTTATGAGAAGCAGCCTCGTAGGTGGTAGCGCAGCGAGAAAACAGACGACCGGCCAGGCCGGCCCCCGCAAACACCGGGCAGACGGACGATGTCGTTGCGCAATGGCTGCGAAAAATTTCTCCGGGCGGATTAATTTGCGTCGCCGGCGACGAGCATCCGCGGAGATTGGCTGGGGAAAACCACACAAGCGGAGATCAATACCGCATTGCCGAGTCAGTCTGCGAGTGCGAGTGCTCCCTTCCGCGGCAAATTTCACCAATATTGTTTGCTCCGCCAGAATTATTTTTTTTTTCACCTGATGTGAGCAACAAGCAGTGAGCCGCGTATTTACAGAAAGGGGCTTCATAGTTAGACCTGCTTGAATGGCCAGTTTGTTGATCAATGATGAGGATTGTGGATAAGGACCTGCGTCCGACCACCTGTCACAGTTGCAACAAACACATTTTTCTGCTCTTTTGTTGAACCTCATTTTCAAAGTCTCCTTAAGGTTCGGTGTTTTCCAGGGGAGTTTCCATTGCAAATGTATTTTAGTAACTTCTAAAAATGTCAATGCCAAAGGTTTATTTTACTTGGGTCTTGTTTCAGTCACGTGGAAAATCGAATTCCTATTTTTGACAGGTACTCAAGAGACCACACGCACGCTCATTGGTAAATCAGAATCCTGACGTAGCGGGAAGCATTGCTGGATCGTGACATACAATAAGAAATAATCGATAAAAGATGACCCTTTTATACAATGATGCACGTCATTCGGTGCGCTTGTTTTTATTTATTTATCATCGCGAGTTCTGAAACATGGATAAACCAGAAAAGTTAAGTTTAAAAATGTGTGCATCTCAACCTGAGGGGATCAAACTCCAAGCAGCGTACAAATAATACAAACCGATACGTGAGCAAAATGGAAACCCTCTCGCCCCCGCTCGTTCGCCTCTGATAATCGCACAGCCCACACGATCAATGAGGGGCCAATCGTGGGGTGGCCCTCTCGCATTAAACTGGAAAGCGGAGAGGACGAATATTATGTATCATTGTTATACAGTTGAATTACACATACAACACAAACGTAATGTATGAATTCACACAACACTTCTTGGATTCGGGTTGATCCGGTGGCGTTACCATGGGAATTGGGCAAGGGCTGCGTGCCACACAATGGGCAACACGGTGGCGCAGGTTTTGCTCGCTCTCTGCATGTTGTCATGCGAAAAGTAGGTCACTCCATTTAGACCGCCGCCGCCGACGCCGCCACCATCAGCGGCAGCACATACATAGATGCACGCGCTGCTGCTTTTGTATAAATTATATATATGTGTGTGTGTGTTCTTCCCGCGTGTGTTGTGGCCCGAAAGCGTTGGGCCGCCATATTATGCAGCACGATCCTCCAATAGCACCAGATAAATAATTCAAACGATTTACATCCTTTCAAATATAAAAAAACAATAAGCCATAAAATTAAAATTTTTATCTATAAGAGTTGTACATTATTTCAAAGAACACAGTAAATGATCAAAATGAATGAGCATCTTCTCACGTTAAATTTATCTTTGGACTCTTCAGTGAGTGCTGATCAAGGATTTGTATAGTTTTAATCTATATCTAATGAGACATTCCTCTCCAAATTTAATTTGTGTTGTTTAGAAATAATACCAATAGGAGTTCCGTAACGATAACATATGCTCAAAAATCCGAGTTTCCTCAAAATTTTTTTTGAATGGTTTACTGCCGCCAAATTAAAATTAACATTTGCGCCATCTGTGGCCAATTTTTGACACTTCGCGGCACAAGACTAAAATACTCCCACGCTCGACAAAATTTAGAATTTCAATATTTATGATTGTGCCTCGTCTTGTAAAATTTTTATTTTCTTCCAACGGTGAGTGTCGCTTTCGGACGGCAATACAGCACACACGCACAATTTGATGGACTCCACATGGCAGTTTGAAGAAGCATAAACTTTTAACATGCGGAGAGCGGCAGCGACTACTTGTGGCTGCCCACCGCCCGCCCGCTGAGGGGCTGCTCAATTTTCTCTTTCTCTGTTGAGCCAGCCAACATAATTAGTCATTGTGTTAGGAGGGCGGCCCTTTGTCATCACTTTTAATCGCGGCGTGTAAGCAACAATGCGCGCACATGATCCTCCGCAGGATGAATGGCATCAATTGTCGAAAGTTGCCGCAGCACATAAAAGTCGGGACACGTTTGCCACAAGGGTTGGCCAATCGTTTGTTTCCGTCCAATGCTCTTCTGAATGCGAAACAAATCAGCAGAATCCAGTTCTCGCGAGGGGAAGACGGTGAAATCGTCGAATCGGCGACGCTATTGTGATTGTCTTGATTCCGGGTTTGAATATATGCGTGCATTGTTCGCAGCAGATTCCACGTTTGCATCATTTATGAGGAACAGCGATTTTTGGCTTGTTATGCATCTTTTAAATATCAAAAAAGAATTGTGTTTTATGGTACCGAAAATAACCTAATTTAGCTGCTACAGATTCATATTACGATCCTCTGATTACGGCTATCCAGTATTTTAACAATTTATTCTTTCTCACTGAACACTCTACGTAACGTAAAAATAAAGTAACTAACAAATGAGTAACTCCTTAGATTTTCTGATTCTCTCAATAAGTTTATGACTAATCAGCGCTTTATGACTTTTGAAATGGAACCAGAGGTTTTTTGCATTCATTATATTTTGGAGGGTCGAAATTACCGAGAAAATGAAATACCATCCTTGTGAGTGTGACGGTTATTTGCAAACACTGAAATAAACCAACTCCTTCATATATTTCTCAATTTTGAAATGACGACTAAGGTAAGTCTGTCTAAAACCGAAAAATGCAGTAAAATATAAACCTTACATTACCTTGCCTGCTTAACTTGTAACAAATGACAGCCAATATCAACACCAAACTTAAATTCCAAATTATGCCCCCCCCCCAAATTTCTAAATGGCAAATAATAGGCGGCTTGGTAAAATTTTAGCCGAACCTGATAGTGCACAATTTAGTGGTTTAATCCAAAAAGTGAACTGCGTAAATATCTTATCAGCCTGATAAACAGGAGCAGTTAAAATACCGCGCACTGACGATAACGCGCTTGGCGATAAATGAAAAAAAATTGTATTCGGCTAAAGCAACATCACCTTTTTACGCAATTCTCTGCTTTGCAAACCTTTGTTTCGTCTGCAATTTGCATGCGGCGGAGATGGGGCCGTTACGCGTGCTCGGCCGACTATTTTTAGCCGTTTACTGCATCGGCCCATTGAGTAGCGCCTTGTCTAGGTCAACACTATTGACCATTAAACCGGCACCGGGCACAAACACACACAACAGAAGCGCGGCGGGTGTGTGCTACGTGCGCACCGTCAGCGAAACGGCCATCTTTCATTTGCAAAGCGACTCGCAATCGGACTGGAGACCAGTGCAGATAATCCCTCTCTCGTTCGCTGGTGATATAATCGCGAGCTTGCTCGACGGCCGCGCGGCTCCGCTCCGCTCATGTCAGTCAGACGTGTAATTTTAGAGCTGTGGAAAAGGGGCCAGTAGTTGCAATGTCAAGAGATATCGGCGCGCAGCTTATCTCGACCGACCCAAATTGATTGCAAAGCCCACACGATTTGGCGGCTAATGTATTAATTTGAGTGCTGCCTGCGTGGTTAATATACGCCGTTTGTTTGTGTTTGCTAGTGATTAAGATAAAAAAGTGCCAAAAAAGAGCAGGGCTTGCCTTTGTTTGCTTGTCGCTCTGTTCTCACTAATTATTTTTTACTGCCTCAAGCTTGGGAAACGTAGGCTTGTAGTTTTTTTTTTTGAAAATTTAATGCCTTCTAAATGAAGTCCCATCAAAATAAAATTTTAGGGCAAACAATCAGGCAAATTCTAGTTCGAAATAATTGTGGAACCATGACGGTGTGTAAAGTAACGGCATCAGTCGAACTTATCATTATTTGCTTTAAAATATTCGTGATATTTATTTATTCAAAATTTGTCATACTTTTAAAAAAAGTAAAATAATTCTTTTTTCAACTCTAATCCTATTTTAAATATTTTACGGTAAGAATTAATTCTCTATTCTGACAACCTTTGCGGGGAATCGGAACAAATTTTCTTGCAAATTGTAAAATAGGAAAATTGTCATCTCCCCAAGCAGCGATTGCGTGAACCCTAGTTTGTGTTTGAACGTGAAAAACAGTTTAAAAACAAAACTTTCTGAAGTGCTAATTATACGTCCCATGTTTGATTTTTTTGCCCTTCTTTATATTCTAAAATTTCATTCTAGAAGCCAATACAAGTTCATTCTTAAGTCGATCAAAAATTATTTAGACAACTCAGCAGTTGACAAGTTAAAAGAGAAACCTTTCCTACATAACTGATATACTGATCGAATTTGCATTCACGTTCTCTTTTGCTGGTATAGAACAAAGGCCGCGGGGTGGTGGAGAAACCGGCCCGAAATTTTCCAGCAGCACCGCAGACTGGCCGAGCAGGGCAGGCAGGCGCCTCTCGCAATGCCTTTTTGCGTATTCCGCTCTCGCTCGCGCAGCCAAACGCACACATTGGCGGCTGCGTGCACGATAACTGTGTGTATTGTGATTTGGCCAAGCGTCTGTTTAAAATGCTCTCGAGCCGCTCGCCCGGCGACTTTTTGCCTCAGCCAGCCATCCAAGCCAGTCAGTCAGCCAAACTGCAGACCCCATTTGTTACACAAAAAGCGCTCTTTGCAGATGAAGTGGCAACAGTGCCACTTACGAGTGCACGCGCGAGCATTTTATCGTGTTGCAAATGCGCGCGTTGGGGCTCAGCTGCCTTTTCCGCCTTTTCCGCTCAGGCCGTCGTAAAAGTCTGCAAGCTGTGCTGAAATTTTTATCGTCATGCACCGCCCTCGTGTAAATAGACCATCCCTCAACCCCGAGGAGAAAGCAAAGCTTCAATTTTTGATGACTTTCACTGTGGTGAAAAAAAATGTACCATTGCGAAATCCAGCTGCAACTGCGAGGAAATGAAATAATCTTCAAATTGAGACTTAATCTGAGTTGGTTTTTTGTAATTATTCATCTCACATGCACACTGACAGCGAGTGCAAGAATTGCAGATAACAATTGAGAGGTGGAAGCCGTTGTCGCGCCGCTCTTCTTACTGCACTGTAAAAATCACGTTGTAGAAAATGTGCCTCAATTATAAAGCTGAAACACACACAACAGCTCAGATAACATCGATTTGAGTTGAAAAACGCCGGCTGGCCTTGAAAACGATTCCAGTGATGGTACTTTTTTTATCGCCGCCTCGTCCTGCAAGGAAAATTCGCCGCTGATAAACTCGTGACTGAACTGCTTTGCCTCATTATTCGCCAGAATTGAGCATATTTGCGCAACCGCTAACAAGCTGAAACCCGAGTAAAATCATAATAACAATGATGGAATCTGAACAAAGAGGAGATAATCTGTTGCAAAACCAAAATATGTTTGTTCCAGAGATGATATGATGAAGTCATTTTCGTCATTTTGTATCACGTACTCGTGATGATGCATTACGCGGGATGAAACCGAACCCTCGGAGTAACAGGTTTTTGGTGCCAAAAGAGCCTGATTTGCCGCTCTGACTTGGTAATTCACGCACTCCTCCAACGCCCCTGTCGTAATTGAGCCCGCCGGGAGGTTTCGCTCATGAATATTCGAGTCAGGCGGCTGCCTGAGTGAGCGAGTTGAGCGGTGGATGGACCACCGGAAACGATCAACGGCTCCGCAAAGCACGCATTTGCGTGCACAGTTGCTAAATATTTCCTTCGAAGCAGACTATAACTGGACTCTCTACCTGTTGTGTCAACATTTTTCTCTACTAGTTCGTAAATTTCACAAACTCGACAACTCGCTCAAAACGGAGGGTTAAAAATGATTTAATTGTGTTAAATAAAAAAATTTGACAGTAACAAATATAACTTATGTACCATGAGGAAAAAAATCTCAGCTGAGACTGAAAAATAAATCTTACTATGAGATCCGATTTTTGAGCCTAGGATGAGCAAGTAGGTATGTATTAATCAGATTTATTGAAAACAGTTAAAAATAGAAGACAAAATGCAAAAATTAAATTTTATTAAAGAATTGAATTTTGAGTCTTTATTTTTATTAATAAAATATATTTATTTAAACTAAACAAGCCCAGCCAATTACAAAGAATTGTCAGCATTTGCTTCTTGACTGCACACGGCAGCTCTTATAAATTACATTGGGACTCTGAATAATATTTATTTTGTCACGGTGAATTATTTTAACCGATTTGCTATATTGAAATAAAAAATGGACATAGTATTGAATTCACAATTGCTCCTAACAGCTGAAAGAAAAAATTGAAAAAAGATTCTTGTACAAGGTTGGGCTCTGCTGCACTCGCTAAATAGATGGTGTGTCTGAAGTGGTTGAATATATGAATTATCTGAAAAATATCATAAAATCTGTCCATTATATATAACCAACATTATGTTTTTATTTTTCTTGAAAGGAGCAATCTTAGCAAGTTTAAATTAAAAAGTTCTGATTTTGGCCGAGCTGCAAGTTGATTTGTAAAAGCGTTATCTCGCATCTTTCGTACTCGCGACCTTGACACAAAATACGCTCCTTGTGCTCTGGGAACCGCGTCGCCGAGTGAGAGCGAGTGCGCGGGAGGGAGACGTTTATAACGGACGCCTGATATAAATGATAATGATATGTTGATGACGCTACCCTGCGCGAGCATACAATCGAAAAAATATTAATGTGCACGCACCTTCGGGCGCTGGGAACGAAATAAGAAACACACCGTCGCCGCGGTTGCCCAACCGTGCGCGCGCTCGCGGGGCGACAAACAGAACGTGAAGTGCACCGGCGGACGCTGGCTATCATTCCGCCGATTAGTTTCTTCGCTCAACTGCAGTGTTGCATAAGTCGCGGGATGCTCCTTGCATGCACGCATGCATTATTCACCAACTGACGTCCGCTCCTGTCGTGAACTACAAATCTGGAAATCGTATTCGACTAGAGTGCCAATTTGAAAATGAGAGTGTTGGGTCAAATACGTCATCCATTTCCATTTTAAAAATCCGCCATATATGAAGAGCATACATAATACTATGAAGAGCATAATTTGAACCATTGAGTGAATTATTAGTAGTAAAGGCGCAATAATCAAATTTTGGCTAAACGCAACAGGCCTTACCACAGTCAAAATCAATAAAAAATCAAATATATCACTCGTATAGTATTTTTATACTTTTCAGAAAACATTTTTCAACTGTTTAACCGGGCTGATCAAGAGGATCAATAATTTAATCTTCTATTTCTGCCATCCCATGTGCTTACTGAAGAAAATTAATTTAAAGTTGCTAAAATTAAATAAATTTAAATGTTAGAGAGCGACATCAGATGAGATTATAAATTGTGTTGTAACGGATTGTCATTTGCATAAATTTCAAAATATTGAGGCCCAAAATTTCAACACTCGCATTTAAAAATGGGTTAGTCAAGGACAGTAAAAAGTTGGTATCTCTAGGATGATTGGAACTAAACAAAATGTTCAAATACTACAAGATATTGTCGAAAACTAAAAGAATTTACTGGTCTGAGCTAAACTGTTGCATGTCAATTCACGCAGTGAAATGTTCGCCATGTTGATGAACAAAATTGAGAAGTTTTCCGCCACCTCGGCAATACCATCATCCGCATAACCAAGTGTTGCTTGGGGCGGCGGCGGCGGTGCAAAGGGCACGCACGCACCCCTAAACGAGCCCCCGTTCGCGCAGATTTCGGGCTAATTGAATGGCAACTGCGCCGAGCGGCGTGCAGAGACAAGCAAATCGGCGTTTGTCGAGTGACGCCCGGGCTTTTTGGGTCACTCCGGGCGCCGTTTCGGCTTCGTAATTCGGGTTGGGGTTGGGGTGGCGCGCGCTGGCGGGCGGGTTGGTGGGTGGGTGGTGCGCGTGTGGGGCTGCTTGCCTGCCTGCCCGGTCGATAGAGCCCGACCATGCCCAAGTGCTCGTGAGCAGTCTCTCCGCATCAGCCGCGCGCCGCTTTATAGGTCAGGTCAAAAAAGCCGCCCCAACCCCCTCTCCGCGGACCGGCACCGGAGCACGTGGCGCCCGCCCACCCGCTCGCACCCCCGAGCGAGTGCGCCCTCTGTTATTGCGCGACTGAATCACTCGCTTGCCCAACTGGCGTGCGCTAAAAAATTATTTGCATTCAAATTACAAGCAATTTTATGAGTTTTTTATTTTATTAATCATGTCCCCTTAAGCATAAATACATGAAAGGAGCATAATCTTTTAATCAAAAGGTTTATTAATGTTAAATTAAAGTTATAAATATACAGTTTTACTCGCAACGGAATTTATGTAATATATGAATAGACGTTTTTAATTTAACACAGTAGTAAAGAAATAATCAAAACTGAACGGAATTTTTAGAGCAAATAAATTTTTAGGTCAGCATGATAATTAGGCTGCTGTTGGAAACAGAACGGATATATGTTACAAATATTTCATTTTAATTTTCCACGATGCGCATGCCTCACAGCTTAAAATCTTTGCATTCGTTCTAGGAAATACAGAAATCGAAGAAATGATTTAACTGTTGAAAATCATCAATATTGTTTGAAAGTATTTTAGTTCATGTTCCGCGATAAAATAAAAGATACCCTGAAATAGTCCCAGCCTTTAAAAGCAATAATGAACGTGGCGAAATGCTGCTTTTTCGAGTCTGGGTGTCAGTGACTGGACTTGCTGCGAGAGCATGGGCGGATTTTTCCGCTCATGCGATCCGATCTCTCGTCGAGGGAAAAGAGACGCTGACGACAGAGAACTTGCTGGAGCTGATTAAATGGACCAATAAATCGTTGACTCAAGGTTTCTGCGCTGGGAAAAAATTTTACGCCTTTCAGATGCATTGCGCGCGCGGTCTCTTCTTGCTGGAACGCGAGAAAGCGGAGGAGTTTTTTTTATTTCATTTTAATACGCCGTGTTTAATGCACTGCGGCAGTTAAATGCACGGGCATCGAGCGCAGTTTAAGTGTTAATTTAATGCAGTGTTTCAGTCAGTTTGAGTGCCTCTCAAACGCGCGACTTGTACCAGTTTTTATTGCTGTGGCTTCCAACTTTTCCGAGAACCGCATATAAAAGTTAAAAGTGCACCCAAGATATGATTGAGCGCACGTGGGAACTTGCTTCTGACCAAAATGAGCACGATATCGTGCTTGATTATATTTCACCAAGGTTTGAATTCAACCATTATATTTGTAAAATTATTTAAATTATTAAAGTGATTGATGCACTGCTACATTTAATAATATTTTGAATTTTTGGCACTAGAAAAAAGTCAATTGAATATATTTTTCTAAAATTTTAAAAACTTACCTCAATGTGCAATCATGAATTCAGGACTGACAAATAATTGAATTTCCGATATAAACAAATTCCTTGAAAAATTAAACGGCTTTTGGCAATGGTTTTTTCGCGATTTATCCAACGGTGTACGAGTGCGGAGTTAAATATCTCTCCTGGGGATATAAATCCAAATTTTCAACAAGGAACAATGCTCGATACTTGATTGGCATGCAAACTTGGGTTGGGTGCAGATTATTTCTCAGTAATTTAAACGGCAATTTGTTAACATTTTGGCCCTTTCCCGAATTCTACTATTTATGAAATATTAAAAGAAATATTAATTTTTAAAATTAAGCTGTATACAGATCCATTTGAAACTTGAAATGAAATTTTAAATTACTCTCAGAAATGCAAATTTTCCGCTTCCAACGACAATCAAATTTATTTCACGATAGCTGTGTTGTAAGACCAACAACTGCAAATGATGCCGCCCTATTTCCACTTGTTCCGACCACCCTCTCGCCCCCCCTAAGCCGTTCCCTCTCGACGCGTACGAGAGTGGAAAATTAATTAAACGCAGGAAAGGCAGCGATTAAGGCAAAGCTAGTTGGCAAAGGCCTGCGGTAATGAGATCCGCGAGGGCTGATGCTGCTGCTGCTGCAGTGAGCGGCGAAGAGTGGCTGCTAGCGACAGAGGCGGCGAAAAGCGGCACTCGCGACACGTGCTGCGAAATTTGCGGCGCACTAAAGCATTTTGCAGCACACACACAACTTCAACTTGTTTGTTAATTATTCAAGCGTTGGCGGGCGAATTCGTGGAGCGATGCACGAGGCGATTGCGGCCGCATTTTGAATCTGGGGGTGCGCCGCGAGGGTGCACGTAGTGCGGGGGTTGCTCGCCGAGGTGGCGCACGCATAGCCAGCGCTGGAAAGTAGGCCACCAACGGCCAGAAAGTGGGACACGACGAGCTCTGCTCAATATCATTTATTTTGCCGCACAAAGAGACACAAGCTCGCTCGCTCGCTCGGTGCAACCCCTAATTCACTGCTGGCCCACTTACCAAAGATAAATTGGCCCCTAATTCCGCCCATCATGTGATTGGGAATGCCGAGAACGCAAATGGACGAGGGGACACGCGTCAATTGTTAGCTGCCGTCCCTCTGCCAGAAAATTTGGATATCCTCAAATTATTAATTTAACAAAACGTCTAATAATATAAAATGGCAGGTGTATTTTTAACTTTGCATATTTTACGTTTAGATTAGAAATCTAAATAATCCTTTTTTATTTATCTTGTATTAGTTAGGATAGTAAAATCTTTAGATTAAATAAGAAAATCTTCCAAGCATTGAAAAAGGTAAAAATAATAACGCAGGAAGAGTAATTACAAACATATCAGTGCGAGATCAATGTTGTCTCTGCATTAACTTATTGCAATACTGGCATTAAAAATTTTTCATTCCACCAAAGGTTTTTGTTTTCCTTTTATTGTTATATGTATTTAAAAATTAAATATACATCAGTAGTAATAATTAAAATTACATAATATTTCAAATGTTAGCAATGTTTTTCAAGAAAAACCAGATTAATTAATCTAACAGTAGCATTAAAAAATATCAGAAACCACTCACACATCAATAATATTTGGTTGATGGCTTGTTAAATGAATTGGAAAAGCAATCATGACTGACCGAGTTAACAAGTCGTTTAATACTGTGTGCAAAATCCTACATGGATGGAAAATCTAATATATTATTTAAAATGATTCTAATATTTATACAAGAAAGGGTGCACTCATTTCTCATTTCTTCCCTTCCTTTCTTTCTGCTACTCGATTATTACAGCAATTACAATGAGTTTTAGTGCTGCTAGGAACGAGATACTCGAAAAAAATTGCCGCACTGCTCCATATTAGGTGGGTCGAATCCAGGTCAGATATTAATTGACAACAGGTATGCATGGAATATGGTGTGCGCGGCGGTGGCATCTATTATTCATAGAACGCCATCAGCACTGCACGAGTTTCTTTTTAAACACTACGAAAAAGCGGTCGGTCCAGCTCTAAAAATGGAATTAGTGCCCGATCGTCTCTCGGCGGCATGGACAAAAAATTCAACACTTTTACTTTCTGCCGTTGGATAAGAATTACGCGTCAGGCGTCGCGCGTGCATTTGGCGGATTGTCCTACTGACACACTAACCTTCGCTTTACTTTCGCTTATTTTTTTCGCCAAGTCTAGCGCGTCATCGCCGGCGTGACGTAAGGCAGGTGCAAATTCGTTTATCTGCACTTGTGCCTGCCGTTGTGCAATAACAACAGGTGATCCGCTGGGAAAATCGACACCAATGAACGGAATTTATTCTTGAAGGACATTTGAAACCGAATTTAACTCACATAATAATGCAATATAATATCATGTATGCATTAAACACAAATAGTTTTGACTTGGCAAGGGAAAAATCCAAACAAAACAAAAATATTTACTTTTGCAGCTTATAACCTACTTCGATTTTTATCAGAGTAGATAAAATGATGGATATTGATTTTCTTGTCAAACTACTTTCAAACATAGATCTCATTCTCACTAAAGGGATAAGCCATTTTTTGCGTGTGAAATAGCTAGCGTTGTGAATTTTAGTCATTTTTGGGCAAAATAGCAGTTTTCATCATTATGTTTTACCGTAACTCTCAAGTACTAAAGTCATTAAAAAGCTACTGACACAAAATAATGTATCAGATTTGAAAAACGAAATACAATTTTTTTTAGCTCAAAAACTCCACCTAAAAATTTTAAAAGTGGAAAATTTTCGATACAAGCAAGCCAAACCTTGCAGTAATTCACTGTTTTTGAACTTTTTTACCGATTCCTGCCTTTTTGCAAAAAAAAATGCTAATTTTCAATTTTAATCTATATGTAAAAGGGACACTTGCCAAAAACTCTATAGCTCAATTTCAGACTTTTCAAAGAGTTGAACAGCCACAAATAATTTAATTGCATCAGCCTCTGGAACGGAAAATCTTTTTATAAAACTTCATTGGCAAAAAAAGTCCTTGGTTTTATCTCAATATGGAATTTTAAGATTTGAAATTTGGTGCTTTGTAGTGGTATCGATCATTTTGACACTCCTATAAGCAATTTATATCTGTCTAGCTGGCAAATCGCATCATAGATAATATAAATCTTATCTCTAAAGTTTTTAATCTCCCTCAAACCATGTCGAAATAAATTGTTGGATGAACGCAACAAATTTATATTTTGACACTTCACACGCGGCCAAAAATAGAGCACCCCCGTGAAAACACAGATGGGCGTATAATTAGCCAAGCGGTGCACGCGGCCAATCAATCAGGGCGGTAAACACGGTAAACATCACTGTTGCAAATAATTGCAAATCGATAGATGCCCAACCAACATGCACCGACCCAGTTCAGGGCTCGGACTGGGTGCTGCGTGCAATGTGCATCCGATCTGAATTCAAATGCCGCCGATCGAGCTTAATTCTGATTTGTGTATCACACACGTGCGCTTAATATGCACTTGCGCGCTCGCTCATATCTATATGTACAGGTGCGGATTAATAAATGATACACGGTATTTAGGGTAAGGACGACTTGCATGCACACGCTCATCCATTTCCATTGAGCCTGCACAATAGCAGCGCGGTGCGTGTGTGAGTGCGAGACGCCCAGGCCGGTTTATTTATATGGAAAATGCATCTACGTGTTGCATGCCATTAATCACATAGACACATGCACCAACGAGCTGTTATCCAATCGCTGTTAACCTGATCGAGAACTTGGCAGAGAAAAATTTTATTGCACTATATATAGCTAGCTCCGAAGCCGTTTAAAAGGGCGAGTTACGTGTGCTCGCTCAGCAAACTTACGAAGAATTTTTTTTAAAGAAGATTGAATCTGCAAACCCCTGGAAAATTCTTGTTGCCAATGCCAATATTGTAATACTTAGGATTCAGTTGGAGCCAAAATTGACCTATGTCTAGCATGCTTTACAAATAATGGTGAGCACTGTCGTCAGCTTTAAATCTCATTTCATGTCACAACTAAAAGTACCCCAAAAAGTGCTATGCACCGTGGGATAGATCTCGATAGAGTAAAAAATTGGTAAAGCGCCGTAAGTTCTTGGAGAAAGTTGGAAAAATTTGTACTGCATCAAGGTTCTTTTTTTATTATTGCACAATTTCACATTGTACAAAAATTGTTCAACCTGCTTAATGTAGCCAACAAATCAAATAATTTTCAATTACTGCCCTGCATAATACCCAATTTTTGTCGTGAGTTAAAATCAAAATTTTAAACGAATTAATTTTCCGAGGTAAAATCATATATAAAATATTCCACTGCGATATTTCAATAAAGACTTGACGTACACGTGTACCTCCCGTTTTTGTTTCACGGCCGCTCGTATACGCGAGTGTTCACTCTGAGTGCGGAGTGTGTGTGTTAGATCATTGTTTGCCGTTAATACCAAGAAAGGAAAATAATGTACCCTGGGAGAGATAGGAGCAATTAAATCCGCCGCCCTTGATTTATGGCGAAACGCGCTGTGTGAAACCCTGCCCTACTAGGAATCGGCTGCAGATTTGTAAATATAATATAAAGACGTTTTCAGAAATAGTGAAAGTGAAACAAATGTGCGAACCATCGGTGCTGTGAGTCAAAAGGTTGATTCATATTTCATTTAGTTAGAAAATTATGATTTTCAAAATTTTCATCGAAATAATTGAGATGAAAATAGTTACAGATAACCAATGCGCATGGTTCCAGGTGGATTGATACACACAAAACCATAGATGACGGTTAAATTTTGAAGTGAGACATTTTAAAAGCTATTTTGTGCAACAATAAAAACAATCTAGTGCTAAAAAGAGTTGGCAAAAACAATTTTCATCTGATAACGCAATTTCTTGGCGTTCAATTTTATTAAAAAGAAACCTGTGCAAAAAACGTGTATGTATATTTTTTTTTGCTCTTTTTATCCCTGTCCGAGGACCGGAGGACCGGGAAGGGCGCGCACTGCACTAGCACGAATGCTGAAACCCGGGTCCCAATAACACCGCGAACGGATAACATGGGCGCACCAGGCCGCACAGGAACCCAGCCCACTCAAGGGCCACTTGCCTCCGCACCGAGGACTACATTGAAACGCTAGACATTCGTCCCGTGAAGCCAAATCACGCATGCTGGAAAGGTGCAAACCAGCAAGTAGCGAGTCGGCGCCGGTGCGCCTCCCAGCCCGTTGAGCAATTTTAGCAATTCGAGTCACTAAACTAACCACTTTTTGCCATTTCTGACATTGGGTAGCCAGTATTAGATCTCCGAACTGCTCAAATACCTCTCATTGCTTTGACACTCCTGAGAGTGCCTTAACAATGCGAGCCAACGGGCTGGTTTTTGTTATGTAATATGTAGGAGCGTTTTTTTATTTTAAATTTTTTATGGGCTTCTCATGAAGCACACAGGATGCTAAATTTAAATAGTAAGAGCTTTAGGATTTTTTAAATAAACTTACTAAATATTACCAATTGAAAAATAGCAAAGGTTTTCCTTAATTTGTACATCTAAAACACCGTCGTACAAAAGAACGGTTATTTCCGGGTAAAAAATCACTGGACATTCTTTTTGTGTAATGTCAAACCCTGTCTGCGGTGCGAGTCCCGTAATATCCTCTTCTATTGACTAAATATTGAATTTTCCCTTTCGTTCTCGCATCCTGCTCAATTTCGATTGTTACGTAACGCCGCTGCAGAATCCCATGAACCCAAAAACCGAGAGAGGAAGTATCAGATTGCTTCCAGGTCCATCTCACTTTCGCTTAAATTCCGCAAATTTCCTCTGGCGATCAGCTAAAAACGGTACACTTTATCAGCACCCGTTACCCATAGGAACAGGCTCAAATTCGCGGTTGGCGCTTTTTTCGCCTGTTACCGCTACCAGAGACGACTTTCATTTTCAACAGTGTGGCAGACAAAACAGCATATCATCGAAATGGAAAGTGATTTTGCCAACCAACACGAATGCATGAGCGCGCGACGCGGTGACTAATAATGCTGCCGCCGCCGCGGTGGGAGTAGCGAAACTGAAAGTAGTATCACTGTCACTGGGTAAGTGTGTCAATGGGTCGGCCCACATAACATCATCACGCGATTTAATCATCAAAAAGAGTCCGCCAGCCTCACGGAAACCGGACGCCTTTTTGGAAATTACCACAAAGAGGGAAAATTCAATAGAAATGGAAAATGCTCCAATCTTGAAAATTGTTTCAGTAACTAAATTCTTTGGGGAATTTCCGCCAGTAAAGTGGGAAGAAGTGAAATATTCATAAAAATATTCTACTTTATTTACTGCCTGCTCTTGAGAAAGGTAATGGTGATTTTTTTTCTAAAATAATCATTTCATTTTTGGATGGAGAGTGGAGAGTTTTGAATCAAACCTAAAAAAAGAATTCTAACAAAAAATTATTTTGGGACAAAAAATATTGTGGCTTAATTGAAAATATTGCAATTTTTTACCTAGTTTAAATCAAATTCTGTATGGGACCTTTATCTTTTTTTTTAATTGCAAGCAGTTTTTTAAATGCAAGATAAATTTTGACCGAAAATTTCTACAGTAAAATATAATATAATTCAACCCAAAAAACTCTATATAAGACCCAAGAAATCTCCAAATAAAAACCTATTGAATTGCGCCTTTTTGCTGTTAACCTATTCATTTTGCCAAAGCGTGTCTGCCATACCAAGGCACGGTGTTGCGGTTTACACGACGTTTCAGCACATCTGCTAGTGTCGAAAATAAATTGAAAGAGTGACTCGATTTACGCCCTAGCACAGGGAGTGTTTAGTTTGGTTTATAAATATAGAGAGCGCGGGTCCGAACGGCACGGCTTGTGTGTGTGTGTGTGTGTGTGTGTGCGAGTGTGAGTGTTTTCGCAGCAAAGTAGGTCAGTGTGTCGTGATATATCTCATCTATTATGATACCACGATATGCAACGTATCAAGTGGAGGCGCTCACGGAATGCGTCACTCAAACTCACTCTCGGCGGCGAATCCGCGGGGAATTCTCCATTTCAGGCGAAATGAGCTGAAAAACGAGGCCTGCTTTGCGTCACCCGAATGGCTAATTAATGAGCGTTAGAATACATTCACTAGAATAAACGACTGGACTGTGCAGTTTTTGCCTGCATACTTGCAAAAAAATGCAACTGACGATTACGATAGCGGCGTACTTGTTGCGCAATGCACACTTTTGCGCTTCATCTAGGCGATGAGCTACTTTATCGCCATTTCCTTCCATCTTCTGCGTTGTTTTATATTTTGACTCTGGTTTAATTTTTGAATGTAAAATGCACACGTGGAGCTATAGATTAAGGACAGTTTATTTCAACAAACCTTGATTTGAAAGAGTTGTTTTACAATTTTTCTCAATCAATTGCCAGCTTTACATAAAATCGTAACTTCTGTCATTGTAATAACGATAATTTATTTGTTAAACATGATACTTAGATTTTTTTGTATTTTAGATGCTGGTAATGTATTAAAACATTTAAAACTAAACATAGGGATTCTCATTTGATTAGCTACTCACAAAATATTTCTGTGACGAGTAAAAAAGTTACTTTTAGTTTCAAAGTGATCTTTATTCTTTGTTATAGTTCTGCAGTATGTACACTTTTATTTTTCTTCCCCAACTGTTTTTACCAGGTGTCTTTGTGGAAAATCCCTTCCTCATAAATCTCTACTCTATTATCAAATTGTAAACAGCACAAGCGTGAAATTTGAATTTACTCCCGCCGAGAAATTCTATCATGAAAAGGAGAACCCATAGAACCTACATGGCTGGGATGGCTATTGTTGGTAGTTTAAAAGAAGTAAAATCACGAAATATATAGGGGCGGTCGACAAAGTGGAGCGATATTTTACAGCAGGGGGTTGTAAAAGGTGACAGCGAGAAGTTTCACATTAGTCCAGTTAGTTCTACTCCAGACGCTTGAAAATGCTGGACGGCGGCGCGCAGTTTATTTAAAAAAAAATACGGGAAAGTGGTGTAATTTGAGAAAAAAACGCACGATCGTTGTGACCTTCGCTCGGCGATCCCCACGTGATTTGAGCAGAAATTAATTTCCCTCTCGATGCACTCTCTCCAAGCTGGGCGGGCGGGTGGGGGGTATAAATAAATAAATTTCGAATTTCGTAAAAAGGCGTGCGTGGCCGGCTGCTAAGTGGGACAGTAGTGGCAATGTTACGTGGTCACCGTGTCAGGGTCAGCAACACTGCTCACTCGCGCTCTCTGTAATTACATTACGCGATAATCATTGTTGTCTGCGCGCCCGCTCGCTCGCTCGCTGCACAGCGCTGGATGCGTTTCAGAAACAGCGGCGGCGGCAACGCCATCCCTTCGCGTGCAAACGACGCATCTTGCATTTTTATTAATCGCAGCCGCAGCAAAGCAACCTTGGACCTACCTGCATTTCAGTCGCTCTCCAATGAAGTGAAATTATATATGCACACACGTGCTGCACCGATTTCATTTGGATTTTGCTTTTCTCCTTCATTTATTCATGCTGATTACGTAATAGCCTCAACAAAATGTTTGTCAATTGTTGCAATTTTATCGTTGATTTAAAGTGGAATGATACTGGGCAACAATTGAAAATTATTTAAATTGTTGGATGCCTTAAACAATTGACCGATTAACAATTTGTTCAACAATTTGCAATAATAAAAAAATGACCTTCCTACAATAAAAATTCAAATTTTGCCAATTTTCTCCAAAATGTACAGTGCTCGAACATATTTTCTTGGCATATTCCGATTCCTCTCGTCGAGATCTGTTCAACGGTGTATGCCACTTATTGGGGAAACTCTTAGTTTTGGAATAAAATCGGATTTCAAGTAAGGAGACAGCCATTACTATTTGAAAAGCACGGTAACTTTCCAGCCAATTTTCTCTAAACATTACAGCGCTCCTTAGGTCAATTTAGGCTTTAACTGAATCCTAAGGGACGAGTTTATGCATTGGCAACAAACATTTTCCAGGCTTTTCCAGAATCATTCCTCTTTAAATGGAGAAAAATTTAAATAACTAAAGGACTTAATTTATTTGAAAGATTCTGAATTGGCTATGCTCTTTTAAGTTGTATCTTTCGTTAAAAATTACTGCTTTTTCGGTTAGAAATTCTTCTCTCACCTTAACACCTTATTTTTATAGTCAAAAATAAGGAATAAGTGGCTCAAAATTAAATCACTGGCAAAATAAAATAATGCCTCGCGCGTGTTTCATTAATAGCTTACTGTTTCGACTCCGCAATCCTCATCAGCATTGTTTATTTATTCTTCATTCGAGCATAAATTGCACAAAAGAAATCATTTTGCGGACACTTGCTGGATATAAATCTTTAGATACAACTCAAATCCATCCCAAAAAAGTCAAATTTCCTTAATTCATAGAGAACCAGCTTTTCAAAATGTGCCAAATAAACTATGAATTTTTCTGTCGGCCTTTTTCACAAAGAGACATACCTTCACATGACACGCCTACTATAGCTTCCACCTTTTAATTTGCTAAAACACACAGCTTTGACGAACGGCTGTATATTTGTATCAAGTGTAATCTGTCCATTGCATTTTACCATTTCTTGAATTTTTATAACAAATGCTAACTCTATTTGAAATCGCCAAAATAATTGTGAGCGCCTGTTTTTTATGTATGCCTGTCGTACTTTTTCGTGTTATATATTTATTAATTCATTTTAAAAATTAAAAAAAATCATTTGAAAGTTTTTATCAGCCAGTAGGAGTGAGTGGAAAACGAAAGTGCAACATTGCCTTTAGGAAGAATGAAGGGAAAATTTGACCTGGTAAGAAATGCTTAAGGAAGAGTACCCATAATTTCTCTAGCCTTTGTTCTCTTTTGTTCGCAAGTAGTTAAAATTGCATTCCACCCGACCGAACTCGCTTTCTTGGTACAACTTGGAAACCGTGTCAGATCCAAATAGCTTCAAGGGGTGCATTATACTAAGGCAATAAAACATGGACTCGCCCCATTACGAATGGAAGCAGTCAATCCAGCCCTTCAACCCCCAGGGTAAAAGAAATGCAGTGTGGGGTGACCTTGAGCGAAATGGAAATGTGCCGGCGTGCAGGAGTGCAGTTTCCAAATCGCGCCTCGGGAAAAAATCGCTCATCAACGATAAAAAAACAGAGCATTCGATTTTTACGACCGTTTTATTTTTTGTTTTAACTCTCAGAGAGATTCGCTATCCATTGTTTCGCCTGCGCCGGTTGCCGCTTATACAACCCGTTCCGCTGAGGCGTCGGCCACTATTGCATACTCTCCAGGGGGCACTCTCTCGCTCATTGTGCGTCCATTAAGCCAAGGCCAGGAGCCGGGATGGATGAAAAGTCTCCGCGGGATGGGGCTGGAAAACAACAGGAACCGAAAAAGGGTGAGACGTGCTCAAACGCACGCTGCCGATAAAGCTTGGCCGCTCAATGCAAAGGTGTCTTACCTGGAGCAAGCATAAGAGCATGAATGTCATAAAAGTTAGTTCTGAGAATTCTATATTTTTTGGACGAAATCCTAAGTCGAGCAGTTCTTTGAGTTCCTTAATGACAAGATATTTAGTTAAGCTTCCTTAATCCATGAAAGTAGCACTGGAATTTCTATTTTGACAAAGCCAATAATTGCGAGGGTCAAATTTAGTTAGGTAAATGCGGTCGACATTTCGACATGTACCTGAAACTGGTGGAAACTTTAAGATCTTTTCTTTAGAGGTGTTCGGTCTGAACATAGTAAATACTGCCACAAGATCGCTTTTTGACGTAGCGCAGGCCAAATGTCGAGAGGGAGCAGCAACACAGCGACAACCGTTATAAGCGACCAGTCTTGCTGACCAACCTTTTTGCTTGACCCCCTATGGGTAATTGTTTGGTTTATTGTTAGCTTCGCTCGTTTTTTGATTATTATTCCAATGCTTTCATAAATTTTATAAAGAAGCAAACTATGTATTTTATGATAGGTGGAAGAAGACAATTTGTGGAGGAACTTTTCAAACGACCACACAGTGTGCCAGCGGTGCCAAACAGAAAATACAAAGTTTCATACAAAAAAAGATTAAATTTTTACCTGAGCATTTTAGGACCCCGAACCCCCCATGTCACGGTGAATTAACTTCTTGCCCTTTTTCCCTGTGCATTGTTAAGAGAATTTTGACTCTTGTAAAAAATTCATTCTCTTTTTCAAAAATTGCTGAAAATATTTTGCAATATTATTTATGGTAACGTGTTAGTAATAAAAAAATATTAAATCTCATGATAAGGGCACAAAGTTCGATTCGAAATATCTCGAGAAAAATAGCCAATCAACAAGGACAAGTCCGATTTTTCTGTCTTGAAAAATATTATAAAGAAGAATGCTTACTTTCCTTCTCGATCTTCTAAATTTTTTTCATTCCAATTGGACATTATTAGAGTGCCAAATTAATTTCATAAAACCCGTTCTTGTTACATTTTAAGTCGCATAATATTATCAACAGTGGAACATCAGTCTGCCTATTCACATATATTTTCCAGTCCGCAACATAATTCCGTTGAAAAGCGTACGCGGCCTCCTTATCACACACCCGGGCTGGCAATCAAGCATAATTCTGTGGCCGCACTCTGAATTATCGGGTGGTCTGCCTGGGAAAATAAGTCACCATCAAGCAGCAGCAATTACGTGACGCAATTGACGAGCCGCGCGCGAGGGTTCCTCCTCATCGTCTGCGATGACGCCACGCGACCTACTTTTGCTTGGGCTATATTTCGCTTGAATTCGCACATATACACACACTAGCATAGGGCAGCACAGCGGCCGCGCTCTTTTTTGACTTGAAAACCGGCCACTCGCTGACCTATTTATTGATTTTATGATCGCGCGCACGCCCTAAGCACCTAATCATAAATTCAAATCTGCTGCCAAAGTCGTTAATTATCCATTTTGCTCCGGGGAGGAGGATTATAAAAGTTTTAATTACACGACAATTTGATGAATTTGTGAGAATCAGAGGCAAAGTGGAAAAGGATGCGATTCACGGGATTGTACACACACACACAAATAAAATGATTATCCGGTCGGTGTGAGATAAGAAAGCGAGCTGCTTCTGGAAACACATTTTGGTTATTGTTTCGGCTGGATTAATCAGGTCAAGGTTGTGTGTGCATTGCGAGTGAGAGTCGCGTTGCTCGTTTCCACACGAGAAACCTCAAAGGAAACCGCTTTTCGACCGAAAATACTCGCCCAGAGAGACAGAGGATGGGGAAGAGGGTTATCAACTGACGCACGCACGCGTCTGTTTTTCCGGAAGCCTGGTGAATGGGGCGAAGGAAGATCTGGCCGCCACTTTGGCGAACTGTTGCGCTCAGGCACAAACTGTTGGCTCTGCTGCAACCGCACTTTTCCTTCGATAGCCTGATTGTTTCCGTTTCCCGTACTTCATTTGCTGCAAATGTCAATGAATTTTATTCGTATCTTGAGTACGTTTTACCCGGTTTTAGCTCATTAACGTACCTCTAATTCGGGTAATTTCCCGGGCGGATTAAAATTATTTGGATTAAATTGTTATTAAAAAAAATTCTAGTCCGACTCGCTCGTTTGCACCTTTTCAGCATGTGTGTGAATTAATTTCACGGGACGAATGTCTTAAAAGTTTAGCGTTTCAATACAAGACCCCGGTACGGGGGCAGGGATACGAGGTGGGCCTTTTCTAGACTAACTAAGCTTCCTCCAGTGAGGTCCGAGAGCACATTTGATGTTATCGAGTTGCTCGCTATCAGGAAAGAGATGTACCGATCAAAGAAGTGAAGAATAATTTTCGTCATTAAATAAAAAGTTGGCAAGCTATTTACTTTTGATTTCGTCTGCTCTCATGGGCTTAAAGGTGAAATGACGCCGCCCAGCATCCTCCTCGTGCCCGCCTCATTGTTTTATCACGATCGAGGCGTGATTCAATTTATTCCATCACCAGAGAGTTTGCTTTCCAGCATGTCTCGCGTGTCCTTATGCTCTTTGAAAAATAGATAGATGCTCTCTATCGTTAGATTTTCATTACTGATCGGTGGAGCGAACGAGCGAGCGATTTGTCCGCATAACTGAACACCACGTCGATCAAGCTGGAAATTTCTTAACAAGCTACGCCAACTTAAAATGAAATCTTCCAGACACGCCATGTTTTCTTTACCTGGAAATCCTATTCTCTGTAGTTCCTTTGAGCCATCTTTTCACGCTGAGTTAATGATATATTAGGGCAATAACTTAACTGTCGGAAACACTTTCGCTGTATGACAAGCTATACAAAGGTTTTCGGTCCACGAAATCCTCACCCTGCTCAGCCATTGGTTTCTATTTTGTTCACATGGGGTTAAAGAACACAAACAAGCACCCAAATGGTTCCCCGCAGATGCTATTCACCATTCATGCGGTGATTTGTATGAAATATAACAATACTATCAGCAGGTCCAGTTTTTCTTGCATCATTTTCTGAATTATGTCAAGCCCCCAACTGTCCAAGCGCATCCATTATTTGAAAAACTTTGAAAAAATAATTGTTGTGTCTATAATTTGTTATAAGCTGACACTTCCTTTTTCCTTTCGAAAAAGGCCACAGCCGCTGCGTGGGTTGTTTATTTCTGCTGGAGCAGTTGGCAGATCAAAGGTTTCAAGCTTGCACTCAACTCTTTTTTCGATCCGTCGCCATGCTCTGCGCAAACGGCCGCAGAGGAGAGAATTATTATTGTGTGCAACAGTAGGGAATTCCTGCTTTGCGAAACCCTGGAAAAGTAAATAGCGCCGCCTTTGTGTTGTTAATCCGAGAGCGTATAAATAATCTCAGTGCGCCGGGGCTCGATGCTTTTCGCGTTGTCTAAGTCCCCGAGGCCGATTTATCACCCGCGAATTATGCCTTTGAGCCTCCGGAATGAAAGAAACCCAATGAGCAGAATATGGAAATGAATCATGACGGCCTCGAGGTCTTTTGCAATTTGATTAACGACTTCGTACACGCTTTAAGACGGGGGATGTTGAATTTATTTCGAGCAGATGGATTTAAATACAACTATTTCTTTTTAAGATGTTAATTAGGAAAATAAATGTGGATAAGGAGTGAGAAATATGTTACAAAATTGTACGGCCAGTAGTTAAGTTCATTATTCAGTCACTATTTGTATTTTAGGAACTATTTTACTATTATAGCTATACAAGTTTTGCAGCCCACCTTTTTTACATCTTATGTTGTATGCTGCAGGTCTAACTTTTATTTCTTGAATTCGCTTGGATTTTAGCTTCAATCCACAATCCACTCTATATCATCTCATTTCATTTTTTTTAACTATCAAAGTTTTCACTCTGAACTTAATCAAGTATTTATGAAATAACTACGCTTTCATTACTAAATGCTAGCGAGAACTGGTACGTAGGTTACATTAAATGTTTGAAATCATTCCATGGTGCACAATTAGAAGCATTTAAGCTTGCAGCGCACAATTGCTCTGTCTTCATATATAGTGGAAGCAGCAACAATAATTCGAGCCTGCTGAGTGTCTCGAGTTACTTCACTCTGAATAACAACAATAATGAAATATAAAAGTTCTACACGTGTCGCGAGTTGTGTTCATTCTCCAAGTTTCTTTCTCTTTCTCTCTCTCTCTCTCTCTCTCTCTCTCATTCGTCGCTATGGTGGACGAATAATGCAGCACACGGCGAAGAAACATGCACGAGTTTCATGTTATTGTTATTATGCTGGGCTAGAGCAAGAGCAGAAACGGCGGCAGTGCACGAGTGTGCGTCGATCAACCTCATTCGGTCTCGCAGCAATCAAGCCAACAGCACCTGTGAACTCAGAGAATTATGCATTAAATTGCTCCTGCTGCTGCTGCACCGCAGAAGGCGAAATTTAATCGCTTGAATCTGCTCCCTCGGAGATCACTCCGTGCTTTGTTCAAACTGAGACTATTTGTGAAAAATGCAGCGACGTTTTTTTTCTTTAGTACGTCGGTGCAGCAGCATAACATAAAGGAATCACACGTTGTCGTACACGCTCACTTGCCGAGTTACAATAGTGCTTTTTTCCAACGAAATTTACCATTTTTTTGTGTTGTGTCGGTGCATCGAGTCGAAAATTATCGTTTGAGTACCTGCATACAATGGCAGCTTGAGCGAGCGTGGTAATCGAATGAATAAATAAATAAATGTGAGTAAAATGCATTTAGAAAAGGCAGAGAGCAACAATGCATGTCCCAGTGTCCTTGACACACTTGGGCACGCCGCGCGCGCTTATGTATTATTATATGCTCTCGGATCTGAACACGCTTCTAGCCAAGCAAGCAACTCGACCGCGCGCTGAGAGATTGAAAGTGCTGTAATACACTTATACAACCGCGAGGATGCGCCGGCGAATCTTAGCAGGGTTTAGCAAATGGGCGGATAGTTGACACAAAGACTGCATGGAGCATGTCCAGTGGTTTTCACCGGAAACTTCCGTACTTTTTTGCTGCAGCTTTGGGAGTAATTTAACGGAATCCCACTTTCCAGGGACTGGAAAATCTGTAAAATGTTAAATATGCGCTGCAATTAATAAATTTGGTATTTATTGCCAAGGATGTGCAGTAAATTGCTATAAACTGCTCACATTAAAGGTGATAAATCTAAGCTTTGATTATGACACTAAATGACTAAAAATTTAATAATAACCTTAAAAAACCCGACGTCTCCAACCTAAATTTGCACGTGGTTGAAAGACGATTTAGGTAAACTCATGTTGTTGGTGTAGAAAAACCTGAATATTTTTTGCGTTTTCTCTGGAAAGTTCTACACTCGTGATAAAAATCAGACGGACAAATCTGAAACTTTTACCCTGTTTCGACACTTCTGTCCCGCTCTATCTACCGGACAAGAGACATAAATCAAAAGGGGGTTGTAAAAACCGACACCTTTTTTTTGCTTTGGGACAAAAGTAGCAGCGTCATAGGCTTGGAAAGCAGATACTTAATTAGTAATTATTCTCTCTTGGCGGCTGCTGCATGCGTGGTGTCGCGGTGGAGTTTCCAATCAATCAGTGACAGGTGTCAAAGACAGTGTCAATTTGCGGTTTTCAGCGCTCGGTAGATCATGTGTATCGCGGCTTACGCCACTTTGTCAGGTTCTGGCACTAATTATTGGGCGACCAAGTGGCCCAAGGTTACTACGCCACGTTCTTTTCTCTCTCTCACTCTCTAGTAGCTTTTATGTTTTATCCGACGAGACGGGCCGTCGTTTAGTGGTAAATTGGGTTTCTCTGTTTGTTGCATCCAAATTTCGGAATTGTCCTATTATTTGATTCAGCCACCTTTTCCGCTTTCTAGACGTTGGGATCAAAAATGGAAATCTCACCAGAAGGCATTTCAGTGTTTCCTTGATTACATTTTGCTTTCTATGAAGTCCAGCAAACTTTCCACTTCGAGCAACGACTGAATCAGCGAAATTCCCCATTATGTTTGTCACGCGTAGGCAAAAGTTTCGAGCAACCACTACTTAACATTTTTATATCTTGTATTTTGAATTTGGCCGACAGTTTTGTAAAAGATAAGATAAAAATACTATCTGCTGAAACCTTTTTCTTTAGATTTTTGCTTCGTCATGATAATTTTTCTTCGGTCGTCTAAAAGTGAAGCATAGCGTTCGACACAAATTTAGCGGGCACTGCGTGTGATTAGTCCGTCTCAAATCAATGGCTGAGTATGCAAATGAGCGAGATAATGAAAAGCAGGCCACCAGATTCATTGATAGGCTGTTGGGCCTTGAAATTGACAATAAAAGACACGCGCAGGTGAATTGGAAAAAGCAATTAGCACGCGCACGGCTGGGAGGGCCGCCTCGGGCCCGCGCATTTGCATTCGATGACTCTTTTTCCCAATGCATTTTTACGCGACAGTGAAAGAAACCAATTTTCGCCCGCAGAGCTAGAGCAAACAACCTTCACTTTCATGCACACGCGTGTACAATAATGGTTGAGGTGTGATTTTGTGATGTGTGCAAGTGATGTCATCGGCAAGGTCAGCCGTAAGAGAGGGAAAATGCGACTTTTAAACGCACGCTTATACACACACATTTGCGCTGCGCGCATTTTCAGCAGCGGCCTGCTGTTTGGCCTAGTTTGCCAGTAACCCACTACACTTGAACCAGTTTGGCGTGTTGTTGTCTTTATACACTCCGGCCAGCTCTCGCTTTCTGCCAACCCGATACGGCGTTGTTATGTCGCGGAGTCCACTTTCGCTTTCAGCTAAACGTTACGCGCGAAATGGCTAATTTCGGAAAATCCACGTCTGACTATGTGCTCTAAACCAAGAAGCTATTTAAAAGTATAGTTTGCTATTTTTGCAAGTAATCATTAAAATTTAGATTTTATTCGAGAAAATACTATTTAAAAAATATTTTATTTAATATTTAATTCTAACTCTGAACATTAACAGGAGAAAGTTAACTTGGGTAATTTGTAAAATAAATATTGCTGGTCGATCAAGACTTGTTTAAAACATAAAAAACAATTGATTAAAATTGCTAGACCAAGAGAGAAACCATTCAAACGCAAAAATTTACTTACTAAATTAAATTTATCCTATGATTTAGTTTTAAAATAAATTTAACAATTTTACTCTTGTTGGTAACATCAAACAAGGAATGGGTCTCTCAAAATTAAATTTGTTGCTAATTAATAGCTAAAAGTTTCGGTTTAAACCTATAATTTTAAATGAAATTTAATCACCAGCTGTTTCTGCAAGGGGCTTTCTGGAGTAATGAAGAAACTGCTTTAAAAAATTTCAAAGCAAAATAAATTTCTAGTTGGTTTGATAAATTTTGTCTGTGATTCTTTCGGCCCGTATTGAAATTTTATTTGTATTGCAGCCTTAGAAAAATGGAAAAAGACTCGTTTCAACTTATAATTAATTTTCCTTATTAACATCTAAAAAAGGTATAAAATTAATTTTGAAATGTGAATTTTTGCTTATTGGTCAACCGTTGCCTCTTTATTCAAGTCCTTCACTTTCGCTTTGCAAATTAAGACAAAATCGCGCTTTCCGCAGTGGTTGCACGCTGCATTCAGCGTGACGCTGCGATTCATTAATGGGCCAATGGCAAAACCGGGAAATGCGCCAATGGAATTTCGCACCAAGTGACCGTGACTCAAATTCGCGCGTGATAGTTGCGGAAATTTCTAGCAATCTATCGGTTGAAATTAATAATTGGGTCAGCTAGGGGGAAATGTTTTTCATTTCGGACAGGACTGACACATTTTTTCTGCTGCTGAAACTAAAAGTGGGTCACGTTTACCGAATGACTCATCAGTGTGCAAATTTTGTTTTTCTTCATGCCAATCTGGATTTAATCGGCGTCCAATTACAAAGTCTCTCCGGGCAGCCCCAAATCGCGTCGAGAGCCGCGCCGCTGACCTAAAAACACAGTGCACTTGGACTCGATTTTATAAATATTTCCATAAGCAGTGGCATAGCGTGCGGCACATTATCTTTGGAGACGACCACCTCTCCGCCCGGGCGCCCCCTCGCCTCGCCGATCCCCCCCTCCCACCTGTGAAACATTATTAGCACAGTATTGTGTGCCATGTTCACTCTCACTTTCGGATTCCGCCTAAAATGTAGGCAAATTGTGCGCCGTGCGCCAGTGGGAATGTGTGTCACGCCAAAATTGCATAACGCGCGTACACCTTCCTTCACACTTGCGTGCGCAAACAATTGAATTCGCTTTTCAACGCGCCAGACGCCGGTGAAATCATTTTATTCACGCTGCCCACGTGACCATTTGTTAAAATGCTTTTGCACTTTTATTTTGTGAAATAATGTGATCCTTATCACGTTCCTGTGGAGAACTGGGCAAATGTCTGTTAGCCAATCAAACAAAATGCTTAAAAAAGTAGGCATGGGATTTTCAATCTAGTCCTTATCAGATTAGTGATCAAGTTTTTTTTCTAATCACGCTTGAAGTGATTAATCATAATCTTAAAACAAATATTTTCAGAGCCATGTCAAACCGTGTGTGGGCCACAAGAATATCTTTTGGCAAGCCAAATATTAAAAAAACTGGCCTACAAATTTTTGTCATACATATAAGGAACTATACAAATGTGTAGTTCCTTTTTGTCTTGCGCAAATAAAATGAATAAATGCATGACAACCATCGATTTTAATTGTTTACTACAATCAGCAGTCGATCAAATTGTCAATTTGAATAATTAACTTAACCATAACTTTCTACGTATCTCGAAAAAATACAAACGGCTTATCGATGATTTTTTGCTTGATTTTGATTCCTCTCGTGGCGATCTATCTAACGGCGTGCGAATTATGAGGAAAATTTCACTCCTGGCGAAATAAGTCATGATTTTCAGTAAGTGCTCGCCTCTTGATTAGCACGCAAACTTTTTAACTGATTTTCTCATAAATTTAAATTTGTTTTTGAAATTTGGAAAATAAATCTATTTGATAAATTTGGAATTGATTTACTCTCTTAAATTTGGTCCAAAGAGACTGTGAAGAAAGATTATCTGTGTCACATCCTATATAAAAGATAATTAACAACCTAATTTCGCGGCAAACAACGCGGCCGCTGCAATTGGCACGAAAACAATGGCACGGCGTGTTGAAAAAAATCGGCGCGAACTATTTTTAAGGTCCATTCCTTCAGCAAATGGATTAGCGTGTATTTTTGGCACCCTCGGATTGTGCTAGTGCCATGCGAGAGGAAGTGCGGAATTTGGGTCTGCAATTTTGGGCCGATCGGAACCGCAGCACGACGCGAATCCGCTTGGCGTAGGCCCCGAATACACGCCCCTCTGTTCTGGCTGGCGTCACAAAAATGGATTCTTGAAACGGGTGCGTGTCAGGGTCGCCTATTTTCAGATAATTTGACACCGTTTCCCCGAAAAAATTATTCCAATGGGCTCTCTCATGTTTATGGATGCGTTGCTTGCGCGAGGAGAATAAATTCTATACAGGAGCGGAATGGCAATGAAACCCACCGGTTCAGACGTGATGTATTAATTTTTACAACAACAAATAACGTCATTAGCAACTGTTTGAGATAACAACTATATGTTATGCTAAAACCTTTCTATGCTACAAGAAAGCCAGAAAAGAAGTGTTGAAACTGGTTTTTCGAGCTGCAGCTAAATCCCAAGAACTCTTTTTTAAATAAATTATATTTTTTAAATTGAAAGGGTTAGCCAATTTAGACGAATATCTACACAAAGATAGAGTTGCAAGAAAACAGAAAAAGAATAATCGAAAATGATATACAGACGCAATTGTTCTAACTTTCTGTTATTTTTCACCTCGAGTTCTTTTATAATTCACGAGGTAGACTGCTTCCTCAGTTTTAGCAGCAAAGAATTAGAAGTTGGAACAAAATATTTACTTTTCATCATTGGTTTAATTACAGGTTCAATTCTATCTGTCTTGTTTCAATTTGGTGCGTTCATTTAGGGCCATATAGATTTAACATTCTAAAACCTACAAGAAATCTCTCACAGTACGTTTATTCTTTTGTACCACACCTTTTCTAAGATAATTTGTAAACTAGCCGAATTGACAGCTCCTCAAGCAAGCAGTGATGGTGTAATTTAAATTGTAAACGTTTTCAACTCGAACAATTTAACGCTAATCTGAGGAGAAAACCATTTAACCACTTCAACCAGAGCTGTTGTAAACACAACAAAAAACATTCGGCTCGAATTTAGTCATTTGCCTAGAGCAAAAAACGTCAAATGAGTGAGACAAAACGAATCAAGAGACACGTGGACATGCAGCACCCGATATTCTCGCACAGTGAGTGAGCACCAACGATCAACTCAACTCATTCGCCGCACTTTAACGTGTGTATGTTCTATTATGTTTTATTTTCAAATAGTGGCCGTCGCTTTCTCTATTTCCCAACGACGAGCAAGTTTACTCGGCGCGCGCGTCCGCAACCATCAAAGCGTACAAAGCATCGACGACGCGACTTTAATTATCATTCCGATGGAAACAGAAAAATTCGGCTCAACGGAAAAATGAAAGTTTTGGACGGTGTCATTCGCCTTCCGAAAACTGGGCAACGAACCTTTCTGATTTCCTCTCTCTATTTTTAATGCGTGCGAGCGGTCGTTATGTCATCCATTAGAAGTAATCCTTCAATCACGAAAAAACAATTTGGGATTGTTTCCAAAGAGTGAACACCAAAAACGACCGTCGGCAAATCTGAGCGTGGCTGCTAGACTAATCAATTCGTCTTACTCAATTTATAGACATGCAGCTGGCTTGATTAGAAAAATCCTCAGGCTAAGAATAATATTCACGAGTGAATAATTCTGTTAAAAGTCATGTTTAACTAGCTATTTTATACTTGAGGTCTCGTTATTAAAATATCGAGAATGACACACTTGAACTCGCAGCTAATAGAATTTGAAACAAAGAGTTTAACTCTAAATCTAATTAGGAAGAGCTGAAAGGATTCTTTTCAAAGTATCAAGGCCAGAGAAAATTCTGTTTGGAATAGTTTTCCTCGCACTGATTTATCTCCTGGCCTGGAGTTAGTTAGTTAGCTGTATCTCATCGAGCCGGCAAGAAGTAAATGCATTTAGGAGTGCATTTGAAAAAGTCCCTAGCTCACTCTCTGAAAGTGTAAGTTATGACCGGAATACAGACGAGTCATTATAGATGAAATCTTTGGAATTATTACCTAACACGCCGAGTCACCTTTTTAGAGTCAGCAGGGCTCTCTCATAAATAATTTAATTCAGGATTCCGATCAGCTCGTGATTTTGGGATCGAAGTGATGGCGGATGTTTGGTCAAGAGCTGCATTTAGAAGAGCAAATGTTTGCACTCTGACTCTTTTGAAACTCTCTCCAGCGCCGCTGCCGCCGCCGCCGCCGACATCGGCAACGGCAACGAGCGAGTAATTAGAAAAGGCAAACAGCACATAACTGCAGCCATCATCAGAGATAACAACGGCACATGGCCAACGACGAGAGCTTGTTTCACATTCATCGGCTCCTTTGGCCACGGTTACCTCACCCGAGCGGCCACGAATGGGACGCTTCTTATCTCGGCACCCCACGGAATGACAATTATAATCAGCATCTCCACAGCGGATTTGCATTGAGCTCGCGTTCCATTCATGCAACACACCGAGCTGAAAGTGAAACCTGCCGTCACGTATTTTTTTTCAATTCGTTCTACCTCGGGTTCAATTTTAGAACAATAATTTTACCATAAAAAAGAAAGATGTCGCGAACAAAAAAAAACATCCCTCGTTGGATGGAGCCCAGTGGAGAAAATGACCTGCTCGTGTTATTGTTGGGGATCGATGTTCCGTGAAATTCATACACGCATTCTGGAAAGGCGCAAACCAGCATGTGACGGAGTCTTGCTGCCAAAAGCAATCAATCTTAATCGGTAAAGATACAGAGAGTCAATTTTAAGGCGCAAACAACCCTACTATTCCATTAACAATCGTAAAAATTGAAGCTCATATTTTAAGTTGTTTGAAGTGAGGGATGGATTGTTTGTTTACTTCAAAGAAAGCAACAGTCATTCGTCGAAAATCCTTTTTTCAATTTCTTTACAAACTGTCAGTTCCAAACTTGAGCATCAATTGCCAGGGATTTCAGCCTAAATTGTGTGATCTAGCGTTCATGAAAGCTGGCATGTATAGGTCCCCTGGGAGAGAAGAAAAAGAAGTGGCTATAAATTACATCCCTCTCCCCTCGCCTACAAACCGCCGCACATACCCTTCCCCTTCAGACCCTTTCGCATCCCTTTTTTGTAAACCGCATGATAGGAACCTGACGCGCACTTTCTCTTTTTCCCAAAGAGCTCAATCAGTGCTGAGGGAGGGCAAGAACCATTAATGATATAAAAAGAAAGATGCGTTGACGTAGCGTCGAGAGCTACAAATAATGGAGAAGGAACAACCCTCACAGTTTGAATTATCATCCCCGGCACTTTCCCTCACGGCGTGGGAAACATTCTGCGACTCACGAGTACAAACAGTCGCAATAGTGTTTCAGTCAAACATCTTACCGCGGCTCGAGAGAGCTGCAAGAAAAATATGATATATAAACACGGAGAAATGCACCTTATTTGCTCGTTGAGAAAAGTTCAAAGAAAGCAGCTGCTTGGGCCAATTCTTTTAGCTAGATCGCGATTCATTAACCGCAAGTAATTAATCTTTTCCTCGTGTCTTTTCTGGCGAAACGAATGACTAACGCGCGTTTTTCGCTTTTGCAATCCGTTTTTTGCTGCACCGCCACGATGTACGCAAATATGAAACGAAATGCACGCGGCAGCTGTGTTGTTCTTGCGAAAAATTGTGTTGGAAATAAACCAAACACATGACAATGATTTACTTTGAACATAATAAATCACCGGTGAATTATATTTGAAATGTGAACTTTACAGTGACTCAGACCACTTGAGTTCTGGTGTATCAAAATTCAAATGTTTCAATATCTTCTTTAAAGTGCAGGATTTTTTACATGTTTGCCACAAACTCACATGTTTTTATATCTTGTACCCGTTTTACTTTAATTTTCACCATTTTTTTGCAAAAAAAAAATAATCAACTGCTGGAGGAAGAGTGAGTTTGGACAAGAACTTGAACACATTTTAATATCATTGGTAGTATTTTGAGATATCCAATTAAGTTCTGATTCCAATGTTTTCAAGATGTTATGGCTTGTAATATTTTTTTTTTCTGTAGAGAAAATAATATTGAAATTGAGCCAACATTGATTTTTATTGCAATTTCGGCAATTCTAGGCTTAGAGCAGTCTAAAATCTTCTCACAAAATATTCTTAAATTTAAAATTTGTGCTAAAAAATAAATTAAGAAAAACATTTCCTTGTAGTTTTTCTCTCATATATTGATTTGCGGGGAAAATTTACAATGCAACCCTGACTCTTTGAGAGGCACCACGTTAAATATTTAAGTTACTCAGTTCAAATTGTACTCGGAAAACAAAGTTGTTTGTTTGTTACCCTTGAAAAATGCGACTAAGCACGCCGGGCTCGTAATTTGCTATTCTAGAATACAAAAAGCCAGAGACACCTTCATTCGCGTTACGCTTCCCATTGTGTAATTATGCACATTCGCAGTCTGTTTTGTTTGGCTCACAATGCAAATTCGCCTTAATCGAATATAATGCAAGCAAGTGCATGATGGAGGTCGATTTTGCTACACGTGTGGCCAATTTGGTTGTGGCGATGTGAAGCCGCGCGCTCACTTGTTCTCTCGGAATAGAGTCTTGGACGACGCGATCGTGTACAAATTCGCGGACGGCAGCGGAAAACATAAAAGGAAACAAAAAATACCACTTTTGCGTCGTCTGCCACGCTCCGAATAAGATGAGTCAATAATTTTGCTCCACATATGTGTATAGATTACGCTGCTGCATTGTGACAGAGCAGAAATTAATTCAATTCACGTCGTATCTCGAGGGAGGCGGCCGCACCATCTCTCAGGGATGCTTCCCACACTCTCTCTTTGGCTGGAAAATCACGCCAGATTGAAGGATTGATTACAACTTTCCACCCCCTGCCGCAATTAATTCGAAAAATGAAACGTAACCTTGAGACTTGAGACTGAAAGGGAAACCTACTGAACTAGCACCACCTGCTATTTTTTACGAGGGGAAGAGGGTTGCTCCATTAAACATTGAGATACTTCCGGATCAAATCAAATCGAGTTAGTCTTTATTTTCTTTAAGAGAGTGGTCAATTTTGTTGCAAAATTTTTGTATGTCTCTAAGAGGAAGGTAATAGTTATTTTTTTAAATTGAATTTTACAGTCGTTTTAAACGTATTGGAATTATTACTTATTCATCCTCCTAATCCAAAGAAATATGCATGCAGCTGAATGAAAATATTATTATTAATAAGAAGTTAGCTTGATCTTTTAAATCTTTTTAATGCTATAGCAAAACAGTTTCCTACGTTACAATTACAGTGGTACAGAGCCCATTTTTTGCTTTTTAAAAATATTGCTCCGTTTACAATTGCGATAATTTGAACAATGTTAAAATCTATTTTGAAACTATTAAAATTGCCATTGAAAATTGTGTTCTTGCAGCCTTGTTTAGGTTAAGGAAAGTAAAGATTAGGAATCGACATTCCCGCTGACTATTTTTTGTTGGGTTCAACTCCTTAAAAATTCTATTGTTTGGTATAATAAATGCAAATCCAACAAGTAACTCAACGATTCGTCGTGGTAGCGAAAAATTCCGGGTAGCTTTTGTTTGATCCTAATCTCTGCTACCCTTAGTTCAGGTCACGCGTCTGCTATTGTTGTTGGTTTGTCTCACTACTTTCAGTCCTGCGAGAACAGAAGAAAACCCTGCTGGCAACACTATACTTACGTATTCCCCCCCCCCCCCCCCGTGGATTTATGATCCATAAATTATAAAAATTAATATTTTTAGTTTATGGCTCAGCTAAAGTCGCGTCTATCTGACTGCCGCACGATTTTTTACTCATCGTAAATGGTTTGCTTATCACTTGTGGACAAAGAATTTTAAAATATCTCTTAAATTTATTGAGTTTTTGGCCAGTATTTAAAAATATAAAAAAATGCTTAAAGAATAAAAATAAATTAAATTATTCCAATCCTGGCCGTGCAATCTTGGTAAAAAATGCAGTCCGTCTATGGATTAATTTTTACATTAAACATCCAACATTTGATTTGTATTGATATCACTTCAAAATTATACAAAGCTGATTAATCATTCCAAATTGAGGAATATTTGCCACTCAGGAGCAACAATGCATATTTTATAACTCTAAATTACAGGTGCAAATTGTAGGGAATATCTCTTGGCAATCTCAGAAAAAAAATTATTCCTCTTCTTTATTATTCTAAGTTTCAAATTGCTGGTCAATTAGAATCAAGTGTGAATTTACTTTTTAAACCTGTTTAGTCAAATCTTTATTGAAATTTAATCATCTTCTTTGTTAACGTTTCGCCTTGAGAAAAATTAATTTGTTTGCGAAAATCCCAAGTGAGTGCAAACTGTCGCGTCGTCCAAAATCGGTCGTTGTAAAATCGGTTCGGGTAGGCGCCGCGCACAGCTTATCTATGGGCGGTTGGGCGCGTAACATAAGGCACAGGGAGCGAAGTAGGTCACTAGGCTAACTAGCCAACGACAACACACACACACACTCCCCTGAATTCACTTTTATTCAAAATCGCCCCCACCTGGGCGTCGGGCGGGCCCCCACCCTGCTATGCGTAGCTCGGGCGGTGGGGAAGCGGCGGCGCTGCTCGCTAGGCGCGCATGGTGGCGCTCGGTGCAGCGCGAGCGAACAGTCCCTTCCTCACTCGCTAAGCACGTAAACATACCGAGAGCGAGCTAGGGCGCAAGGCAATGTGGGAAAGTAGGTCAACCCTACTTTTAAACTTCACTTTCACTTATTACATCGCCGCCTAATCATTTACCACTGCAACACCCAGCGGTGCGGACGCGTTTACATTTCGCTCCGCAGTCAGTTAGTCAGTGATCGCCGGTCGAGTGCCGTGGATTGTTGCTTCGCTAGTGCGTCCAGTGTGGACCCCCGAGAGTACACGACCGAGTGCCAGTGTTTCGAGTTTTCAAGGGATGTGGCAGGCAGTGATTTACACCAAGATCAATTTCAATTTGCTGCACTTGACCCTAGTGTTATGGTGTCCTGATTTCTGAGCCGCGCTTCAGAAATTTTGGTTTCGCCCCCCGAATCCACCCGCCCGGTTGTTTATTATAGACAGTCAGTCAGAGACACACAGACATACACGCGCGCGTATTTTTCTGATATGTTATTAGACATGGATCACCACACGCTCGCGTCCATGAACATGCCGCCCTTTTACCTGAGCCAGTCGCTGTCCGGCGGTGGCAGTTCGAGTCCGCCCAGCCAGCAGGGTCTCTACTCGCAGGGCAACGCGTACATGACCAACGTGGCGCCGATAAACTCGACGCCGGCCAACAACAACAATGCGCCGTCGCCGACCAACAACAACGGCTCGTCGTTGCTTATCCACTCTTTCAACAACCTGGACCCAACCTGTCTTTTCGGTGCTTCAGGTGGCAGCGCCAGCTTAAATGACTTCAACGCCGCCATGGGAGCCGCCAGCGCTGCCGGAGCCACCTCGCTCAGCGGGGCCGCGGCCGGTGGCGGCGCCGCCGGCACCCCCGACCTGCCCGACACCAAGGACCTGATCGAGGAGCTTTGTCCCGTGTGCGGCGACAAGGTGTCCGGCTACCACTACGGCCTGCTCACCTGCGAGTCGTGCAAGGGCTTCTTCAAGAGGACCGTGCAGAACAAAAAGGTGTACACCTGCGTCGCCGACCGCAGCTGCCATATCGACAAGACGCAGAGGAAACGCTGTCCCTTTTGCCGATTCCAGAAATGCCTCGAAGTCGGCATGAAACTTGAAGGTAAGCCTTTTTTCCAATTTTACTCTTAACTGAGTTGGGCAGAATGGTGTGTTTGATCCAGAGCAAAATTCACAAAAAGTCTCCGTGTACAATTTACCAAGCGGTCTGGAAAGTCAATTTTTTTCGACAAATTATCTTGATTTCGATTCCTCTCGTTATCATCTATCCAACGGTGTGGAAATATATCTAATGATAAAATAGTACCGATTTTCAATATGAAGACAAAGCTCGCCGCTTGATAAATTAGCATTAAAACTTTTGAGCCGTGCATTTTCTCCCAAATTTAATCCAGGAACTTTGTGTAGAATATATTTTGATAAAGCAGCCCAGCTTGCTGGTTGCAAATTAATGTCTTTCATTCTTTCCGCGTCTTTCCATTTGCCGAAAAGTGTCCCGCCCGACGCAGATGCGAGAAAAGGGAAAAGGCAATTTGGCGTGCTGCGATTGAGTTAATCATCCCTCCCGCTGCCAATTTCTTGCGCTCGCCGGGCGACCCGCGCAATGTAATTAGTTCAGGGTCAAACGCACCATGCCGACTTGTTTGTGGTAGGCCTTTTGGGGATGGCTGACCTTGTCGTTTTGCAGCAGGGGCTCAGGCCCACTGCGTGCTTTTTATTTTCTCTCTTTCTCTTCGTCGTTCATACTCACTCGCCGGACGCAGGATGTGATGCTGTGATGCTGTCGATGCAAAATCGACGGTTCTGCGATTTACGGGAAAAATTAAATAAATAAAACGCGAAATTAAAAACGAACGAAACCGAGAGTGGCTGGCCGGCGAAGCGGTTCGTGCTCATTTCATTTTATTATCTAACAAAGCGCAGAAAGTGTGTCGCCCGCCGAAGAAATGGAGAGTGCCGCCGCCACTGAATGTGAGGCCGCGAATATTATTCACCGCGCTCGCACGAGTTTCCAGCTCTGCGCTCCTCGCTCAGCACAATACGGCGTGCGCGCGGGCAACGTGGTGAAAAAAAGCGGATGGCATTACATAAAACTGGCTTGCTTGTACGCTCGCAGAGTGCATGAGGCCCATTAACCCAGCAGCGGCAGCGGCAGCAGCAGCAGCGGCCAAATGGACCTTTTCTCCCTTGCTTTATCGATTGCAATATTCTCTTTTTCGCTCTCTCTCTCTCGGGCGCGGGATGTGCAACGCGAATGCAGCTGATGCACTTTGCACGTGGCGTCGACGCCGAACTAGGG